>NC_079212.1:137890414-138258079 GCF_029633865.1 Lampris incognitus | reverse complement strand
ACCAAGTCAGAGGTAACACGGGGGATTCAAACCTGTGATCCCTATGTTGGTAAGCAACAGAATAGACCGCTAAGTTACCCGGACGCCCCAGGCAGTGTGTTTTGAATGGGTGTGGTATATTTAATGTTGTGTCAACCAGGGCCTGGTTGGACACAAACAGCTGTGCTTTCAGTTAGACTAGTTCTATTATCTTACTCGGGGTCCAGATAGTTTAATCAAGGGGTACCTCCTGCGACCCAGCATTCATTTTTGTCATTGTGTTTTTGCTCATGTCGCTCTTACTATACATGCCACTGTATTAAGTCCTGTTGTCCCTTAAAAGAGGACAACTGTGCCTTTAAAATGACGTCACATGGGGGGGTGATCTTGCAAACGTGCCTGTGACAATCTTCAAAATGGCTGCCATCTCAGAGGGCGTTTTATGGAAAAGAGAAAGGTAAGCATGATATTCATAAATGAAAAAAATTTAACGTTATATTTCGATTGTTTCGAGTAAGTAAATATCTCAGGAATATCTGAGTGAGTTTTCAGAGCTGAGCTTATTTATTTTCATCTGAAAAACGCTAATTTATGAATGTCCTCTGTAGTGGACATCAGGACTTTGTACTTAGGTTTGTCTCTCTTTTTTTTCCCTCAGTAGACAGCTCTATGACGGAGGCAGAGAGGATTCTTAACAGAACCACTGAGGAAGATTCTGACACCGATTTATCCGCGGATGAGAGTCCAGAGAGAGAGAGTATCAGACAGAAGAGGGTGAAAGCTCAGGTGAGGAGGACCCAGATGAGGTGGGCCAAAACCAACATGTAGGGTTCTGAGGTTTTTAATCAGTGCAGAAATGGAAGGATAACCTACATGTGTTCCAGAAAATAGATCCCACCATTTTATTTTTGAACCTAATGAAACAATTAATGAAAAATGTTAACACATTCATTACAACAGGGTTGGGCGGAAAGGGCCAGCGTGGGTGAAGATTTTTGTTCAAACCCAAACAGTTACACACCTGATCCCTCTAATCAACCAGTCGAGGCTTTGCTGAGGAACTTGATTAGGAGACACAGGTGTGTAATTGCTTGGTTGGAACAAAAACCTTCACCCACACTGGCCCTTTCTGGATAAGATTGCCCACCCCTGGAAGGATGGACATATAAAAAAAAGCGCAAAAGTGTTCTCAAGTGAACTATCCCTTTTAACATTTTTATAACAAGTTAATTGTGCTAAATTATTGATTGTGCTTTGTCTTTCTCAGTCAAAGCTGTCTATTTACATGTAGCTTTGATGGCTAAAACAACATTGTGAAAGGTGAGAGTTAACAGTGAGGTCTACTGTGACGTCTATAGGCCTTTACACACAGGAGACGTGACAAATAACCGACACAAAATTTCACGTTTTCGTGTCGGTTATTTGTCATGCCCCCCTTTCTCCCCAATTGTATTTGGCCAATTACCCTACACTTCCAAACTGTCACGGTTACTGCTCCACCCCCTCTGCTGATCCGGGGGGGGGGGGGGGGCTGCAGTCGCCAGCTGCTGCTTTTCACCTGACAGTGAGGAGTTTCGCCAGGGGGACGTAGCGCGTGGAAGGATCACGCTATTCCCCCCCAGTTCCCCCTCTTTATAATTTATGTGTCCTTCCTTTATCATACAATACAGGGTGAGGAGAAACACAAACGATCAACAGGTCCGTCATTGACAATAGGAGTTGTGACATAACGTCCATTCTGCACAACGTGATTGGCTGATGCCTTTATTCGCAGTACGAAAGCTCAGGAAAATGAGCCTTGGAATGTTGAGCATTTGCCCCAAATGCTCAACATTCCAAATGCTTCCAGATGCAGAATGCCTGGATGCAAAAGCAAAACCTTTGTGAGATGCATAAAGTGCAACATGTTCTTCTGTCTCCAAAAAGTCAGAATGCTTCATGAAATACCACCTAGAGTCAAACGTCTAATGAAAATGGTGAAGTTAATGCATACAAATGGAAAATCTGCATTTGCTATTTGTTTTGTTTGTGGTGTTGTATTTTACTGGATGATTCCAGTGGATCCTTCCATGTACATACTAAGCCTTTTAATGTTTCACGCTTGAGAACAATTAAACACTTAAATTAAACTGTTGTCCACTACAGTGGACATGTTGTAAAATTTGAAAAAAATCAAGTTTTAAATTTTTTTCTTTTCAATATGTTTTTTTTTACCATCTCAACACTTAATTTATGTAAAAAATAAATTAAACAACATTATTTTTCCTGGGTCTCATCAGCCAGTCAACATCCAGCACAGTTTTTATACCTGAACTTTTCACCTTCGATCTATAAATTTGACAAAAGAAGGATCCAACAAGATTTCTGTGTATCAAAAAACTGTTGAAGTTATGAGTCTTAAACAAATGAATAAAAAAAAAGGCTTTTTTCCAATAACATAATTAAGGTACACTCACCTCTGGCTCTCCTGACACTGGCCGATGGTGAAGATGAGGAGGACCATGACAGCGAATGATTGCACAGGTTTTTGGTTTACCAGCATTTTCTAAAGAAACGAGAACAGAATTTGACCTTGTCTCTCGGTCACATCGCTGCAGCAAAACAACAGATGCCAAAACTAATGCGCCCATAATGGATATTTAGTCCATTATTTAAATATGCTCCAAGTTTAATTTCCTTAACTGGTTTCAGTACAGTTAACACTGTCCCAGTACTGGAAGGGTGCAGCTAACTCACAAGCAATGCTAATGTGTGGACTTCCACACCTGTTAGCCACACAAAGTTATCAAATTCTTGACATTTACAGCTTTCAAAAGCACTAATGGCCAATTATGGTAAGTCTTTTGTGTCTGATGTCATTAATTGTAAAGCGCTTTGAGTGGCCGTTGTAGCTAGAAAAGCGCTGTAAAAAATAACAACTTGATTGATTAAACTAGCCACAGAATCTTGCAGTGTTGCCGTTTTATTAGACCTCTGAAAGAAGTTGTGTGTTATGACATCATGCTTATCTAATGTCATAGCACTTAATAGTCCAGAAATTTGACAAACTGTAATGCTAAATTCATGTCTTGTAAAAAAGAAAGAAAAGCTATTCGTCCCATTTTTGTCCACCGACTAGTTTAATCAAACAGTCATAATTTAAAACTTAGCAGTTCTAGAGATGGGTGAATTACAAATAAATAAAAATCAAACTAAGATAAAAGCCTTTGGTGATCAAAATGCTTTAATGTGCAGAATGTCGGCTATATTGTAATCCCGGCACGACTGGATCAAAGAAAACCATGACACAAAGGGTACTTACATGGGTCCTGTCTAAGAAAGGTGATGTGGCTCCTGTGACTTGAGAAGGGCTCTGTGCCGATGGATGTGACCCCGGGCCCTATATACAGACCCATGACACACAAACACACGCATACACACACGTGAGCCCTCTATTACTCCCACAGGAGCAGCGCTGAAACGGGCACGTCAGACATTTGCTATGCTAATTGCAGCGAGTAGAAACCTTTTGAATCTCTTTGATTTTGGAATTTTACTTCGTAGAGGGAAAGATCCGGGATGCTTTGTACTCTGTCTAAGGAATGTTGTACATGCTATATTTAAATTTTACTGCACGGGCGGTTTACAAATCTCCGACATACTGCTGACCTAATCAGATCTCGTCAATGGAAGATAAATTGAATTTCCTGTAGGGAATTATTATTTTCTCCTTTTTTTTTATTCTGGCTGAAGCTTCCCATTTCTTCCAGGGAAGGGTTTGATGAGCTGAGCATTTTGAAGAGGGGTGGCTCAGGGATTGCAGTCAAGCAACCTCTTCAGCCTCAGGGAATGAATTGAGTTTAAGGTCTTAAGGTAATCCTTGGGTTTCTAGTGAGCCGGATCATCAGTAGGCAGTCTTTCCTAATTTACAAACCAATACAGAACCTCAGGCTAAAACGCTTTTTAAAAATGTTTTTATTCATTTTAACCCTTGTGTTGTCCACACATTCTGTATACTGCCCGTGTCTTAAGGGTCATTCATGACCTGCCTTCATTAAACCTCTAAGTTAAAGCAACTTAATTTGATTTTCAACCCCAAATCGATTTTGCATGAAGAAACAACCTGTCATTCATCGCAAACGTGGTGACTATCTGGGTTTTCTCTCTTCACAGTGCAGAACGACTGCGTTTAATCAGTGGACACCACTCGTTTTTATAGGGTCACATGACCCAAACATGTCAGGGTCAAAAATGACCCTAAGACAATCTTATTACCCTAGTGGTGTACAGCTTTCATGGAAATATGAACAAAAACGGTGTTTCACGTTTTCTAATGTTAGGGTCACTCTAGGAGAAGGCATCAAAATTCAGGTTGAAAAAAGATCATTTAGGGTCTTTTTGCTGCTGTTAAACACTGTTAAGGGCCTTTTCGAGCTGTAAGACAACAGAAGGGTTAAACACACACACACCTTCACACCTCTTCTGTTAAAACACTCAACTTTCTGGACTCGTTTTCCAGGTCTTTTGACATTGAAACGCTTCTTTAATGAAGCCGTGCAGCTGCCCTGGAAACACAATGTCAGTCTGGTGCATCACAGCCCCTGTTGGAAACGCAGTCCTCATGGCAACAGTCTCCAGGCCGGGTTTCCCACGGCGAGAAACGTGAGCAGGGTCGGAGGCCTGTGGCTGGGCAGAATGAACGGAGAAATGAAAGTCCATTAAAAATGACCTTATATGGGTATGAGAAATGAAAAGAAAAGAAAAAAAACATATGCACGGGGGCTGGTCCTGTTGAGATGAAAGCGAGAAATGGTGGCTATGAGAGACAAAGAAGAAACGTGGGGGAATGTGGCTGGGATAAGGAGACAATCTGAGGAGCCAATGACGCGATGCCGTATCCACCTCGTCACGTTCTCAACTGTGTTATTAAAAGAGTTGTTTCTACACAAACACACACACTACTAATAATGTATTACATTTATATATATAGTGCTTTATCTAGACACCCAGAGTCCTTCACATTGAAGGGGGTAACTCACTTCAACCACCAGCAATGTGTAGCACCCACCTGGGTGATGCACGGCAGCCATTTTGTGTCAGAACATTCACCACACAATAGCTTGAGGTGGAGAGGGAGGAACTATTGAGCAAATTACACTGCGTGCTGACTAGGTGGTCAGATGGAGAGAGCCAGGCTGGGAATTTTGCCAGGACACCGGGGGAACCCCCCCCTACTCTTTGCGATAAGTATCATGGGACCTTTAATGACCACAGTGAGTCAGGACCTCGATTTAACGTCTCATCTGAAGGACGGCATCTCCAACAGCAGTGTCCCCATCATTGCACTGGGGCATTGGAGCTTTTTTAGTTTTTTTATTAGGACCAGAGGGACGAACGGCCACTAACCCCATTTCCAGCAGCAACTCCATTATGCCGGGAGGTCTCCCATCCAAGTACTAGCCAAGCTCACACCTGCTTAGCTTCTGTCATTTGGCAGAGCCAGGGTACATGTTGGCAAGGCTGCTGGTACTTAAATAGTTGTAAAGACTCCTCATTGACGTCACTTATTCCCTAGCTCCTACCCCTAACCTCAACCATCAGAACTTAATACCAAACCTGAACCCTTACCTAACCCCGAGACTTATCCTTCAAACTTAACCATGCCAGATCCTAGTTTCAACTGGAATAATGTAAGTAAAAAAAAAAGTTATTGGAACCCCATCCCTAAAATTTAACCTAATAATAATATAACCTTGACCCTAAATCTAAATCCTCACCCTAAAATAAACCCTTGAAGTGAGGACCGGCCAAAATGTCCTCACAGACCAAATGTGTCCTCACAAGAAAGGTAGGCTGTTAAGGGTTGGACCTCAAGTATTCAGAGGCACAAATATCCTCACAGACTGGATCCTTGCCTAAAAAGATTTGGGGGAAAAAAAATTTTTTTTTTACTTCAGGAAGGACAGCACTACATTGGAAGCCAACGGTTCATATGTAGAGGGCGCTCATTGAAGCTTCATTTATTTCATACTTTTAATTCTTCATATTTTTATCACCTTATTTTAATTTTCATCATAATCCCCGTTTTATCGGCTCTAACTCTCTTCATTTTAATTATGCTCTTGTGACTTTACCCTGACCATGTTTTACCTTGTTCTGTGGAGCGGATCTGGCATTATGTCCTATATTTTTATTGTATTTTGCTGCTTTATCTTGACTATGTGCATTATTTTATCCTATTGTGTAAGGCCCCTTTTAACGTTGTTTAAAAGGTGTGATATAAGTTCATTATTATTATGAACAACAAACTGGTTTGCAGTGTTGTGGTACTCACCACAGTTGCCTAGCTAGTCAAGTAAAATCAGCAGGCCCATCCCTAGAGAAATAGATGCTCATAGAACGACATCCTCCAAACACAGGACTCACTCTCACTCTCATCTAAAACGTCTATTAGTTTTCAAATTAATCCATTTAGGAAGTGATGACTTGTAAATTTGTGTTTGAATTGATGCAGAATTTCACAATCCCCCCTGAACAGGAGATTTTAAGAGACCTTCGAGATTGTACTACTGACTCGAATGGGGGAGACATTTTATTCTGTCAGAATGCTGGTTCCCTTTGAGTGATCTAAACTTAATGTTCATTCATTTAGTTGTGAATTTGGGCAGCTCTGCCAAGATTACTGTCTCATTCACACTTTTAGTTAAATTAACTCAATGAGCTACACATTGTTTCGCTATCACTAATGGCTATCATGTAGTCATTAAGTGCCTTCATTGAGATTTTATTTGTAAATCTGACATCACCTTATCTGCTCTGCAAAAATGCCACCTATTGCACGTATATCCATCTAGGAAGAGGGATCCCTCCTCTGATACTCTTGCTGAGGTTTCTTCCATTTTCTTTTTCTTGATAGTTTTGAGGATTGAAGGAAGGGGGCACCATACATTATTCTATTTACATATGTGATAGGGCAAATACATATGATTGCTATGTGAATGTAAAGCCCTCTGAGACTGATTTCGGCCTATACAAGTAAACTTGGTTTGGCTTGAACTTCGGCATACACAAATGGTAAAGTTTGCTGACAGACCTGCAGCCAGTAGTTGGAGTACTGTCGAGATGGTCGTCCTTCTGGCAGGTTCTCCTGTCTCTGCATAGGACTTCCAAAGCTCTGTTGGAGTGACTGTTGGGTTCTTGGTCACCTCCCCGACCAAGGTCCTTCTTTCCCAGTTACTCATTTTGGCTGGCCGACCAGCTCTAGGAAGACACTTGGTTGTTCCAAACTGCTTCCATTTCACAATTATTGAGGCCACTGTGCTCCTGGCAACACTCAAACTTTAGAAATTGTTTTTATTTGCTTACCCTGATTTAAGTCTCACGGGGGCCTACAGAGAGCTCTTTGGACTTCATGGCTTGGTTTTTGACCTGACATGCAGTGTGAATTGTAGGACCTTAATACACTGGTGTGTGCCTTTCTAAACTATGTCCAATCAATTCAACATGCCACAGGTGGACTCCAATCAAGTTCTAGACACATCTCAAGGATAATCAAAGCAAACAGGGTGCACCTGACCACAATTTGGAGTGCCACAGCAAAGGGTCTGAACTTGACTTGACTTATGTAAATGAGACTTTTTAGTTTTTGATTTTTGATAAATTTGCAAAAATTTGCAAAGTGAGTATATGGATGGCTTTTATGAATGGATGGATGTTATAGGTATATGGTATATCATGGCTATATAGATGGCATAGTATTAAAATGATGATGATAATAATAATAATGATGATCATCATCATCATCATCATCACATTTATATAGCACTTTTCTAGACACCCGAAGTGCTTCACGTTGAGGGGGGTAAGTCGCTTCAACCACCACCAATGTGTAGCAGCCACCTGCGTGATGTACAACAGCCATTTTGCGCCAGAACGCTCACTCCCCATCAGCTTGAGGTGGAGAGGGAGGAATCGTTGAGCCACTTACATGGGAGTATGATTAGGTGGCCAGGTTGGGAATTTTGCCAGGACACTGGGGAACCCCCTACTCTTTGCAATATGTGCCATGGGATGTTTAATGACCACAGTGACTCAGGATTTCCAGTTTAATGTCTCATCTAATAGACGGCATCTCCGACCGCACAGTGTCCCCGTCACTGCACTGGGGCATCGGGATTTGTTGTTTTTATTAGGACCAGAGGGAAGACTGTCCCCTACTGGCCCACCAACACCACTTCCGGCAGCAACTCAGTTTTCCCGGCAGGTCTCCCATCCAAGTACTAGCCAAACCCTTACCTGCTTAGTTTCCATCATTTGGCAGAGCCAGGGTACATGTTGGTATGGCTGCCGGCATACCGGTTAAGGGCCAGTTACCACCCAATAAGTAAAACTGCCAGTTTCATGCCCACCAGAATGCCCTATTTAATCAGTGGCCACTGACTTAGAGACAATTTCAAGTTTGAGACTTTTAAACTTTGACTTGGGATCCTTGAAATACCGAGTATTATATAAGGCAGAAGCTGGATTGGGACTGGACTTGAAATATGTTTTGGTTGGGAGAATTCTCAGTTTGTATCAGTGAATACTGTAGGAATCGAAAATATTGATGTTTATGAGTGATTATTTAATATATCAGCTGTTATATATTAGAAAGGGAACCTTTCAATAATCTACTACTACTACTACCACCTTTGGCTGCTCCCATTAGGGGTCACCACAGCGGATCATCCGTTTCCATCTCTTCCTGTCCTCTGCATCTTCCTCTGTCAAACCAGCCACCTGCATGTCCTCTCACCACATCCATGCGGATGTGGAACCTTTCAATAACACCTGACAAAACTAAGCCAGTCAACCCAATTTTGACACTGCTTTCTTTACAATGATGCAAGAAAGTGTAACGAAATAAATGCTTTTTAAACTCGAGATCAAACGCTTATCTTCACATACACTACAAAATAAGCTATCTTTTGCATTGAAGGTAAAACCTTAATGGTTTTGGCTGATGAATAAAATGGGTAACGGTACCCGAAACACAGATCCGGTTTCAGCCGCTTTCCCCCCCAAAATATGAATATTCAATTAAATTTCAGAACTGTTCATTGTGAACAAGCATTCAAATTAAGAGTGGGCATTTGAAATAGGTTTAACTGATAATTAGGTTTGCTTTTCAAAAATATCCAGGGAGGCATTAAATACGCCAAACTGTTGTCACGTTCTGCAGATGTAGAACGAGGTATGATATGGTCGTATGGATGGCATGGTATATACCGTTCAGTAAGTGCCATCGAGTTTTTCAGCCTCATAGTATCCCCATACAACAAGGCTGGGTTCAGTCCATATCATTCACTATGAACCGTCTTGCACATTAAAGCTTACAAGTAAGAGTCAAGTTGGTGAACACAACATCCATTGCACGCTGTCCGTCTTGGGAGAGAGATCCCTCCTCTGTTGCTCTCCCTGGGGTTTCTTCCTATTTTTTCTCCCTGTTAAAGGTTTTTTTTAGGGAGTTGTTCCTTATCCGATGAGAGGGTCTAAGGACAAGATGTTGTGTTGCTGTTAAGCCCACTGAGGCAAATTTGTAATTTGTGATATTGGGCTATACAAATAAACTTGATTTGATTTGATTTGAAGTTGGCACATTCAGTACGTACCACTTGACTCAATACATTTTGAACTCCAAAACGATTCATTCTAACATTTGTTCCTTCAGTTTATCTGTAGCATAATGCTAGCATAGCTGCAACGCTCTCTGGGCTTGTATGCCATTTCTTACTTAATATACAGTGGTGTGAAAAAGTGTTTGCCCACTTCCTGATTTCTTATTTTTTTGCATGTTTGTCGCACTTAAGTGTTTCAGATCATCAAACAAATTTAAATATTAGACAAAGATAACACAAGTAAACACAAAATGCAGTTTTTAAATGAAGGTTTTTATCATTAAGGGAGAAAAAAATCCAAAGCTACATGTGTGAAAAAGTGATTGCCCCCTAAACCTAATAACTGGTTGGGCCACCCTTAGCAGCAACAACTGCAATCAAGCGTTTGCGATAACTGGCAATGAGTCTTTCACAGCGCTGTGGAGGAATTTTGGCCCACTCATCTTTGCAGAATTGTTGTAATTCAGCCACGTTGGAGGGTTTTCGAGCATGAACCGCCTTTTTAAGGTCATGCCATAGCATCTCAATCGGATTCAGGTCAGGACTTTGACTAGGCCACTCCAAAGTCTTTATTTTGTTTCTCTTAAGCCATTCAGAGGTGGACTTGCTGGTGTGTTTTGGATCATTGTCCTGCTGCAGAACCCAAGTGCGCTTCAGCTTGAGGTCACGAACAGATGGCCGGAAATTCTCCTTCAGGATTTTTTGGTAGACAGCAGAATTCATGGTTCCATTTACCACAGCAAGTCTTCCAGGTCCTGAAGCAGCAAAACAGCCCCAGACCATCACACTACCACCACCATATTTTATTGTTGGTATGATGTTCCTTTTCTGAAATGTGGTGTTATTTTTACACCAGATGTAATGGGACACACACCTTCCAAAAAGTTCAACTTTTGTCTCGTCAGTCCACAGAGTATTTTCCCAAAAGTCTTGGGGATCATCAAGATGTTTTCTGGCAAAACTGAGATGAGCCTTTATGTTCTTTTTGCTCAGCAGTGGTTTTCGTCTTGGAACTCTGCCATGCAGGCCATTTTCCCCCAGTCTCTTTCTTATGGTGGAGTCATGAACACTGGCCTTAACTAAGGCAAGTGAGGCCTGCAGTTCTTTGGATGTTGTGAGGTCTTTTGTGACCTCTTGGATGAGTCGTCGCTGCACTCTTGGGGTAAATTGGTCGGCCGGCCACTCCTGGGAAGGTTCACCACTGTTCCATGTTTTCGCCATTTGTGGATAATGGCTCTCACTGTGGTTCGCTGGAGTCCCAAAGCTTTAGAAATGGCTTTATAACCTTTTCCAGACTGATAGATTTCAATTACTTTGTTTCTCATTTGTTCCTGAATTTCTTTGGATCGCAGCATGATATCTAGCTTTTGAGGATCTTTTGGTCTACTTCACTTTGTCAGGCAGGTCCTGTTTAAGTGATTTCTTGATTGAGAAGAGGTGTGGCAGTAATCAGGCCTGGGTAGGGCTAGAGAAATTGAACTCAGCTTTCCAAAGATGTGATAAACCACACTTAATTTATGTTTTAACAGGGGGGGGGGGCAATCACTTTTTCACACAGGGCCATGTAGGTTTGGATTTTTCTTTTCCCTTAATAATAAAAACCTTCATTAAAAAACTGCATTTTGTGTTTACTTGTGTTATCTTTGTCTAATATTTAAATTAGGTTGATGATCTGAAACATTTAAGTGTGACAAACATGCAAAAAAATAAGAAATCAGGAAGGGGGCAAACACTTTTTCCCACCACTGTATGTGAGAAGAACTGGCGTGCGGGCAGCGGTCTATTCCGTTGCCTACCAACATGGGGATCGCCAGTTCGAATCCCAGCGTTACCTCCGGCTTGGTCGGGCGTCTCTACTGACGCAATTGGCCGTGTCTGTGGGTGGGAAGCCGGATGTGGGTATGCGTCCTGGTCGCTGCACTAGCGCCTTCTCTGGTAGGTCGGGGCGCCTGTTAAGGGGGAAGGGGGAATAGTGGCTGGCGAATCCAGTATCGATCTGCAGCCCTCCCCGGATCGGCAGAGGGGGTGGACTGGGATGGCTCGGAAGAGTGGGGTAATTGGCCAAGTACAATGGGGGGATATATATATATATATATATATATATATATATATATATATATATATATATAATCCGGTGAGTCAAGTAAATTGTTTGCTGATGATTGCTTATGGCATGAAACAGGCTTGTACTGCCTCATAAAGAATTTACTTAAAATAACTGGATTATTTTGCTCCTTATTTGTTGAGCACTTTCCCTACCGTTGTTTCTTTTAACAAAGTTTATATATATATGAAATATAGTAACGTGCACGGATAAGTAGACTCGCTAGCCCTTGGCTAACAGATCAGACCCTTTGGTCGACAGGGTAACATAGTCGCCCGTGGTGCGGGAGACCGGGGTTCGCGTCCCGGGTGCGGCGGTTCCCGGGCTACCTCTTCCTAAAAAAAAAATATATATATATATATATATATATATATATATATGAGAGAAGGTAGTAAATGTGACAAAGCTGGTAAGTGTCGTCGGCTAATGTTTGCATGATTTGTCGCTTCCTCAAAAGTTTTAGAGACACCGCGTCCCCGTCAGTAACGTACGACAAGAATGAATACAAATTGGCACCCATGTATTTCAAATCCCAATGGCTTTATTTGACGTATAGATTTGTATATATTTATATATTTATAACTTTTACTTCGACTGCTTGATTATCTTTTGTTCCGTTAAAGTTCAAACAACATTACATTAAGACCAAGGCATTCCACATGATCATATCTTACAAAAAGCGTAAAGAAAACGAAAATGTCATTGTGCGTACATTGTGCACACACACATATACAGTACATACATCGTTGTACATGGATTATAGTTATGTTAGTATAAATAGCTGAAGAAGGAAAAAAAAAAAAGAAAGACCAGCATCCACTGAGACTGAGACAAGCACATATAGTGTGAGCGCGAGAGTGTATCGGCGGCGGGAGGCGGGGGGCTGCGGGGGGGGGGAGAGAAAAAATTGAGAGAGAAAACGAAGTTGACCGCATTTGGAAAATTCTGTTGCATAGTTTGAAGCAAACCGACATTTTGGCGTGATAATGCATCATGTTCACGTAAGAGTGGCAAACAGGAGGGGATAAGGAATGACTGTGTGTTGTATGGCGAGTGCGAGTGAGAGAGGAAGATGGCGCAAGGTGAGGTGCACACTGAGGAAGAACAGTTCAACCTGCCAGATGTGGTGGCAGGCCAGTGTTCAAACCTGAACCCCTCGCATGTTTTAGCTGAACAGCTCATGGGGATCTTATATATAGATAGTGTAACATGCATGGATTAGGAGACACGCTGGCCGCTGGTTGGCGGGTCTGACCCTTTAGTCGAGCGGTTAGCGATGCCTCCTGCGGTGCGGGCGATACGGGTTCGCGTCCCGGCCGCGGCAGTTCCTGTGGTTGCGTTTTCTCCCGAATTCGCTACAATATATTATATATATAAAATTGTAACACAAATTGGCCGTTGCTAACGAAACAGCGAGTCTGATTTACCGGCACCGGAAGTCACTTGTTAGCTCACAGGGCGTCCGTCCCTCCATGCAAACACAGAGGGGACGTCTATGAAGGCGTCGGATCGCCAACGTTTCCCACATTCATCCCCTCGTCACCGGCCTTCGGGGTGATTTCTCAACTTTACAGCCCGGTAACGGCAAACTATTTACGAAAGTTCACGTTAACGTTCGCCTTCCCCCCCAAACAAACGCGACACCAGAGTACGGCGACGACGGCCGGCGGCCTTTTGTTTCGAAACCGCAGCTTTGGACTTCCGGGCATAGCGCTCGCGGGCTGAAGCTCGGTTAAAGAAAGCGTCTCGTGTTTCCGCCAGGTGGAAACCCGCTCTTTGGTTTGTGGGCTGGCGCGACTGCACGGGACCCCGGTATGGTCCAAACCGTCTCCTTTATGGGGTTTTTGGTACAAGGGTATCAGGTGACTGATCATATATGTGTGTGTGTATGATAGCCATTTGCTCTCCTCAGCTCCCTAGCCCTTGATTAGCTCACACGCACACGCATACGCACGCACGCACGCACACATGCACATAGAGCTCTGGCAGTCTCAGTAAGAGGACCGCCGCAGGCTCGAAGTCGCGGTAGATCTGCGGAACAACGTGTAGAGAAAGACACACGGAGAGAGCACCTACAACTCCAACAGCACCTACAGCTCCTACAGCACCTACAGCTCCTACAGCACCTACAGCACCTACAGCTCCAACAGCTCCTACAGCTCCTACAGCACCTACAGCTCAGAGACGCAACGGTCAACAACAGTGATCGCATTTCTGCAGATGACTTAAAGGATGGTGGTTGCAGACGACTTGGAGATGTGGTTGGGGGAAGTTTAAACTCAGTAATAAAGGATGGTGGGCATGGGGAGGGTGGGGTGGATAGAGGCCAATGTGACGCGGGAAATAATAAATGACCTTAATAATGGGACATTTACTGGTCACATGTGCTGAGTGGCAGCAGCTCATTCCGTTATTCTCTTTGTCTGACTAATGACCTGCACAAAGATGATGTTGAAATGATGAAATTAAAAGTTGGTGTGCGGTGGGATAGATACAGCCGGGAATGGGGACACACACGCACACGCACACACACACGCACACACACACAATGCATTTTCAGTTCGGATGCTTCTTGGTGAGCAAGGTGTGTTGTAGCTTCAACAGTGGTTTGTTGTCATGAGAACTACGAGACGTTTAAAGTCTCCATCCTTCTTAAACTGCAAGACTCGTCCATCTTTACATTCATTTTGATCTTTCATTCACGTTTCCATGCGCTAACTCTTCCATGGTCCGTGTCATTTTCCATTTCCTCAATGTGTTTTTAACCTCAGAAAAAACACGCTAGTGTCTTATGTGTCATGGGAGTGGCGTTTGTAAAAATGCAAGTTTCACTTTCAATGCAGGTAAACATTTTGGATGTATCATTCCATTCTAAAACATGCAAAACACTGAACACAGATATTGAACAGTTAGCTTTATCCAAGTGCAGTTTTTTTCTCTTTTTATACAGAGTGGCTTAGGCTACACAGAACACGACGGTACCAATCGCACCAGTTGAACATATTGCTTTAAACCACCAAATTTTGTATATACGTCATGCATGCCACACAGATGTTATTATGTTAATAATATAATCAAAAATACCACTATCGCCTATTACTGCGTATCATATCAATTACAGAAAAGAAATGTTTTTTTTTGCAATTAAATACAGTTGAGAATGTATTAAAGCACAAAAAAAATCAGGTTTGTATATATAATCTATGTAAAATAAGTATTGAGTTTTCAAACCATGACATTTTTGTTTTGTTTTCCCCCCCACCTTTTTTAATTACTGTCCTCTTTTATAATAGACATGTAGCGGGGGGGGGGATCTTCTCCAGTAGCCAATGAAAGAACCGTTCATAAAAAAGGCTTTTAAGAGGAGGAAATACAGTCAAACTACGCAATTATTGCACAAGCATGTTCCTTTTACACATTTAAGTTCCGACAAAGACGATTTGCATGTACAATTTGAGGCCTAACGGATGAATGAAATAATAATAAAAAAGGCTTCCTAGCTTTTAAATGAGAAAAAAAAAATTAGCAAAGGTTAGTTTGCCTGGACTACAAGGCATGGGGATTCCCATCAGTCCACCGATGAGTCTTGTTTAGGCGTGTTATTTATTATTGTTTTTATTTTATTTTATTTTTTTATGATTTTACAGTCGTGCCGCTGCTAGCATAGCAAACAAATCACAGTTTTGAGTG
The DNA here is from genome assembly GCF_029633865.1 of Lampris incognitus. Taxonomy (NCBI): domain Eukaryota; kingdom Metazoa; phylum Chordata; class Actinopteri; order Lampriformes; family Lampridae; genus Lampris; species Lampris incognitus. The sequence continues at coordinate 138,242,671 of NC_079212.1, read as the reverse complement.
GTTCTGATTGTTGGCCTATTCTACTCACCCTTAATTGTATGCGAGGGTAACCATGGCAACGGACAATCACAAAGGGTTAAAATATTAATTACACTGTGACATGCGACATCAGCTAGTTAGCAGGGGGGTTGGGGGTGGGGCGTTACACAGTGGTAGCTATTTAAAACAGTTGTGTGCAAAAGGAAAAGAAAAGAAAGAAAAACTGGTAAAGAGCGGACAAAAAAGAAAGAAAGAAATTAAGAGACTTTGGCAGAACGCTGAGTAATGCTGGGTGCTGATCGCCCCTGTTCATTCTATGGACACCTACAAACACAGCAGTGTGGCGTCATTCTGCCGCGTAATCTTTACATTGCGCGGGACGCAGAGGCGCGACTCTCCTGGCGGGCCGGACAGCGGGGGAGGAACGAAGGGGGGAGGGGGGGGACACGATGGTGGTTTGGAAACGTGTCGCGTGAACCGCGTCTGTCGAGCGGCCTGGAGGACGCCGAAGTAAGGCCGTCGTTAAATTGAACCTACACGCGACGACCGGAAGAGGAAGTAACTTCGGAAACGATTTGAACGGTTCTGCCCTTTTCCCAGGGGATTGCTTTTAACCCCCCCCTCACCAAAACAAAAAACAAAAAAACCCCAAAATAAACCAAAAAACAAAACTGTGCCTACGACATCCACAAACCCTTTTGTTTTCTTCGACTCGAGGCAGGTACAGAGAAGCGCTTATCTTGTCTTTTTTCCCCTCTTTTTAATAAAGAAAAGCCAAATTCAGATTGGTGGTCGAACTAGCTTGGAAAGACAAACGAATCAAAACAGAGAGGCCACACACTGAGCCCGTATAAATACACACTACCATTTAGGGATTCCCACTGCTGCCTGTGTTCGTTTTCCGCTCGTTAGACCTCGCTGGACTTGAGAGAAATCGCCGTTAAGTAGTGTCGCTCGAGAATCCGGGGCCTCGTCTTAGCAACCGTTACTATGGGCACGGTTGTGCGCCCACACCCATGGAATCTTTTAGCCCTCGCGGTTGTCTGACAGACGGCCCAAAGCGTGACGGTCGCTGGTAGGTCCTCCCTCCTAACGTCTGCTGCCTACTTCTTGCAACTAGCAGTCACCCCTGGAGGCCTGCAAAGACATCGGTGTTAGCCAGTCGGGGTCTGTAAATTCAGGGGTTACCCAGGTTCTACACTAGTCTGTGAGACAAACGTCAGGGCTAAAAAATCCCATGGGTGTGCACGCCCATATTTGCCCGTAATAACGATTGATACATAGTAACGATTGGTACATAGTAACGATTGGTACATGAGGCCCAGTGGAGTGTTCATGCTTAAGTAAAAGGGGCAATAAGTCTAGATTGCTGAGATTTAACTCACATGGTCAACGGTAAGTAAACAAGTCATTGTGGGGGTTTTAAGCCCTACTGTCAGATAACAAAGACAAACATGGCAAAAAGAAAAAAAATATATAGAGAGACGTTTAAAAGACATACTCCACAGTAGATTCATATCATTCATGTACTGTACTGTCAACCATATTCTTCAGCCTTTACATATTATATTCATATTTCCAAAATATTAAGTACTTAATATAAAAATACAGAGGAATTGTAAAAAAATGAGCACACCATTGCATTTCATATGAAAACCATGCAAGAAAAAATCCCCATTTAATTGAACAGAACTCTTAAGACTGGAGAAAGTACGGGTATGGATGGGGGTCAGGCTAACTGTCACTGACTTGGTTCACATGTAAACATCGCAAAGGTCCATTTAACTAAGTTTGGCAGTGACAACTGTAGTTTTCTCTTTGCTTTTTCCTGTTTTTTTTTTGTTTTTTTTTTTGTCATGTTTGGTCACTTTTGGAAAGGGGCTGGGGCGGGTGTTGGTTGGGCTGGGGCGAGAAAATCCAAAGGATCAGAAGGAAAGTTTAATGGGATAAAATGGGATACAAAATATAGACAACCTATAAAATATGGCTCTGAGTTACGTTAAAAAAGAAGGTTTCGATATGGCAGTAGTATTACTTGTATTCAATAACCTACTTCAAGAGCTACTGCACTCTTTGTTCTACACCTGTTCATGTAAAGGAGCCCAGGTGTTAGCGCAGTATGACGAACGACAAGTGGCCGGATGATGATGATGATGAAGATGATGGTGGGGAGGGGGGTCTTTGAGACATTGTGGTGGTGATCTTTGGACCGATAACTTTGACTTCTACGACTGTAATCTGCAGCTGGACTTAAAAGGAGGAGGTCCCCATACCAGCGGCAGGAGAGAGAGAGAGAGAGAGAGAGAGAGAGAGAGAGAGAGAGAGAGAGAGAGAGAGAGAGAGAGAGAGAGAGAGAGAGAGAGAGAGGGGGGGGAAAAAAAAGCAGGAGATGAGCCACAGAAGGAGCCACATGATGTATTTAGATCCTGGATGACGATTGTTATCCTGGTGGTTTGGGCGGGAGCAATACTCCCAAATGTCATAAGCTATGGCCAACATGGATTAAATCAAAACACACAGGCACACGAGTTCAAACAGGTGAGCTGGACGCCCTTTATCTGAATATAACACCCAATCTAATTTCAATTTGCACTGACAATTTTCCCCCTCTTTTTCATAAATGACAAACTAGGACAAAAGTTAGAAGGAAAAAAAAGACAAAAAAAAAACATGCCTCTTATGTGCCGAGTTGTGTGTCCCACCACGATTCCTATGCAATTTAAATGAAAGATAACAACACGGAGCGGGGCGTTAAAGTAAGTCAGTGTCCTCTTCGATTTGAACACTTAGTATTCTCAACTCAAACTTGAGGCAGTATGTTAACAGTTTAGTTACTTGGTAAGGGCTGAATAAAGTATCCCTGATTAGATGAGATGAGGTCAGAGGTCCCTCCCAGTTTTTTTTTAATTTTTTTAATTTTTTTTTTTACATTGTACATGATGACCTTCTACCGATACTGTAGAGATGACCAGTCCTCTCGGTGGAGGCGGCCATTTTGTACACGTTAGCGCTACGCACCCTCAGTGCTGTCCCTCTAAATACAAAGTAGTACATGAAATAAAAACTGACCCATAGGGACGTGATGAAGAACGGAAAGAAAAAAAACTTTTTTTTTTTTGGACAGTTCAACCTCGAAGCTGTGTAGTGTCACACTCAAGAGACGTTTTCGGTATTTTACGCTGAATCAGTCATCAGCACATCTTCTTTAGAAGCTTGTAAAAGAAACAATCTGTACATAAAAGAAAGAATAAAACCTTAAAAATCCTCAACAAAATTGAATTTCTTTGACAATGAACAAACTTTGAAAATTGCCCGTTATTCTCTAGTCATCAAACCCACCTCTAAGTTGTATAGAAGAGCAAAAATATATATGTACATGAGAATTAAAGAGCTCTTTAAAAAGGAAGTTCTGTGCCATTTGAGAACATTATGCAGGACTTAAAAGCGAGCACAGAACTAACATATCATGCTGTTTTACAGTCTCCGGCAGCAGTTTTAACTGAACACACACACACACATACCCACACACACACACACACACACACACACACACACACACACACACACACATACACACACACAAAAAGGCGGTCTGATCAAAAAGATGATCATTTAAAAAAACAAAAACAAAAAAACATGTGAACAAGACAGGAAATGGCCCCTTAAAAAGGTGGGAGGAGACTTCCTTGTGTGAATTAAAGGGAGGGGACTGCAATACGTTGGATTCTTCATATGTCACTTTGCTTCACATAATTACAAGATAGTGCTGCAGTCATCGTGAGCCATTAAAAACAGAACTTGGCATAGTTGGCAGGAATGGCTGTGAGAAAGAGGAGGAAGAGGAGGAGGAGGAAGAGGGATTCGTTGAGCCTCGGGAAGGAGGTGGAAGCGTTGATGGTCACTGAATAATATCCTGACTATAAGGTTGACAATGCAGAGGATATGAGCCGGGGGGTAGGGTATGTTGTGTGTGTATGTGTGCGGCTGTGTGTGTACATGTTTTGTGCGTGTGTGTGTGTGTGAAACTCTAGATTGAGAGTACCAGTAGAGTGACAACTATTCCCACCTTGTGGTGAACACAGCTGAAGTGGTAAGGTCAGAGGAGGTAATTTACAACTGGAACACTAAAAGGAGGTTGCTGTGATGTTAAAAAAAACAACAAATGAGCAAAATGAGACAGTGATCAGTTGGAGGACTCCTGACAATTGGGGGGGGGGTGTAATGGGGGGGGGGGTCGGCTTCCCTCCCCGTCCCTAGGAAGAGCTGGGAAAGATCTCGGCCTCGGTCTCGCTCTCATCGCCCGTCTCCTCAATTGGGGTGATGCGAGCCTCCTCCTCAGAAAGGGGTAAAAACTCAGGGTGGGCCATGAAGCTGTGGATGGAGCTGCGGGATTCTGGGTTCTCTAGCCCCTCATAAAGGGAACTTCGGAACGCATTCACCACCTTAATCTGAAAAGGCAAAAGAGAGTGGAGAAAAATGTGAATGAGATGCATAATACCACTGGTACAAGTTCCATCCATCCATCCATAAACTATCCAAACCGCTCATCCTGCTCTCAGGGTCACGGGGTTGCTGGAGCCTATCCCAGCAGTCACTGGGCGGCAGGCGGGGAGACACCCTGGACAGGCCGCCGGACCATCACAGGGTCCACACATTCACACCTAGGGACAATTTAGTACAGCCGATTCACCTGACCTACGTGTCTTTGGACTGTGGGAGGAAACCCACACAGGCACGGGGAGAACATGCAAACTACACAAAGCGGATGACCTGGGACGACCCCCAAGGTTGGACTACCCCGGGGCTCGAACCCAGGACCTTCTTGATGTGAGGTGACCGCAAGAAGGTACTGGGTTCAAGCCCCAGGGTAGTTGACTAAGTGGTATAAATACTAAATGGTACTAATGGTACAATTTCCATTTTCAGTCATTTGTATTGATGTACTGGGCAGGCAGGCACTAATGGGATGAACAGTGGAGGTGCATCTGGCTCTGGTAATGGAGATTAAGAGGGGACGCAATAATTTCGGAAAATCAAAAAAGAAAATTAAAGAACAAAATGCTGCTGTGAGGTAGAACGAAGCTCTTTCCAAAACGAAATCACACATCAACACAAAGTATACAGGGCACAGCTTGTTTGGACGGCAAATAAGACACAAAAACATTGCAAAATGTAAACAGAATGTACACATAAAAAAAATGCACACATCACATGGAGACCATAAGAACACTGCCATGTCATAAAACATCCAAAACAAATAAAATAAACAAAACATCAACCGAAGGAGTCGCAAAAAGTTTGAGGAAATGGACAGGGTTCAGGGTAGTGATGAAATCACACAGGCACGACACGAGTCCACACGTAAAGCACACGGCACAATACCCAAGACACGTCCACAGGCAAACATATCGACCCAGGATACTGCCAAGGGCAGGAGGGTTGCAGTCATTTAGTGTGCACAGAGGCTTGCTATAGTGACAACTAGCTGGCGCCACATGGATTGTACGCACAGTCTGAATGGGACCGGTTTGCGGATTGTGTGCTTCAGAAGTGGAGTGAACTTAAGTCTGACTGCGAGTTCCATTTGTCAGTCAAATATCCTCCATCAGCTTTGCCTCGAACCGACACGTTTCTTTTTTGTGACACCAAAACTCGTTAGGTAATTACTGAGTATTTACCTAGTAAATATGGTAAATATAGTATATTGTTGGGTAATTGTCACTGTAAATTAGTAGGTAAATACAGAGAAACTACAGCTGAAATACTAAGAAAAAACCTTCACTATTTTTCCCCCCCAACTGTATGTATAAACCAGCCAGACAGGTTGGATTTTGGAGGCTGAAAAGAAACAAGACATGCTGATGTTCTTGCATTTGGGGTATCCACCCATCTATTATCCAAGCCACTTATCCCAGTTCAGGTTGCGGGGGTGCTGGGGCCTATCCCAGCAGTCATTGGGCGGCAGGTGGGGAGACACCCTGGACAGGCCGCCAGTCCATCACAGGACCCACACATTCACACCTAGGGACAATTTAGTACGGCTGATTCACCTAACCTACATGTCTTTGGCCTGTGGGAGGAAACCGGAGCACCCGGAAGAAACCCACACAGACACGGGGAGAACATGCAAACTCCACACAGAGGACGACCCCCAAGGTTGGACTACCCCGGGGCTCAAACCCAGGACCTTCTTGCTGTGAGGTGACCGTGCTAACCACTGCGCCAGCGTGGCACCCCATTTGGGGTATATCCGATATTATTGAGTAAACACTGTCTAAGGCTAACAACTACTCCTTGATTAGAGATAACACTGTTTGCAAAAAGATGAGGCGGGACCAAGTCACCTTTACTCGAATCACAAACTACGGGGTCCAGATAAAAAGCAAGTGGCAAATCAGAGTAAAGCAAACAAAGTTAGCTCAGGTTTCACCGTGAATCAAGTCAAATTCCAGCTGAGACCGACTCTGTTCAAATCAAGTCCCAATCTGCTCGGATGTCAGTGGATTTGGGTTAAGTGCCATGATAATTTTGTTCTTGCTACTTAAGTCGTGTATATGCTGACACGCAAACGTACTTACTTTCCACTCTCTGTCCATGAAGACCGTCTTTCCAATACAATCTGAGATGACTAATCTGTAGGATCTGGTTCTAGTCAGGCTGATCCATGTACCACCATAACGCAAACATTATAAATATCAGCCCTATATTACTCCACTGGACAGTAAGAGGAAACAAAGGACAAACGGTACCCCCAGATGAAGGGAGAGTCAGGCCAAAAGAATGAACTAGGAACAGCGAAAAACTGAGCATGTGCGCACATGCACACACACTTGTAACCGTGTTTTTGAAAGTGCTATATAAATACAATTTTACTTACACACACACCTTCATATCAACACATATACATATAATTAGCCACGCGAGAGATGAGCGACAACAGTAAATGATGAAAGTGATGCATGGTTTGTTATTTGAATTAGAAAAAAACAAACATGCTATTGGCTGGTAAAGCCTGTGAGAGTTTCTAGCCAGAGCTATACCACCCTTCACATGAGATAGCCAATTACATTATATTCTCCCCAAGTTGCTGTCATTAGAAAGTGGCCTAGATAACGCAGGACCATTTCTTTTCCAGTGTCTTGAATTTTGTGGATTAGTATAGTTTTTTTCATATATATATATACACTCCCTGGCCACTTTATTAGGTACACCTTGCTAGTACCGGGTTGGACCCCCTTTTGCCTTCAGAACTGCCTTAATCCTTCGTGGCATAGATTCAACAAGGTACTGGAAACATTCCTCAGAGAGTTTGGTCCATATTGACATGATAGCATCACGCAGTTGCTGCAGATTTGTCGGCTGCACATCCATGATGCGAATCTCCCGGTCCACCACATCCCAAAGGTGCTCTATTGGATTGAGATCTGGTGACTGTGGAGGCCATTTGAGTACAGTGAACTCATTGTCATGTTCAAGAAACCAGTCTGAGATGATTCGAGCTTTATGACATGGCGCGTTATCCTGCTGGAAGTAGCCATCAGAAGATGGGAACACTGTGGTCATAAAGGGATGGACATGGTCAGCAACAATACTCAGGTAGGTTGTGGCGTTGACACGATGCTCAATTGGTACTAAGGGGCCCAAAATGTGCCAAGAAAATATCCCCCACACCATTACACCACCAGCCTGAACCATTGATACAAGGCAGGATGGATCCATGCTTTCATGTTGTTGATGCCAAATTCTGACCCTACCATCCAAATGTCGCAGCAGAAATGGAGACTCATCAGACCAGGCAACGTTTTTCCAATCTTCTATTGTCCAATTTTGGTGAGCCTGTGCGAATTGTAGCCTCAGTTTCCTGTTCTTAGCTGACAGGAGTGGCACCCGGTGTGGTCTTCTGCTGCTGTAGCCCATCTGCCTCAAGGTTCGACCTGTTGTGCGTTCAGAGATGCTCTTCTGCATACCTCGGTTGTAATGAGTGGTTATTTGAGTTACTGTTGCCTTTCTATCAGCTCGAACCAGTCTGGCCATTCTCCTCTGACCTCGGGCATCAACAAGGCATTTTCGCCCACAGAACTGCCGCTCACTGGATATTTTCTCTTTTTCGGACCATTCTCTGTAAACCCTAGAGATGGTTGTGTGTGAAAATCCCAGTAGATCAGCAGTTTCTGAAATACTCAGACCAGCCCGTCTGGCACCAACAACCATGCCACGTTCAAAGTCACTTAAATCACCTTTCTTCCCCATTCTGATGCTCGGTTTGAACTGCAGCAGATCGTCTTGACCATGTCTACATGCCTAAATGCATTGAGTTGCTGCCATGTGATTGGCTGATTAGAAATTTGCGCTAATGAGCAGTTGGACAGGTGTGCCTAATAAAGTGGCCGGTGAGTGTATATACACACACACACACATTTTTGCCATTTCATCGTGACCTTTCCTTGGAAGTCAGCAAGCCACACTGAGGACAATACGTGCACTTTGAAACACTGAGATCCCGGCATTGTGTCGAGGAATAAAGCTTTGGAAGACACAAAGAGCTGGCCAGGTAGAAAAGGAAAGTAATGTTGGATGACTTAAGCAAGGACAACTGACGACAAGCGAGAGGGGGTGAGAGAGGGCAAGAACACACCGACTGTATGAAAGAGCGGACAATATGACACCATTCACTCTCAGTGCAGTTATGATGCCAAAACATCGCCATTTTGCTCGCTGTCATCTTAATGTTGCGCAGTAAATGAAAAATTAAAACAGAGCCTGTGCAGTAGAGATGGGAGGTGGAGTGTTGGGTCCCATATGTCTGCCTCAAACCCACCCCTCAGGCACACACCCCCTCATGTTGCACCGAGCAACATCAAATAACTTCTATGAAATACAATTACCCATCCATCCATCCATTATCCAAACCGCTTATCCTGCTCTCAGGGTAGCGGGGATGCTGGAGCCTATCCCAGCAGTCATTGGCCGGCAGGCGGGGAGACACCCTGGACAGGCCGCCAGGCCATTACAGGGCTGACACACATTCACACCATGGGACAATTTTTCTAGTATGGCCGAGTCACCTGACCTACATGTCTTTGGACTGTGGGAGGAAACCGGAGCACCCGGAGGAAACCCATGCAGACACAGGGAGAACATGCAAACTCTACACAGAGGACGACTCGGGACGACCCCCAATGTTGGACTACCCCGCGGCTCGAACCCAGGACCCTCTTGCTGTGAGGCAACCATGCTAACCACTGCACCACCGAGATACAATTATCAAAAAGATAAATAATGGGACAGATGATAACATGAGGAATTAGATGAAATGAAAAAAAAAACCACGTGAGGGAGAAAATGATTCTACGCATTTTGATTTTATTTGTTCGGCCCAAGCTCCTTTCACTTGCATAAGTGTGAGCGAGGTTAAAAGTTGTAATGGAAACAGCCACTTGAGAGCGATGGCGATATTTTGGCTTCACTTTTCAGCGCACCCATGTTGTCCACTTCTTATACAGTCAATGGCAAGAAATGGCAGAAATTGTGAAAATGAGTTCAAGCGAGGGAGATGAAGCAACAGCCAAGAGGAGTGAAAAGTGCTGGGCACAAATTTTAAAAGTGATGCAGGGTGAGAGACGTGAGAACTATGCAGCATTTAGAGGGAAATTTCGCTGCCGTTATTCTTGATGTTATGTCATTCTTGTTTGTTACCTGACTTTATAGGAGCAACAAATTTTTGAATATACCCAATACTGGTTGAGAAAATGTAATTTTACTGCTTATAGTCAAGATTTGCCCATTCGTACAATACAGAGAATTAATTAATTGTGAAAGCTGATGTCTGAGATTAAACCCTCTTCCTCGTCCTGTTGCTCCATTTCACATTACTCCTTTTCAGTTTTCCACAGCTCCTCCGAGTTGTCAGTAGATTCTGCCAAAATAACGTTAAACCTGACATGCGGAAGTTTTGTATCCCCCTTCTGGCAGCGAGAGTAATTATTTCTCTTCTTTCACCGTTCTCCAACGAGGAAAAGCTACACCAAATGGATATTAGCATTTTTCCTCGCCATCGATCGCTTCCTTTTTTGACTTCAATCCTTCCTCTGAACGCCGAGTTTATTTTTTCTCCGAAGAATCAGAAACTTTTCTTGGACGCTTCTTAGGTTTTCCCAACATAGCTTTCAAGCCCAGAAGCTTTCTGGCAGAAAGCCCTGAAGGCAAGCCAATCAGAGGCATGCGAACGTTTTCGTCACACACAGTTCAAATTGCTGACTGACGTAAAACGCATCACAACACATCACTTCCGGTGCGCCAGCACGGGAATCCAGCATGGGAATGTCACCCCAGACACCAGATTTAAAACTCACGATATATTGGGAAATACGGAGAGAATCATCTGGCGGTGATAGGCTTAATCATCATTGTTTGGCATGGGCTTGAATGTCACTGACATTCATTTATGTGTAAAAGTCCAGGATTCTAGCTTTAAATATTTCCTATCTTGGCCAGCCATTTTTGCTTTTTGGATTTTAATTTTTTGAAATTACTACAATCTAAATGAATGAGTCTGTAGATGAATTTGTATCATTATCAACTCTTCCTGGCTGAACCTCGACTCCTGCCTGCTGCGACTCGTTTCCTATTCTTGTAGGCATGAATGAGCACCAGGAAAAGAAAGGGCATGCATTTCTCATCCTAAAATCCCTGTCGATGACATCAAAAGCGGGTAAATTTTCAACCCACCGACAGCATTCCCCAGTGACATAGGGTGAGTAGACAGAAATGGTACTGTCAAACCGTAAGCATTACTGAGGACCGATGTATGGAGATAAAGCTAAAAAAAATGACGAAGTTTCCCTTATGACAGATGGAACACAAAGCAAGGAGAAGAAAATGGGTGGGTTAAAACCTATTTTGTCATGATGAAGACAGTAAAGATGATGGACAAAAGAAAAAAAATGGGAGGGGAAATGGCGGCTGAGAGTTTGCCAATGAGGAGGGGTGAATCAGCCAAGTGTTCAGTCATGCTGAGCTTAGCACTCCCATGAGACAATGCAGTGGGGAACAGAAAGCCAAGCTAAAGCTCTGTGGTTGGTAGCCTCCAGTTAGGCACTCACTGCCTGCAGTGGAAGAAGAAGCAGCAGCTGCCGCAGCAGGAATGGGCGGAGCCCCAGCAGAGTTGGTGAGTGAGGAGGCAGGGCTTAGTCCTACATGGGTGGGGCTAGAGACAGTTTTAGCTGCAGCGGCATCGTTGTGTTGGCTGGCGACTGAGGGCTGACGGCGCAAGGCCCCAGGCACTGCAGCCTGGCCCGTCTGGAAGGTATACACCACATCCATCTGAAGGAAGATAAAGCCAAAGGACAGTTAGATAGCAGAGAAAAAAGGAGAGAGGACGAAGAAAAAAAAAGATGGACCAATGGAGAATAAGCAAGAGAAATTAGGGCAATAGGGGTGGAGAAGAGGCAGTTTAAGATGATAGAATAGCTTATTGTGAAAAGTAAGGAGAGAAAAGCAAGTTGAACAAAAAGGAGAGGGATGGAGAGAGGGAAAATTTGGGTAGGAGAAAAGATGGGATGCATGGGAATAAAAGATGGAAAGGTGGAGTGCAAGGGAGAGTAGAGGGGAAAAGGATCTGGAAGGGAAAGAAGAAGACAGACCAAGAGAAACTGATAGAATCAGAGGATAGATGAGGGAAAGACTGCAGACCATTATTAAAGACTAAACTAGAGGAATAGGGAAATCACAAAACCAGAGAGGGAGGAGGCGAAAGTGTTAATTGGGATGCTTGAAGATTCGTAAATGTAGTCCTTGAACCAATTATTTCCCCCATTGTGTTTGACCAACCAGGCATGCATGCACTAATACGGATATAAAAATGACTGCACTGCCCATATGGATTAGAGAAACAAAAGGAAAACAAGAGGGGACAGAGAGGGAAGGGGGAGGAGAGAGAGAGAGGATAGAAAATAGCTATCAGCCTTTTGCTGAATACCCCTCTATCCCCTCATCCTCCCTTCCTCCCATTCAAGGAGGGCAAGACAGAGGCAGACTGACATTACAACAAAGAGAGAAGAAGTCAGCAAGAGGAGAGAGAGAAAGCCTCCTCGTCTTTTAATGTTTCCCAATGGGGAATTGGGGCAACAAATGAGGGCCAAGAGGCAAAAAGAAGAGAAGGCGTTTGATGTCGGTGTTGAAGGAAGTCATGGCATTGCTCAGTCAATCCGTACAACAGTAAACCCCGCACTTGGCAAACACTTGGCCATTTACAGTACAGTTTTATGACCCTGTAACTGAAAAACTCTTCAACATTACCAAAATAAGCTTATTTACAGCTACTATCTACACAACAAACAGGATCTAAAGTGCTATCTAAAACCACCATCACAAGATCAAACGGACAATACACTGAATTAGCTAGCAAAAACCAAATGCTAATGTACAAAAATTACAAAAAGGAGAAAAATGTTATAATTTCCAAGTGAACAACAAAGAAAAGAGAAAAAAATTATTGGCATGTATAAATTTACTGAACAACTCTTACTTTAGTAGAGAGTGGCTAAGTAAGGATTAGTGTTTGGCATTTTCAGAGATAATGGGAGGACATTTGCTATTCATTGATAGTAAAAGATCAGTGGGGCAAAGAAAAAAATCATTACTTCAGAGAAGGCGAAGAAATATCAGCACCCAAACTGCAATAGGAAAGCCAAATACAGGCAGCCAAGTGTACAGGTTAATAGACAGGCAATGGAGACAGCGACGGAGGACATCATATCGGGAGCGTGACAGAAAGAGGCTAAGGCTCTGGTCCCCTGCTGTGAAAGCCAAAGCAGAAACTCTACAGAAAAAGAAAAGAGGATGTCAACATTTGAGGAAGGATTAAAAGAAAGTTAGTCGATCACCGTCGGGATGCTTCTTTGACTCCCTATGTAAATTATACCCCCCCTTCAAACCAGACCGAGATCCTGGGTTATTATGGGGATTGCCTGTTGTGTGGAAAGGGACTGCGGTCAGAAATTCTAGACATTTTCAGTGTTTTCCTAGAATTGTGTCAATTTAGAAAGGTCTCACAAAATCCCAGGTTTTTGCATTTTTGACATGTTGTGTTTGACCCATAACTTTAAGAAGGCTACACCAATGAAAACACATCTGCTCTCCATCTGGAAGGTCAAGACAATAGCTTCGAATTTTCACCGCCAAGTATATTTCCCTATTCTGCTGTACTGTAGATGCAGCGAGGAGCTGATTTAATAACAGCCAGAATGCAACTGAATTTAGTGCAAACACTGGCAATGTATTAAAAAGCATCACATGAGAATAATGTAAGTCTACCAGCTATTTTTCAAGCATAGTGTAAACAAGGAGGTGACGCTGCAGAGGTGATCATGGGACAGGATGGCGACAAAGGTTGCTAAAATGCCGCGATTTGCCGGGCATATCTCAAAGGGGCTTGCCAGGAAAAAGCTGAAATGTACTTGGGGGACAAATAGGGGGCCTTAGAAGCACGCCTAGGATTTAAAACCCAGTAAAAATCCTAGAATTTGGGTGTTAAAACAGCTTTAGAAGATTATGTAAACTAAAAAACAACCAACGACGGCACACTAGAACTAAACACATTCTTCAGCTGTGCTATGCCAACTGTGATTTATACGTGATTGCGCTATTCACCCCATATTAAGTAGGTGTTAGCATCAAGGCAAATACCACCAATATGGAGATAATGGTAGTTCAACTAGACAGGCCAACACTTACTCAGTGCTAGCTCAGTCCTGTAGGAGGAAGATAAAAATCAAGCCAACATAAACAAAACAAAAAAATCCCTCAGTACTCTAGCTACAATAAAAGTACACACACACTTGCCAAGATAAATGCACACACACTCATGTGCATGCCAAGCAGCCCAAAAACTGTGAAATGAGCCATTGGAAAATGGGATTGCTTTGAGATAAGAGTACACAGAGAGATGTTCCTTGATGGGACACCAGTACTGCTACCCCCAACATTGTCCATGTAAAACACCCTTGAAGACATTATTGAAAATATAGAGTTTAACCTTTATTCAGCGCAGTTATTTTTTCTTTTTCAATTGTGAGTGCCAGCTTCTGTGGCTTGCACTGGTCTTATTTAGACTATCTCTGCACATGGTTAGTGTTAAAGCATTTAAAATCACTACTTATACAGGTTAACTAACGAAGAACTCTAATAACATAATCTTTCTGTTATCATCTTTGATAACCACCTCAACTTCGACCAACATATTTACTGTTGTCCAATCATGTTTTCTCCAACTAAGAACATTTTCAAAAATCTGCCCATTTTTATCTGCCAGGAACTTAGAAACAGTTAGATTCCTGCAATGCACTCTTCTCGTGCCTTACACAACAAAACCTCAAAAAACTTCAGCTGATTCAAAACACCACAGCCAGACTCATAACCAGGTCCAACAGGAGAGACTACGCCACATCGGTTTTAAAATCATTTCATTGGCCCCCAGCCCGTTTTAGAGTGGATTTTAAAATGTTAATGATCACTTTTAAGGCTCATAGAGGGTTCACTTCAGAATATATAGCTGACCTCCTGACCTCCTGCGAGCCTGAATACAACCTGAGATCCTCTGGTAGGTCATTCCTGGCCATGCCTTGGTCAAGGTTACCGGGCCTTTCTGCTGTGGAATGACCTGCGGGAGGCGATCAGGGAAGCGAACACATTGTCTTCTTTTATCTTTATCATCTTTTTTATTATTCTGTGGCTGTCCATTTTTGTGACTTTGAATCGTGTCATTTTCTTCCCGTGCATGCAAATCATGGGAAGAAACCATTAGTGTGGGAAGGGGGGCTGCAGCTCCCCCTAGTGGTGGGTGCAGCCCCCCAGTAGTGGCAGGTGGCTGTGTAACATCTTAGACCCAACAGTATGCCTAACTTTTCCTAACGTACAAATGCAAAAACACCCAAAACATACCTTTATTTTGTGGGCTAGGGTTGCGTGGAATGTACATTTTTAATAATAAAGTGAATAAACACACGCACCTTACAAACAAAACAATGACGTCACACTGTAGCGACCGAGGGAGGCGGTTGCTGTGACTGTCGGTGGGTCTGCGCTGGGGGAGCGCAATGGCTGATGGGACTGTTATAGGTAGATTTCAAATTGTGGTGTTGATGTTGTGATTATTTTTGTGTTGTTGTTTTGGGGGTTCGACTCAGACTAAGTAGGAGACCGTTTACTGACTAACTGACTGTGACTCACAGCCGTTACGAAAGGGAGTGTCTCTAAAAAAGATTCTTGGGGCATCCAGGTAGCATGACCGTGACTGGGACTGATGTCACCCTTTGGGACATGGGGGGGGGGGTACTCGTTATGTTGTTGTCAGTTCTGGTCCGTTCTGGCTGGTGTGAATAAAAGAGCACCCCCGGGGTAGTGCGGTGTATGGGGCACGGGAGTTATGATTAAAAAGAGGTCTCTGCCTCTCGACTCATTCTTCCACGCTGGCTCGCCACAACACTTGTCGTTTTAGTTAGCAGCCCACCTACTTAAAACATCCTCCCACGTGCCCGAGTATAATTTAAAATCTACGGTCAAACAGGAGAAAAAAAATCTTAATCTAAATCTGGGAATCCGGTGCTTGAGCGAGTACAAGCACACAAAACTAAGAAGGGGACTTGGGAAGTGATGCAATACATATACAATTCCAATTCAGAGGAAGTAATGCAGCGGCCCCACTCCTTAGTGCAAACCCACATTCCTCATTACATGCTAGCATGGTGTGCCACCGCCCACATTGTCTGGCAAGACGGTATATTGCAGTGCAGCGGCACTTGCACTTCTCACAGGTTCACCTCTGGGATGCCTGCCAAAGCCTGAGGAAAATAAAACTAGAGGGGGGTGGGTCGAGGCAGTCTGGAGCTCCTCATAAACAGCACCTAAGGCAAAGAAATGAGGCATCAAGTGTGAAGTGGTAACAAATTATTGTGAAGTTTCAGTGTGACAGAGGCATTAACATTTCAGTTCGTCGGCGCCATGCCATTTCTTGCTGAAAAGGAAATATGAGTGCTGAGCACGAGGCCAGGACGTCCTTGAAAAAAATGGCAAGCATGTGTGGATTTAGGATTCTTCCTTTGAAAACACTGAAGAGTTAGAATGGGAGAGCTAAGTAGCATTTTGTTTTTTTGTTTTTTGGTGCAAGTCATGGCGGTAAATCACGTGGCGATATCAAAACCCTGCACAGCCTGAAAGGGGAAGTTAACCGATTTTACACATCAGATCAGTTAACTCCAGTTGTGGAGCAATTACATAGCACGTTGTGGCGGAGTGGGTTGCAGACCAGCTGCCCCAAGTTAGCCTTAACAGCTCGGGGCAAATTAAATTGGGTGTGCACCCAGATGAAGACGCGCCAGAGACCGGGAGGGAGCGAGCCACAGAGACACGGACCTAAAGAGAACACTACAGGGGAAGAGGAGGGAGGAAATTGGTAAAGGGGTAATGCAAATACACAGTTTCAGCTCGTCTCCACCCCAATACATCTCTAAAGCCTGCGGCACGAAGATGCACTTCTGGCTCGACAGTTGGTAATATCTTTTCATTTTCTGCCCACAGACTGCTGCAAAAACCCTCCAAAAACGTCAAGTGTCATTTTCAAAATAATAATAAAAAAAAAAGATGCACAGATTTCAATTTGTCATACTCCTTCCACAATAAAGATCGTATCACACTCGAACAGTACAGTTGTACCTGAGTCTGGATACGGTTGAGGCCACGGAACCAGAGGATCTGCCCTCTCCTCAGCTCCATCTCCGCATGGTCAATTTCATCCGCCCCCTCTGTCAGCTCCTCTTCGGGGATCTCCTCTTTGGTGATGCCATGGCCTGCTTCCTTTAGGAACTTGAGGTGCTGGGTGGGTATGGCTGAGATCAACTGGTACACACGCACACACACACACACACACACACACACACACACACACACACACACACACACACACACGCACACACGCACGCACACACACACACACACACACACGCAAATTGAGTGAACCACCTTCTATTAGATGGGAATGAGCGCTGCCACTTTGTGTTTACCTACAAATACTTAATTCCTCTCATTAACACATCCAAAATGTTTCTTCTTTGCGTCATGAGGGAGACGATGTGTAACAGCTATTTTTTAATGCTGTGAGATGATTTTCAACGCTCCTCCCTCCACTGCCACAGATTTATAATGATTCAAGTGCCCAAACGCCATGCTGAGGTGCCTCATACTGTCAGTGAGTTTCTACCCCACCTTTTTGATAGATCCCAAACCAAAGCATGACAATACTTGTGTATTCTGAAATAACACAACTGTTAGTTGTTTCGTGCCGCAAAAAAAAACAAACAAACAATCTTATTAAAGATGTTATCTTGTTTTGGGTCTCGTATACTTATTTCAAGGTATTGAGTGTAGGTTTCTTCCTCGGTGGCAGATAGTTATTGACTGCTTCAAGAAAGTGAAAACTGTTTCATAACAGGACTTGTTTCCAGACATTCACTCTAAAAAAAATAAAGATTATCTCAAATCACGTTTTTTCGTGGCTCTTCATTTTCTGACATGATCGATTGTCCTCCATTTTGAAAGAACAAAAACAAATGTTTTTGAACTTCTCTAAGAGCATTGATCCGATATTCACTGGAGTTGGCAGGCGTCATCTGTAGACTGAGTGTCTTTACAATAAGTTATCAAAAGAAACTTGGTAGGGGTGTCACCAAGCCGGAGGTAACATGGCCAGGCCATCACGGGGCCGACACACATTCACACCTAGGGACAATTTAGAACAGCCTGAACTACCTACATGTCTTTGGACTGTGGGAGGAAACCGGAGCACCCGAGGGAAACCCACGCAGACACAGGGAGAACACGCAAACTCCACACAAAGGACGACCCGGGGTGACCCCCAAGGTTGGACTACCCCGGGGCTCGAACCCAGGACCTTCTTGCTGTGAAGCGACCACTGCGCCACCGTGCTTGTATAACCAATTGTAATGAAATGTGGAAAACATTTCCAGGTGTAGTCCAAATGATGTGCTGCAAAGTTTGGTCAGAATCTGCCAATGCTAGATAGCATTTGTATGTTTGGACCCCACTGATCTCCACTAGAGGCTACATTTCACGTTATTGTTGTATGTCATTGTTTTATCTGCTTCACTACTCTATGTCATTTGTACTTTATACTTTATCCCATTGCTTGTTTAGCACTTAACTTTACGTTTAGAAAACTGCTATAAAACTTTAGAGTCAAGCGAACAGACAAAAGGGTGGTTTCTAAATTAGTGTTGAAGCAATAAAGCACCCTGAAGGCCATAATGAACATCAGTGAAACCGTTTTCAGATGGCATCTCCTTTCCTGTTGTGGTGAGTCAACAAGAAATCCAGACTGTTAATTTGAGTTTTCCATTTTGGAAGAAGAAGAAAAAAAACACCCTCTGGCACTTCCTCAGCTGATCAGATGAGACACGCATCGACACTCGCAGTAGTTACGAAAGGGAGCGTCTCTAAAAAACATTCTTGAGGCGTCCGGGTAGCGTGGCCTACCAAACACGGGGTTCGCCAGTTCGAATCCCCATGTTACCTCCGGCTTGGTCGGGCGTCCCTGCAGACACAATTGGCCATGTCTGCGGGTGGGAAGCCAGATGTGGGTATGTGTCTTGGTCGCTGCACTAGCGCCTCCTCTGGTCGGTCGGGGCGCCTGTTCGGGGGGGGGGGGGGCTGGAGGGAATAGTGTGATCCTCCCACATGCTACATCCCCCCGGCGACTCCACATGTATCGGAGGAGGCATGTGGTTGTCTGCAGCCCTACTCAGATCAGCAGAGGGGGTGGAGCAGCGACTGGGACGGCCTCGGAAGAGCCGGGTAATTGGACAGACACAAATGGGGAAGAAAAAAAAAAGGGGGGGGGGATTTTGCTCTTTCTCTGTTACAATTCTTTCTCATTTTGACTGCCTCCCCTGCATCCCTTTTTTGCTTCTCTCATGCTCGTCTCTTGACATTTCCTCTCCAGGTCTCCCTCATTCTACGCCTCCTTGTTGAACCTATAGAGATGCGTCAAAGAGATATCGTTCAAGTCAGGGACGACTGCCTATTTAAGTTGCGTAAGTCTGTTTATATGCATTAACGCACAATGGGAGATAGAGAGTTGGTGTTCTGATCAGGATCCTTTGTGCGTTTTTATGCGCAGAGGGACTCGCATGCTGGGGTTCATCTCCCCTAAGGGTGCTGGGAGACAGGAGTTGCTTTGGTTTCACAAGCAGAATTCATTACAATGGCAGTTGTTGTGACAGTAAAGCCGCCGCCTGGATGCTTTGTTCGAGATGTTGTTCTAGTACATATCTAGCGTGTGTGCGCGTCTCTTACTTGTCCCCAGAGGAGCTCCCCAACGCCGATGAAGACACACCACAACCACTGGTCAATGGTCAAGGCGGTGCAGGAAAAAGGCTTTCCCCCAAATTGTACGATGACTATCTAGAGAGGGGAGAAAAAAAAACATGCAAAAATAAAAGCACGAAAAAAAGTTATTTTGTGTGTATGTGCGTGTCTGTGTGCAGAGTTGGGTCATGAGAGAACACCAATAACGGCATTACGTATTCAGGGGGGGAAAAAAGACATGATGATTTAGCCTACATTACGTTTCAAAACGCCAGTATTTAGATTACAGATATTTTATACATTTTGAGCATATTTCCCACCTAATCAGCATTGGCACTACGGACGGGACCGTGTTCATGGTTCGTTGGCGGGCAAACATGACTTCACGCAAAAATCGAAAACCGAATGGAAGGAAAATGTCTTAAAAAGGGCAGGCTTAGGCTGATCTCTGCAACTAAAAAAACAAAAAAACAAAACAAAAAAAAAACACATGGAAAGCATCTAATCCGCAGCAGTATTTGGCAGATGGTCAACACATATTAAGATAATGGCAGATGTAGCAGCCTTCAGATCGTGGAGATACCAGTAACCCTAAGGAATAATCAACAATCCATTCATTTTCCGAACCGCTTATCCTGCTCTCAGGGTCGCGGGGATGCTGGAGCCTATCCCAGCAGTCATTGGGCAGCAGGCGGGGAGACAACCTGGACAGGCCGCCAGACTATCACACAGGGCCGACATACACATTCATACCTAGGGACAATTTAGTACGGCCGATTCACCTCACCTACATGTCTCTGGACTGTGGGAGGAAACCGGAGCACCCAGAGGAAACCCATGCAGACACGGGGACAACATACAAACTCCACACAGAGGACGACCCGGGACGACCCCCAAGGTTGGACTACCCCGGAGCTCGAACCCAGGACCTTCTTGCTGTGAGGCGACCGTGCTAACCACTGTGACGCCCATAATCAACAATTTGATATGAATTATATTATTGATACAGCACAACTGTTTCACACATACTTTTTAAGGAGGTATTCGGGATAATTTCACTTTTTTCAAACACTGTGACTGAATATGTTACGTTTACATTTCGGACAGTGTATTCAGTATTCGGCCACTAAGTATTTTCCCAAAGTAATCTGCCCGACTCTGTGTGTGTATGTGTATGTGTGTGTGTGTGTGTGTGTGTGTGTGTCTGTGTGTGTATTGGTGGCTGGACATGGCCCAGCCTTTGTCAGTAAGCCTTATCTTACCTGCAGAGCAAATGTCCCCAGGACTACGCTGCAGAAGATGGGGTTTCGGTAGATTCCCTCGAAGACGTTCCTTTCCCCGTGGATCTTCCTGGCGTTAATCTCATTGAACAGCTGCATCATGACAAAGACGTTGAAGACAATGGTGTAGTGCTCGGAGGGCGGCGAATGCAAGGGTGTATTGCGACCGCTGTCGATATCAAAAAACTTCTCGCCTGTGAACGACAAGAGAGTTTTCTCATCAACACAGGGCAATTTTCCAACCCAAACCCCTGACATGCGTGACACAGTGAGAATGGGGCAACAGTTTATGGTCGGGAATAACAAGTGCCTGGATCTCTTCTGGGGAGACAAAAAACCAATTCTTTCTTACACATAAACCTCAAATCACTTGTTGTTCTCAATGATTGGTATAGCACTGGTTTTATGTTTTTCACTGATTTTCCATCTTCTCATCTGCCTCCAACGTCTGACCAAACTGGTTGGGGCCACCCACGTCATGTGGATGGGGGTATTCTCAGAACCATCACATGGGCCGAGCAAAGTGTGCAACCACACTGGGTCTCATGCCTCTAGAGCCTCATGCCTGGCCTGCAATCCTGCAGTTTTTTTTCTTTAACATACAATTTTTTATGACTGTTCTTGACCCAAGATGCTTCTAAAATTAAGTTCCTGTGTGTCAACTCCATTACGCACAGTCAAGGTCACATGAAAAAAATCTAGCAAACTATTCCGGTTTTTTCATTTTCGATACTGCGTCGTTACATAGTGCGTCCTCCATCTCGCTGCTCAGAGAGGAAGAAGAAGGGGAAACAATGTTGGTTGTACGAGAGCGCAGCGACCGATTTCGTAAACACGAGTCAGATGCTGAGAAAAGGAAAAAGAATAGAAGGATTTCACAAGTCACTGCAAGCGAGGATCGCTGGAAAAATTTGTCAACACTTCCAGAGATGTGGTGGCTGAGCAGGTGTCCAAAGCTAGCGGGTGCGTGTGACTGTGTGTAATGACCGGTCGGGAAAATTATCTAAAATCTGAATGAAATGTAAGCTATAGACCTGAAATATTGAATTGTAACATGCTGTCATACTGCAACATGCCAAAATAAAGTGACAACTGAGCTGACTTGATGATGTAAAGCCAACAGTTTTACAGTTTTTTTTGTTTTTCCTTTGAAAGACTAATAGCAAAAAGTCATAACTGAGACTATGCGCATGATGATGCTCAGGAATCAGGAACCTTTATTTGTGAAATATCGTTTCCCAGCCTACAGCAGTGCAACACAAAGACAAAAACATATCCAAAAACTACAAGAATTTCAAGAACACATATACTAACTAACACATAGTATCTACTACTACTACTTTCGGCTGCTCCCGTTTGGGGTCACCACAGCGGATCATCCGTTTCCATTTCTTCCTGTCCTCTGCATGTTCCTCTGTCACACCAGCCACCTGCATGTCCTCTCTCACCACATCCATAAACCTCCTCTTTGGCCTTCCTCTTTTCCTCTTCCCTGGCAGCTCCATATTCAGCATCCTTCTCCTAATATATCAAGCATCTCTCCTCCACACATGTCCAAACCATCTCAATCTTGCCTCTCTTGCTTTGTGCCCAAACCATCCAACTTGAGTGGTCAACTTGAGTGTCCCTCGTTCCTAATCCTGTCCTTCGTCACTCCCAGTGAAAATCTTAGCATCTTCAACTCTGCCACCTTCAGCTCCACCTCCTGTCTTTTCGTCAGGGCCACTGTCTCCCAACCATATAACATAGCTGGTCTCACAACCATCTTGTAAACCTTCCCTTTAACTCTTGCTGGTACCCTTCTGTCGCAAATCACTCCTGACACTCTTCTCCACCCATTCCACCCTGCCTGCACTCTCTTCTTCAACTCTCTCCTGCATAGTATCCAAACTAAAAAATAAAAAAAAATCACTGTCTAAGGGAACGAACGCCAACCAGGATGACTGTCAGAACTGCCAGTCTGCATGAGCTAGCAGTTAGCTTAGCCTGCCCCGCTTCCGCGTCCTGTCAGACTGCCCTCGGTGCTTCCCTCCTCGGGCGTAGCTCCAGGCAGGGGCTGTGGTCCTTGGTCCCACCAGATGCAGCAGACCAGGCTCCCCCAGCCGATCCAATGCCAGCTCTCCCAGCCAGACATCCTCGACACACCTCCCCGCACTCCACAAGACGACACCAAAAACACCACAGTCAACGCCTTGGTGTTATCGGAACTGCCAGTCTGCATCGGCTAGCAGTTAGCTTAGCCTGCCCCGCTTCCGCATCCTGTCTGCATTATTCTCCTTGTTAAAAACGTATTGCACTGAGATTATGCATGTAGTAGAACTAGAATAGCTACGTATGTGTGTGTGACTGTGATTTATGTGCAAGCATGTCAATGAACAGGGCCTCGCACTCACATTTTGGTGGATATACTCCCAAGAATTTAATTATTTAGAATAGGAGTGCATTTCTTGGCATTTACCTTGCTGGTTAACTAGTGATTTGCAAACCATATATCATTTCTCAAAAATACGGCCCACAATATAACAGAAGTCCTCACCATAGGAAACAAACATCCAAACCTATGGACTTGTTTTTAATGTGTACCATGTACTTGTCAAAAATGACTTATCTAACCATATTTCTCACCTCGGAGGACCAGTAACTGTGTTCGTAGCACCTTATTTACAGTTGGACTGGACACAAAGAACAGGCTCCGACTTCTGAATTGACTCCAAACCTCTGAAAACTGGGTATTTGTTCAGAAACGTGTTTCAAAGCTGCTTATCAAATCCTGAAATTTTAGTTTTAGTCGTATTCACAAAACAGGTGCGATATCACTAAAGAAAACACTGACAGAGCCAAAAATTGTTATGAACAAAAAGTATTGATAAAACGGAGAAAAAAAGTTGAAATAATGAGAGCTGATGGCTTGGTAAAACAGGACTTTTGACAGAACTACGGTGAGCAATTTAAAATAATGACTATGGACAGGCTTTCATAAAAACTGAGACGAGAGACACACATGAACCTGAAGCTGATGGACAACATGGCTGAAACATGTGGCCTTTTCAGCATCTTTAAGCCATGAAAACTGACCAGTCTCAGAGTATACATTTCCATTTTTGGAAGTTATTTCTGTATGGAACTGCAGCATAGATCAGGAACCTGTACAGACAGCACTATCCTCAACTGCTCAGGACATGATGAGCCAAGACAGGAGGAGGGCTGATTCTCCACAGTATTAACCTGACATGCTGCTCTCGTTGTACAACTCACCAGCAAAGAGGAGCGTGAAGATGATCACAAGCTGGTAGACACCATGTCCCAAGATGTTCTTCATCATGGTTCGGGATATTAGGGGCTTGTTACGGCCATAAGGTTTACGCAAGAGCAGAGATTCAGTCGGTGGCTCAGTGGCCAGGGCCAGGGATGCCAAGGTGTCCATGATCAGGTTGACCCACAGCATCTGTACTGCCTTCAAAGGAGAGTCCTGGAGGAAGGAAGAAATGTAATGTGAGAGGCGAGGAAAGGATGACAGGATGATGACAGGCAAGCATCGGGTAAAGTATTACTTAGCAAAATGAAGAGATGACAGATGAGGCATGAAGCGAAGGGATCAAAGAAGAGAAGAGAAGAGAGGCAGGATCAGGGCAGTTGAGTGTACGGGAGAGGAAAGACAGAGGGTGTTGGGGGGGGGGGGCAAGATGAAACGAGGCAGAGGCAAAATTCAAGGGACACAAATTGTGGTATGCCCGGGTGAATTCCAAGTCAGACCAGAACTGAAACATTAATATTTTCCAACATCACTTATTACTTTAGTCATAGTGCATTTTTCACTCCCCCTTCTCTGGTGAAAACAGTACCCTAACCCCAAACCCTAACCCTGAATGTAAGTATAAAAGGTAGAATTCAGTTTTTCTATTTTTCTTTTGAAGAGTTCTCCCTGATTCAGCTTCTCTCAGCCGATCTTTTTTGTCTGACACTCAGGATGTCATCACACACTCATTTACATACAGCCAATCAGATCAAACAATCAAAATATGAAACCCCACCCACCCTTACCGCCAACCCCTGCTTGTACTTGTCACTCAAAGGTCAGCTCATGAATATTAATGACAGCTAAACCACTCCCTCACAGTGCTCGAGACAACGGAGAATAGTTATAAAGTTACTTAAAAAAACAAATAAATAACCCAATGTAGTGGCCATTTACATTATGCCATGTCATTATTACATTTATGGCATGTTTAAAGTTTTTTAGACATGATTACTGATTTTGGTCTGATTTTAGGATATGGAGATGTCGAGGAAAGGAGAAGAATGTGGGTAAATATTGGGAAAAAGGTAATTTAGGAGGGAATAAGAGGGGAAGTTTGAAAGGAAGATGAAGGAAGTTGAATCAGAAATCAAGACCGGGTGTTGCCTACAAGCAAATTGACCACAGTGGTTGAGTGGCAGCGTTGAAGGCATGCATTATGGTTCAGAATAGAATGTGAGCTACCTAGATGGGACTGAATTTATTTACTCATTTGTTTATTTGTGTGTATTGAGACAGACAAATATATTGAAAAACATCGGATACATTGTACCATTGTATTGTATTACAATTCCATTGCTAGTCTCTAGTTTATTTATCAAGTGAAACAATATTCCAGTGAATGATTTTTTGATTTTGATATACTCTATTGATCCCCAAAGGGAAATTCTTCTCTGCATTTAACCCATCCTAGCTGTGTAGCTGGGAGCAGTGGGCAGCCGCCATGCAGCGCCCGGGAACCAACTCCATTTCCTCTTTCCATGCTTCAGTCAGGGACACAGACAGGAGTACTAACCCTAACATGCATATCTTTTTGATGGTGGGGGAAACCCCAGCACTCGGAGAAAACCCACTGCAGACACTGGGAGAACATGCAAACTCCACACAGAGGATGACCGGGGATGACCCCCAAGGTTGGACAACCCCGGGGTTCGAACCCAGGACCTTCTTGCTGTGAGGCGATAGCGCTAACCACTGTGCCACTGTGCTACCCAAATGTAACAATAATACAAGTTGTACCAAAATACAGAACATTTGTATTATCACCATACAAACAGGTTTGTATGGTGATAATAATCCTGCAACAGAATCATAAGACATACCAAACATAAAACACCACAGATATCATTGTAAATGTAAAATGTCCTTCTAGATAAATCTATATACATGATGTTTTACTCCCTTTTTGGACCTGCACAAGAAAAAGCATTTTCTTTATTCCAATCTCTTCTGAGACACATAGAAAGCAGTAGCCATGATCCAAGAGAAGCTTATCTATATACACTGCTCAAAAAAATAAAGGGAACACATAAGCAATGCAATGTAGCTCTAAGTCAATCACACTTTTGAGATACCAACCTGTCCAGTTAGGAAGCAACACTGATTTGTGAATCAATTTCACCTGTTGGTAAATTGTCTAATTTCCACCAGGTGGAAATTAGACAATTTGCAAGACAACCCCTATAACAGGAATGGATTTGCAGGTGGTGGCCACAGACCATTTGCCTGTCCTCATCTTTTCTGGCCGATCTTTGGTTAGTTTTTCATTTTGCTAGTGCCCTCACCACTAGAGGTGGCATGAGGCGGTATCTGCAACCTACAGAAGTTGCTCAGGTAATGCAGCTCATCCAGGATGGCACATCAATGCGTGCTGTGGCAAGAAGATTTGATGTGTCTCCCAGCACAGTGTCCAGAGCATGGAGGAGGTACCAGGAGATAGGCCAGTACACCAGGAGACGTGGAGGGGGCCGCAGGAGGACAACAACCCCGCAGCAGGACCGCTATCTGGTCCTTTGTGCAAGGAGGAACAGGAGGAGCACTGCCGGAGCCCTACAAAACGACCTTCAACAGGCCACTAATGTGCAGGTTTCTGCTCAAACAGTGAGAAACAGAATGCATGAGGATGGTATGAGGGCCCGACGTCCACAACTGGGGCCTGTGCTCACAGCCCAACACCGTGCAGCCCGACTGACCTTTGTCAGAGAACATCTTGGTTGGCAGATTCGCCATTGGCGCCCTGTACTCTTCACAGATGAGAGCAGGTTCACACTGAACACATGTGACAGACGTGAGAGAGTCTGGAGACGCTGTGGAGAACGTTGTGCTGCCTGCAACATCCTCCAGCATGACCAGTTTGGCGGTGGGTCAGTGATGGTCTGGGGAGGCATATCCTTGGAGGGCCGCACAGACCTCTACATGCTAGCCAGAGGTACCATGACTGCCATTAGGTACCGGGATGAGATCCTCAGACCCATTGTCAGACCATATGCTGGTGCAGTGGGCCCTGGGTTCCTGCTCATGCATGACAATGCTCGTCCTCATGTGGCCAGAGTGTGTCAGCAGTTCCTGTATGTCGAGGGCATTGATGCTATGGACTGGCCTGCACGTTCCCCAGACCTGAATCCAATCGAGCACCTCTGGGACATCATGTCTCGTACCATCCGCCAACGCGATGTCGTACCACAGACTGTCCAGGAGTTGACCGATGCCCTGATCCAGGTCTGGGAGGAAATCCCTCAGGAGACCATCCGTCGTCTCATCAGGAGCATGCCCAGACGTTGTAGGGAGTGCATACAGGCACGTGGAGGCCACACACACTACTGAGCCTCATTTTGAATCGTCTTGAAGAATTTCCACAGAAGTTGGATCAGCCTATGTTCTCATTTTCCACTTTGATTTTGAGTATGATTCTGAATCCAGACCTTAATGGGCTAATGATTTTGATTTCCATTGATCATTCTTAGGTTATTTTGCTCTAAACACATTCCTCTGTCTAATAAATAAAGATTTTCAGCTGAAATATTTCATTCATCGAGGTCTATATTGTGTTTTTAGGTGTTCCCTTTATTTTTTTGAGCAGTGTATTTATGATGAATTCACTGCAGATTACACAAATACACACAAACACACGATAACAACCCTGAATCATTCAGACCATTTTGTTCGGTTTAGCATAGATTCTGTTTTTTTATGTGATTTTTTTGGGGGGGGGGGTGTTATGCAATGTCTAGACAGAGGGAAATGATACTTAAACACATGAGAGCATTAAGGGGATTTCGGGACCACCTACTTGTGTGATACAGGCACCAGTGAAGGCAACAATGACGGCCACTACATTGACGGTGAGCTGGAACTGCAGGAACTTGGAGATGCTGTCGTAGACGTTCCTCCCCCACATAACAGCTTTGACAATGCTGGTGAAGTTGTCGTCGGTCAGAATGATGTCTGAGGCTTCTTTCGCCACGTCCGTTCCAGCAATACCCTGACGGGAGAATAACAGATGATTACATTCGAAATATTGTCATAATGACACATGGTCAATCTGAGTATTCTGCATGAATGTTATGTTTATGTTCAAGTAAGAGAGAGGGAATGGGTGAGTGTGTGGATAGCAAATTAGAGTTAGGAAAATGTTCAAGGTAACGTCATTCATGCGTACCAGATGGCATAAAGAAATGTGTAATGATAAGTTTGATGCTGAGCAGACAGTAATTCAAATAAAAATTTACACACTATGCAGTAATTAAAGATTACTTTCACAATAATTATATAGTTCTAGGTGAGTAAAAATTCAAAGACTCAAGATATCGAATATTGCCACGCGGCCTGAAAATATTAAGCTATTATTTTTAAGGCTTATCACCCAGACCTCTACATCTGTCGCCATCTTACAATGCTGTGATTGCAACTATTCCCAAATCCTCTGTGAACAGTACACATGGCCATTGAAATGCTAGTTAATGGTCATGGCAATTTGCAGTGTTTTTGTCTGCATCTGCGTTTGTGTCATCGTGTGGCGTGCGGGGAGGTGTGTCGAAGGTGTCGGGCTGGGAGAGCTGGCATTTGATCGGCTGGGGGAATCTGGTCTGCTGCGTCTGGTGGGCCCAGGGACCACGGCCCTGCCCAGAGCTGCAGCCGGAGAGGAAACACAGGGGGCAATCTGACAGGACGCAGAAGCGGGGCAGGCTAAGCTAACTGCTAGCCCATGCAGACCGGCAGTTCCGACAGTCATCCTGGCTGGCATTCGTTCTCTGGACAGTGAACATTTTTGTCTGTGTTGCACTGAATGGACTGTGTTGCTAACTGTTTGTGTGTTTTTGTTTTTGTTTTTTTGCTTTGTTCTCTCTGTTTTTGTATGTTTTTGGTGGTGTCGTTTTTGGGAAATTTTGGATGTGTTTTTATCTTTTGTGTGTTGCACTGCTGTGGGCTGGGAGAAACAAAATTTCCTTTCTTTTGTGTACGCAAGTACATAGATGAAACGACAACTTG
Organism: Lampris incognitus; assembly: GCF_029633865.1. Classification (NCBI taxonomy): domain Eukaryota; kingdom Metazoa; phylum Chordata; class Actinopteri; order Lampriformes; family Lampridae; genus Lampris; species Lampris incognitus. Next base: position 138,213,751 of record NC_079212.1, on the reverse strand, counting down.
TTTCTGAATCCTGAATATGAAACGGATCGTTGTTTTCGGTTGTTATGCCGCTGTATTGTTTCTAAGGGTGGGGATACCTGCAGTCAGTTGAGACTGAAGAGGTCACTTAGATGAGCGATGAAACGTATCTGTCAATAAACATTGTGTCCAGATGAACTGATTCAACCTTCCGTGATTAGCAGGGACTTACTGTAGTTAATTGCAAAAGACTGCGACACAACACAGTGACACTTGGGGGAGGCAGCAAGTCAGCAAGACAAGCTGGTGGGGCCATAAACACGATATGCACTTGCAGTTTATGAGAGATGGCGGTATACAAGTAAAAGTTCTGTTACTCTTATGAACAACTGGGACGGCGTAGCAGTGAGTACTGGTCCAATTCAAGCACTGGTTAAAGGAATATTTGAACTGACTGCTTCCATTTTGCCATTTTTCTTGTCTTAATTACAGGAATCAGTTGGCAAGAACAAGACTAAGGTATAAATGAGTTAAGCAGTCGTTCTGCCTTTCAAAAGATTTCATCTGCACGATGAAACGTTGAACCCAGTGCTCGGCAGTCTACCTAACTCGGTTAAATACAACAATACTCGGAGATGGAGGCAGAAATTCCAGGAAAATCTTAACACTTCTCACTCGATTCGCTCTCTGAGCAACACAATCTCTGCGACAGAACAGTATTGTCGGACGCCATTTAATATTCTATTACACAGCAATCCCAGTGAGGGGGACATTAAATTGAAGACTCTTTGGGGCTGGCATCAAGATTTAATGGCTGTACTACAAATGTAATTACCTCAGCCTTTTTAATTTTGTTTTCTGCAAATGACGCTCTGTGGTAATATTAAGCATAGCAAAACGAGGCTGGCAGACTGGAGACAGGACAAATAAAGAGGATATTGTACGACACAAAAAAAAAAGATCGAAACTTTGAAATTATCACTAACCATCGCAAATCCCACGTCGGCTTTCTTGAGGGCAGGGCCATCATTAGTGCCATCTCCTGTCACAGCCACCACCTGTCGCGTCTCTCCAACTGTGCTGTCAATGATACCTGAATGACAGACAGAAAGAAATAACTGGCAACTGGCAATCAAAAGTCATTGAAAAGATGAACAGTAATACAGAGATTCAGGGCTGGTGATGAATAAAAGGGATTAACCGGAGCTTAAGTGAAACAAATCAAGATTTTCAAGATTATCTCTACACAAATGGTTTAGGGATAACACACCGTTGGCACCAAGCAGTCTTCTGTGTGTCTCTGAAATGCCGGCGAAATGATGTCCACCAGTGATGTCATTGGTGGACAATGTGTGAATGTGAAAACTTACTACCGGGTAGGGCTGTGCAATATGTCGATATATAGCATGTGATGATAGAAAACGTTTATGGTTTCACATTAAGCTCTATCGTTGATGTCGTTGTATCGCAAATCACACTCTTTACGGCAATATTTTTCATCGTTTGGACAACCCTTTGCACAGCACAGATGCAGACAGGAAATTTGCATGAAGGCAATACAAACAAACATGGAGGACAGTGAACATAATGCAGAACGGGGTAATTCCGAGCAGAAGGACTCTGACCAGCCAGGAAAAAACGAGGAGTTTGTACCTAAGAGAGGCTACTTCTATCATATAGACATGGTTTGAGTATGAAAAGTCTGACACGGACCAGAACACCATACTTTGCAAAATATGCCGCACGCCGGTCCCCACAACAGAAGACTCAAACACCACTAGCCTCTTTTATCACCTATGCAAGGATCATGTCAAACAGTACGGAGAGCGTCTATTTTATACATTAATATTTCGCTACATGCTTACTTGAAAATTTGCGCAAAGGTTCTAAATAAAAGGACAAAATAATCAAATATGGGTAAGTACCTTTTATTTTTCGAGTATATAATTCAAAATGCAATAAGAAATAGGCCTTTTCACGTATGGTCATTATATATAAACTATGTATTCATTGAATTTACAGAAAATGTGCTATGTTGTGATATGTATCGTTATCGTGAGATGAACGACCTATATCGTGATATGTATCATTATTGTGATATGAATGACCTATATCGTGATATGTATCGTTATCGTGATACGAATGACCTATCTCGTGATATGCATCGTTGTCGTGATATGAATGACCTATCTCGTGATATGAATGACCTATATCGTGATAGGTATCGTTATCGTGATATGTATAGTTATTATGACGTGACTGACCTATATCATGATATGCATCGTTATCGTGATATGAATGACCTACCTCGTGATCCGTGTCGTTATCGTGATATGTATCGTTATTATGACGTGAATGACATATATCGTGATATGTATCGTTATCGTGATACGAATGACCTATATTGCGATATGTATCGTTATTGTGATATGAATGACCTATATCGTGATATGTATCGTTATCACGATATGAATGACCTATATAATGATATGTATCGTTATCGTGATATGAATGACCAATACTGTGATATGTATCATTATCGTGATATGAATAACCTATATCGTGATGTGTCATTATCGTGATATGTATCGTTATCATGATATGAATGACCTAAATTGTGATATGAGATTTTGCTCATATCGCACAGCTACCACCTGGTTTGTTGATAGGATGCATTGTATAAAAAAATGTGAATGACAATATTACGTTATAAAACTGTACATAGCATAATTTCAGCAGTGTTTCAGAGACACACAGATGACTGCTCGGTATTATAGCTGCTAACAGAGTATTATTCCTACGACAGAGTACGGAGATAACCTTGAAAATCGTGACTGTTTCCATTTAAGCTGAGAATCAATATTACCATGATACAAAAACCTATTTAGTTCCTGTAGCTGTGGGTAGGTGACACCATAAATATTTTTCCAGCCATCCATGCGGCAAATAACTCGAAATGGAGAAATGGAGGATGTGCAGTTGCCTCTTGATTTCTAATAATGAACCTACAGTATCTTACCAGCTGTCTTTGGTAAACTAGTTTTTTTCATGCAGAGAAGTAAGTATAAAACCTAAATTGTACAGTGATAATATCTGTAGCCTGTCCCTTCCTTCTCTCTCTTCAAAACAGCCCTGGACAGTCTGAAGGAGTCAAAAACAAACTAAAACTATGGGAGGTGTCAGTTGAAATTAGGATATATCAATAACATCTCGAGACAATATATAGAATCAACCAGAGGTGGAAAGTAACGAAATACATTTACTCACGTTACTGTATTGAATACTTTTTTTGTGTATTTTGTATTTTTTAAGTACAATTTAAAATCGGTATTTTGTATTTTACTTGAGTACGTTTTGACTCAAGTATTGTACTTAGTTACTTTTTAAAACCTATCCGTTACTGAGTAAAAATAACAATTCAACCTACAGGGGAAAAATACGCGCCAGAACCATAGACAGTAAACCAATGGCCAGAACCAACAGTGACAAATGATGATGTGATTAGCACTGGCGCGTGAACATAGAGGGCGCGCGCGGACAAGCTAGGTTAGTGGGCGCGAAGTTTTTAGTTTCTAGTGCTAGAATGGGGGTCGACAAAGCAGGCACGGCCAGCGGTCGCGGTCCAGAAGACCCGGACCTAGAAATAATAGATGAAGCTCAAGCTGAAACATCGAAGTCTGTAGAACTAGATGCAGAAAAAAATCCTTGGCCACATTTGGAAGATTTCTTTTTGTTCAAGCGTAGGAAAGGCAACAGCATCATCATGCAGTGCAAGATGTGCCTCCCAGCAGTGAAGTACCTGTCTGCTTTCAACAACTCCACTTCAAATCTGCAGAAGCATGTTTTGGTAAGTATTTCTGCTGTCTCATTAGTAGTTTTATTTAATATAGCTGTTATGTCTGCACACATCGACAGTGCTGCATTTGATTTGGTGCTGTTCTATTGTGCTGGGATCGATTGGTGATGCCTGCGGGCTCTGGGTTGTTTGATCGGGTCTGCCTTTGATGCTGTGTCAGTCTAAATAAAGAATGCCACGGAGAGGTTGTGTCGAGCGACAGCGCTGTGTCCTGACGTGATTTAAAAATACAATAATAGCCAACCCAGGCTCACCCCATTTCGTGGGCATTTTTATGCTAGCACCTGCAACCATTGACAGTAGAAGAAACCCACAGCTAGCCAGCACATTCTAATTAGCTGCTATGCTAACATAATCAAACGTGACACATCATTAAGTACCAAATGAACTCGCTCCAGCCGACAATCCGCATGTTTATCGTACTTCAAACAGATACAAAACGCGTAATGTATATTTGCAGTCTGTTTAAGTCTTTAGGACATTGGCTAAATTTGCATAACAGCTAGCCCCTGGTACTTGAATGTGTAAAGGCTAGCTGTTAGTTGCTAGTAGTCTTGAGTGGACTCGGGGAAATTAGCCTTGGTTAAATTTAGCTGCTATGAATAGTCGGTGTTACCCCGTCGAAATTGCCACGGGTTTCAATTTGATTGTGTCTTTGAATTTACAGTCAAATCAAATGTATCAACTGTGTTAACAGAGAGGGTTGTAGTGTGAGGCACTTTGCCTAACCAACATTACAGGGCACTCAGCGCTCCTCCACAATAGGCGGGGAGCTAAGGGGCCTTACCGTCTGACCATGCTGAACATGTTAACAAATGTTAACATTGAAAATGTTGGGTTGCATTTCATGTTTCAGGTACTCAATGCATTTCAATGTATTTCCCTCCATTGGAAATGCGTTACAATTACAGGAACATGACTCTCCATGAGCAAGGGGAAAGTGTGACATCTGTCTTTGCAAGTTTAATCACATCTAGTGATAAATGTATGGTTTTAGTGGTATTATTGGCTTTCTCTTAATAATAAAGGCCAAAATGTAAAGTCTTTCTACTCGATTTACAAGGCAAATCAAGTAGAAAGACTTTAAATTTTGGTCTCTACTATTATGGAAAGCCAATAATACCACTGAAACCATACATTTTCCAAAGCTTGTGTCCTCTAGATGTGATTAAACATGCAGAGACAGATGTCACACCTTCCCCTTGCTCGTGGAGAGCCAATGGAGGGAAATACATTGAAATGCATTGAGTACCTGAAACATGACGTGCAACCCAAAATTTTCAATGTTAACATTTGTTAACATGTTCAGCATGGTCAGACCTTTCAAAAAAAGTTGGTTTCGTTCGATTGTAAGGAGGGTGCACGACTGCACGGTAAGGCCTCGTAGCTCCCCGCCTACTAGGCAGACCCAGAAAAGATTGTTTTGACTCCTTCATATCGACGACAAGGGATTAGATCACTAGTAGGCGATTGTTGCTCTGTGTGCATGCAAGCAGCTATGATGATTACACATGCATTGATATGTCTCCTTCCTCTGTATCATAATACTGGTAGGCTATAGAAACACATTGGCTTTTGATGTTGATTTGAAATCTCAATTTTAGCATTCAAATCCAAATCATTGATTTTGTTGGGAAGGGTGCAGCATTGTAATGCCCTCTGGATTGTGGCATATTGTGCTTAATACAATGTAATAGACAAAATGTGATGACTAAAGAAATAGAAAACTTTTATTTATCAAAGTTTTAATTTCAGTGTGTTTAATAAGCACCACATTGATTCCTCTACTGATAATACCCTTTTCTGTTTTTTCACAGAGGAAACATCCATCGAAACAGTTGGCTTTTAGCCGAGCAAAGCCAGAGAAGCGAACCCACCAAGCAAATCCACCAAGTCCAAGCAAACAAACAAATATAAAAGATGCCATGACAGTGGGAGGCAACCGCCGTGTGCCACAAGGCAAGATCGACAAGATCATCATTAGGCTAATATGTGAGGGCCTTCATACATTTAGTTTGGTTGAACAACCTGCGTTCAAAGAACTTTTGACAATGCTAAATCCACAATGCAAGGTCATTTCCAGGCCCACTGTCCGGCCTAGATTAGAGGCATCTGCCATTCAGATGAAGAAGAATGTCATGTCCCATCTCAGTAAAGTGAGCTACGTTGCCACCACTACAGATTGTTGGACTGCACACCAGCAAAGTTTTATTGGGGTGACGGGTCATTGGGTGGATGAAGAAACCTTTGAGAGGAGATCAGCTGCGCTTGCATGTAAGAGGTTAAGAGGGTCCCACACCTTTGATGTCCTTGCAGGGGCACTTGACGACATACACTGTCAGTATAGAATTAGGGGCAAAGTGGTGAGAACCACAACAGATAGTGGCTCAAACTTCGTTAAAGCTTTTAGTGTCTTCGGAGAACAGAGCCAGTCTGAGGATGCAGAATCAGATGCTGAGTCGGACAGAGATTCAATTGATGATGAGCCCACAGCCAACTACCTGGACACATTCAGCATCCTGGAGCAAGATAATGGCCTGGAGTACCAACTTCCTACACACCAAAGGTGTGCATGCCATCTTCTCAACTTAGTTGCCACAACAGATGCTGAGATAGCAGAAAAGAAGATGGACACATACAAGAGACTATCGCGTGCAGCCTTTGGGAAATGTCAAGCCATGTGGAACAATACGGGTCGTTCATACATGGCAGCAGAAGTTGTGGAAGATCATTGCCGACTCCAGCTCATCCGACCAAATCAAACGCGGTGGAATTCAACATTCATGGCTGTGGAGAGAATCATACGGATCATACAAGAGAAAGGGGAGGAGGCAATCAGGAATATTTGTGAAGAATTCAAATTGAAAACGTAAGTTTTAATTTGCATTTCAACAGTATGAAAGTGTGAATGTGTGTTTACATACTTGAAACTTAACTTTTCCTGCTTGATTTCCTGACAATTCTTTGTATTCTATTTATGCCAGGCTGACTCAAGCAGAAATTGCTTTCCTGACTGATTACTGCTCGGTGATGAAACCTCTGGTAAAGGCCTTGAACATACTTCAGTCAGAGACCAACACACACTTAGGGTGGCTTCTTCCAGTGATATGTCAGCTACAAGCAAAACTCAAAAGGCAGGAGACCTCATCCAAGATGTGTCTACCACTCATCAAAGCCATTCAGGATGGTGTCCAAAAGCGTTTTGGTGAGATGATGATGGACCCAGAACTGATTGCGGCAGCAATACTTCTACCGAAGTTCAAGACCACCTGGACAGAGAGGCCGGATGTCATAGAAACAGGTATGATTGCATCTTATAATAAACTGCTTTTCAACAGTGTATTGGAGATCTACTTTGTTTTATACTCAATACAATGTGGTCAGTGCTATAAGGCATTATGCATTATGGTGCACGCTTGGTAAATTAATCAAGTCTTAATTGTCAGAAATGTGTTGTTTGTCACTCGACAGGTCTGGCTCATGTCAGACGAACACCTTGACCAGATGGCAGAGGTGGAAGTGGAGCAAGTTGGACAACATTCCTCAGATGAAGATGATTTCTTCACCTCAATGAAGTCCAGAAGGTCAGAAGGTACAGGGGAGTTGGAAGGGTACCTAGCCTGTATCCCAAACGATATGGATCTGCTAAACTCCTTTCCAAATTTAAAAAAACTCTCTCTGAAACTCAACACTGGCCTGCCTGCTTCAGCTGCCTGCGAACGGCTTTTCAGTTGTGCTGGATTACTGTTCACTGCAAAGCGAGCAAGGATGAGCTCAACTAACTTTGAAAATCAGCTGCTGCTTAAACTGAACAAGAAGTTTGTAGACTAGGTTATAGGTGATTTAGGGTGTCACAAAACTAGTGGCCTTGATTTGCAATATTCCTCTCTGGAATATTGCTGCTCTTTTATGTTAGTTCCTTTAATTTTGTAACACTTGTGCGCGTCATCATGTGGACATTACTTTGTAGTTTGTACCTCTCTGAGAGAGAGAGAGAGAGACAGAGAGAAAGTAGGCGTGCACAAGCCTGTTTAATGTTTTTTACCACTAAATGGATGAGCTCAATTAACTTTGAAAATCAGCAGCTGCTTAAACTGAACAAGAAGTTTGTAGACTAGGTTACAGGTAATTCAGGGTGTCACAAAACTAGCAGCCTTGATTTGCAGTATAACAGCTGTTGCTGTTGGTGTTGACATGTATGTTGTTGTAATTACACTTACATTTGTGTAGGTATTCTTTGTTGTTATCGCACTTACACACACATGCCCTCTATAGCGCTCTTGCAGCTGTGGAGATGGCATTAACACATTCTCATTCTCTGACGGTTAACAACACACACACACACACACACACACACACACACACACACACACACACACACACACACACACACACACACACACACACAAGCATGTCTCCTCTGGAATATTGCTGCTCCTTTATGTCAGTTTGACTTTGTAGCAACACTTATGAGCGTCATCATGTGGGCATTACTTTGTACTTTTTACCTGTGTGTGTGTGAGAGAGAGAGAGGGTGAGAGGGAGAGAGAGGGAGAGCGTGTGCGTGTGAGAGAGAGAGTGAGAGAGAGAAAACGTGAGAGTAAGCATGTTTAATGTTGTACCACTAAATGGATGAGCTCAACTAACTTTAAGATGCTACTTAAACTGAACAAGAAGTTCAGTTGTTGTGAAGTTGTTGTTATTGCGCTTACATTTGTTACACTTGTTCTTTAATTAAAAACAAAATAGTTATGGATTTCTGACCCCTTGTCCTATTTTTACTACCCTCACACCCCACACAAAGAAAGTAACTAAGTAACTTTTACTTAAAGTACATTTCAAATGAACTACTTTTTACTTTTACTTGAGTACATTTTCAGATGAGTACTTTTACTTCTACTTGAGTAATATTTCATCAAAGTATTGGTACTTTTACTTGAGTACAATATTTTTGTACTTTTTCCACCTCTGGAATCAACAGACCGGAGACTAGAAAGTGAAATCCGAATACTTTATTCATCCCCGAGGGGAGAGAGAGAACTTGTTGCAAGACGGATACCTTTTTTTTTTTTTTGCAAACTATTTACCATACTGTGATGTCAAAGCTGCCACACAATGAGTTATACTTTACGGTTTGCCTTAAGTTAGTGTGAGCTAAGCACATATTCAAAGTCAAACTCATTAGGGCAGAGTTCAACTTTGGCACCAGTTGTGTCTCTATGAGTGACTTCTGCGGCACAGTATTTAATTGAATTATTACCTTATGTGAGCTTTTTCAAAAAGCACAGCCATGCCATCAGCCACAGCTGGGTCAGGTCAGAAAAATGGCAATTCAACATCACTAAAACAGGTCAGAAAAATTGCTGTGATGGATTAGATTTGAGGCATAGAGTCGGGGGGAGGGGGGTAGTTAAATTGCAATCTGCACTTGAAAAATGTATTAGGAAAAAGATGACCCACCTTTAACTAGTGTGTGTTTATCTGTTGGTGAGGAACGAGCCAGCACGCGCAACTTAGGCCACACTTTGTCCAAACGCTCTTGTTCCACCTCGTGTGCAGAATAACAAAAAAAAAAAGAAGAAAAAAAAAACACAAAAAAAACAAACTTTCACTTATTGCTCTCCATGAAGCTTTCCATTCGTACTGGTAAAGAAAAGTTTGAAATTTAAAATCACATCTAATGGCTCAGGTAAATTCATTTCTACTCATCTTCCCCCCTTTTCAAAACATGCACCCCCAGTGGCCAAGATAGAAACTAACAATACAACCACTGAACCTATGAGGATTTACTAAACAAGCACTTTTAGTCCAAATTAAGTACACTCATGAATGTTAAATAAATAAAATATGGTCTGACCTCTCCTTTGTCATTGCGAATTTGCTGGTTGAACTCTTTTCCTTCCAGGCACAAGAAGTCCTCACCAGGCAGCAGGATGCCACACTTGGTTGCAATGGCTCGAGCAGTGTTGATATTGTCTCCAGTAACCATACGAACAGTGATGCCGGCACGCTGGCATTTAGAAATAGCCTCCGGTACCTGGAAAAGAGTACGAAAAAAAAATCAAATGTATAGGTAGAGATATAGATATAGTCTTTACTGTCCTGCAGGAAATTTGTTTTCACAGCCAGTACATGCACAGAAAAATACAGATAACTGCACCGCAATGCAAAGATCTACATATAGATACATAAACACATAACATCCATAAACACGACATTCACTCAGACTCACAGATAAATCTGGCTCTATGCTTGGTCAGCGAGGCAGTTTGTTTAGTGCTGCTTTGGCAGAAGGGACAAAACTTCTGCCAAAGCGAGCTCTTATCCATTTCAAAGTCCTGTGTCTACGGACTGATGGCAGAGGTTGGAAATATGAATTCAGGGGGTGATGGGTATTATTCACTATTGTGAATGCAAGGCATGTGATGGCTCTATCGTTCATGTCTGAGAAGTTGGGTGTAGAGGAGTGGATGATCACGGAGGCAGCATGTGTGGTCCTGGTAAGTCCTCCCCCCCTTTGTATCCTGCTAATTACCCCACTCCTTCGAGCTGTCCTGGTCGCTGCTCCACCCTCTCCGTGGATCCAGGGAGGGTTGCAGACTTACACGTCTCCTCCGATATACGTGGAGTCGCCAGCTGCTTCTTTTCACCTGACAGTGAGGAGTTTCGCCAGGGGGACGTAGCACGTGGGAGGATCATGCTATTCCCCCGCCCTCCTGAACAGGCACCCCAACTGACCAGAGGAGGTGCTAGTGCAGCGACCAGGACACATACCCACTTCTGGCTCCCCAACCGCAGACACGGCCAATTGTGTCTGTAGGGACGCCCGACCAAGCTGGGTAAGTTTGTTGTTGTTGGAGATGGTCCGCATGGTATATTACCAAAATACATTACTACAACAATACAATTTTACATGTACAACTGTCAGTATTAACACATCGCCTGGAAACATGATACACAGAGTGTATTCGTGAGGTTGGAAAACATTTGCTGGTGCATTTATTTACATATCAAATACTTCACTTGTTGAAAAAATATAGCAACATCATAACCACAGATCAATAATGCCAACCATTTCCACTTAAAGAAGAACGGTAAAGTGTTGTCAACCTCCCTTCCCAGCCCATCGCTGTGGATAAAGATGCAGTACTCTCCTGTGAACAGGCAGTGAATATGCATCAAGTTTGAGAAAATGGGAGCGAAAGGCAAGCCAATTGGATCAAGGCGAAGCACCTGCTCCCAATACGCCTTTGTCTATGTCTAGATCCTTTTCGGGAATTACAAGAGATGGAAAAAAAAACTGGACGTGCCAAGAATTCCAAACAACTAGACATATAGGTTTCCACCCCATCAGCCCCATCTCTCTGTCCAGCTAGATACACCAGCATATACAGAGGAGTACATACTGGGTTCAGATTGACTTCAGCTGCTCTCAGACTTATACAGAACTAAATGTAGTGCTTACTGCAAGGGGTATTAGCGAAAGAATAATGGGTAGCTATATATGGTGTTAGAATGAGAAGGTTCACACACACACACACACACACACACACACACACACACACACACACACACACACACACACACACACACACACACACACTATGCTGCTAGATGAAAGTAGATTTCACTATAAAAAGCACTACAGAGTCATGGGTTAGCCCCCTTGTGTTTAATTCCTTAACCGGGGACCACAAGGCTCAGTGTGTCACTGTGGACCAACTACTAGGGTCAGTGTGTAACTGATCTCATGTAAGTCACCAACCCTGGAAGAGGAGAAATGTCCCCAAAACTTTAATGTTGCCATAGCCATGTTTGACTGAAGGTTTTGTGCACTGTTCCATAAAGTTTTCATCCTCACATAAGTCCTACGATTACGACCAAAAACTACAAATTTTGATTCAATTTTAAACAAGACTTACTTCTGGGCTTGGTATATTTTGGCCCATACTAATCGTTTTGATTTGTTTCGCGGTCAAAGTAGTATTTTGGAAATTGCTACCCTCTCTGGTTTTACATGGAAGAAATTGGAGCTAGAGGCCCTGTGTGATGGCCTGGCGGCCTGTCCAGGGTGTCTCCCCGCCTGCCGCCGAATGACTGGTGGGATAGGCTCCAGCAGCCCTGTGATCCTGAGAGCAGGATAAGCGGTTTGGATAATGGGATGGATGGAAATTGGAGCTAGAATTTGTGTTCTCCCCATATTTGTGTAGCTTTCCTCTAGGTACTCCCAGCTCCTCTCACAGTTGAAGGGCATGCATGTTGGGTAAATTGGAGTCTCTAAATTGCCCATAGGTGTGAATGGTGTATGTGCGCTCTGCGATGGACTTGTGACCTATCCACATGGTGTTTCTCTCTGCCTTCTGCCCAATGCGTGCTGGGATATTTCCAGCCCTCATGACCCTAAATTGAATTAAGAGGGCATACACAATGGATGGATAAATGGAAGATAGCAGACTCTTAATGGATGTCAAGAATTGACATACACACTCAATGATTTGCATTATTTCTTTCGCACAGGCTATAACAGCCATGACCACATTCTGAAGGAAACTCACCGAAAACCAACTGACTGTGAGTTACTAAATACTGCTAACAACTTTTTGATACTGCAGATCTGGCTATCCGTGGTCTCCAATATGTGATTTTAGCAGAACTTTATATAAGGATTCAGCACCATTCATGATCATTAATATCAAATTCAGTACTTGTGCTCAGTCAAAGATGATTATTCACTGACCACATCACCTGCTTAGCAACAGACAGAGGTAAAACTCTAGAGACTGGCCCACATATGTTTAAACTTGACCCCTTCTCAGTCTCCACTGTGGCATTTTAATTAGTCAGATCAATGAACCCTGGGGCAAACCCTTCCTTGTACCTCAGGCCTGACGGGGTCTTCGATGCCAACCACAGTGATGCAGGTGAGGTCGTTGAGGATGTCGTTTTCGGTGTCCCAGTTGGGCTCACCAGCCTCGGCAGGGAAATCCCTGTAGGCCACACAGATGGTCCTCAACCCATCACAGGCCATGGGCTCAATGACTTTCCGCACCATCTCATCCCGGTCCTTAGGCTTAAAGATGTGTGGCTCACCCTGAGCGTTCAGGATGCGGGAACATCTTACGAAAAAAAGAGAACAAGAGAGGAAGATGAATGGGAGGTTGGGGGGGGGGGGTCTGCAGGGAATGTGGGTATTTTATGACAGACATTAACAGGAAGTACATTAAGAGTTGCTGTATCTGCTATTACTATTGTGTCCTTACTAATGTCGACACCAGTATTACCGGTGTCTACTCCCATGCCCTCTCCCATTTGACATGATATGCACTCATTGCAATGATAATGTCTGTGATACTGATATGCGGCATTTTCCACTGACTCTGTAACTTGACCATCCTTCTCTTGATAAGTTAAGATGCACTTAAAAGAAATGCACCTGATATTGCGTGCATTTATTGCATATGATATTACAATTTAGCGCTCTGTAATGTCTGATGGTAATGCTAATTTTTATGCTAATTTGCTGACTGCCTTGTGAGTCGATTTTGATAAAAGCTTCTGCTAAATGAATGATTGTAAAAATGCAGAGCCATGTCACCTCCTCTGTATGCAGGAGTCTTGATAAAGGAAGTTTTGACAAACACAGACCAGCATGTGATATTCCTACTGTAGGTCCATTCATTCAATAATTACTCCATCCATCCACTTCAGACCCACCGCTCCCAGGCCCCATCGCTTACTTTCGCAGGATAATCTCAGAGGCGCCTTTGCTGTACATGCGGAAGCCTCCATCTGCGTTTTTAAGTACAGTGCTCATGGACTTGCGGGAAGAGTTGAACGTGTACACCTTATAGAGTTTCTCCTCTGGGATCTCGTCCCGGATCGGTTGGTAGTCCCTCCTTAGATCCAGAACCATGCCCAAAAGGGCACACTCCGTCTTGTTGCCCACGTGCCGGGGCAGGCCGCCTTCCCTCTCTGGTGGCTGAGAAGACACAAAAAAAAGTTATATCGCTATCCGAAATGCTCTTTATGTATGAGGTAAAGGTGTTGAATAACATTCAGTGTAAGACCTGGGATGACATACAGCTAATAAGATGGGGAAACATTTATTCTCTCCCTCTAGTGTATGTGTGTGTGTGTGTGTGTGTGTGTGTGTGTGTGTGTGTGTGTGTGTGTGTGTGTGTGTGTGTGTGTGTGTGTGTGTGTGTGTGTGTGTGTGTGATAGACAGAACAGATAACACTGGTCAACACAATTTTTCTTGCATGGGGTTTTTCAACAGATTCTAGCTAACTTTTGGGTGCTGAATCCAAATCTGGCATTAGTTTTTGCCTATCACATCAGGTTTTTGAACTATGAAAAATCATTATTTTTGAGAAAACAGCAATTTTACACTCGGGAGTTAAAAAACACTGTTGCATTAGAAGATCAATAGATGCAAAAATGATTACAATGAATAAATAAACACTCAGCTAAGCATGAAATTATTTAGGAAATTAATAGGGGTCATTTTTATCCCCACCAAGATTGCCAGACTAGATGGTCAACTTTTGTAAAATCCTGAATAAGGAGCATACAGATAGCACAACAACTTGATGTGATAGAGCAAATCTGAGCTCAGATTTGGATTCAGCAGCCCAAAATTAGCCAAAAACAGTTTCCAAAGTCCATGCAAGAAAAAAAAACTATATTTTTGTAGACCAGTGTAATGTATCATTGCCTTCAGATGAAAACCAATCAAATACAGTATTCATCAGAACAGTTTTTCTCATCGACAGATGTGAATTGTTTTTCAAATAGCACTGTTTCATAATGGTTTCAGAGTTGTTGTCCCTCCCTGCTTTTTCTCCCCAATTGTACCCGGCCAGTTACCCATCTCTTCCGAGCCATCCCAGCTCCAACCCCTCTGCCGATCCGGGGAGGGCTGCAGACTACCACATGCCTCCTCCGATGCATGTGGAGTCGCCAGCCGCTTCTTTTCACCTGACAGCGCAGAGTTTCGCCAGGGGGACGTAGCACGTGGGGGGGGTCACGCTATTCCCCCCCAGTTCCCCCTCCCCCCTGAACAGGCGTCCCGACCGACAGACCAGAGGAGACGCTAGTGGGGCGACCAGGACACATACCCACATCCGGCTTCCCACCCACAGACACGGCCAATTGTGTCTATAGGGACGCCCGACCAAGCCAGAGGTAACACGGGGATTCGAACTGGCGATCCCCGTGTTGGTATGCAATGGAATAGATGCCACGCTACCCAGACGCCTCTGGTTTCAGAGTTTTTAAACATATTGTGAGGTTTTTGAAAGCCACTACTTTTTGATAAATTCAAGAAAATTTCAGACACCAAAATTAGAGTTACACCGTTTTTACACAACACTAATGGGCAGGTGACTTGAAGTGTGTGTGTTTGTGTGTGTGTGTATCCCATGTACTCACCAAGATCTTGGTAGTGTAAGCAGAGTTTATGGCAATGCTGTTGACAAGGATTTCCAGGGTTTCCGGTCTGATGACGTCCGGTTCAGGTACAGTTTTGTGGTGAACGTCTCCTATGTAGGCCTGTACCACCGTCATGCGGTTCATGGTCAGCGTCCCTGTCTTGTCAGAGCAGATAGCTGTGGCATTGCCCATGGTCTCACAGGCATCCAGGTGCCTGACCAGGTTGTTGTCTTTCATCATTTTCTAAATGTGGGAGAAGAGAGATTTGGGAGATGGTTGTTACTTCAGTTCTTACTGAATTTATCTCATACATAAAGGCTCGAGGGTCTCGAGCAGGAGTCTAAGATAAAAAATTCTGCAAGACTTCAAATTCTAAAGCTGGGGCTGTAAAAGTGGTATACTGGAAGGGTTGAGCAAAGGATATTAAAGGAAGAAGAGATAACATCACAGTCATTCTCGGCACAACGTGTGTGTATTTGTGTGTATGGTGTGTGTTTGTTTGTTGTCACCTTGACAGAGTAAGCCAGGGAGATGGTAACGGCCAGCGGCAGTCCCTCGGGCACGGCCACCACCAGCACCGTCACACCGATGATGAAGAACTTGACAAAGTACTGGATGTAGATGGGAGTGCACTCAGTCAGCCAGGGGCGGCCTTGCACCCCAAAGGTATCAATCACAAAGTAAAGGATGAGGATGATGACTGTGACGGCAGACATGATAAGTCCTGGATGGACAGACACGGAAGAGGGAGGGGGAAACAGAGAGAGCAGAGGTTTGACAATAAAAATAGTACCATAATCGACAGACTGCTCAAAAAGATACGCCATTTTGTTTTTTGTTTTCCACTCCGACAATGTGGTTGCTTGGGTTATGCATTAAAGCCGGAATCCATGCTTTTTTCTCTATTTATAAATAGCTATTTCATCCATCTGGACCAGAGTCAGGTTACATAATACTAACCAGCCTCTTTATCATGGTTTAAGACATTCTCTATATACCGCTTTTGCAATTTTTGAGTGGGTAGGATGAACACTGGTGCAACGGCAAACACGTTCCTACTCTAAACATGATGAGGATGTGACGATTCTGTTGTCGAAAACAAACGAAATTGACTCGACTTTTGGTTCTGCTGATGGCCACGTTTAATTGGTAAACGGCTGCATTAGGCTGCAGTTTCTCCATCTGATATTGCCATTTTTTCCCCATACATCAGATAAAGGAAGGTTTTCATTTCCTCCTCGGCTCACCTGTGCGTGGTACTATCCGCCATTGCCCGCACACATTTAAGATGAAGAGACGGCCGATCATGTGATCTCATTATAGTCCCACTTCTCTTTTTTATTCAGAAAAAGCAATTCCACTGCATTTCATCACATTTATTTTTAACAAATCAGTTCATCCACCTCAAGTGAATGTAAAAAAAAAAAACCTTTATGCCTATTTTGGGGATTTCATTTAATGTTTGCCATTTCCTCTTTTTTTTCATATTGACAATTCATAAAAAAATTGGATTTATGTGAGGTGTATGTGAGCGTTTTTGTATCAGAATGTGTGTACGTGTGCATGTCCACTCACCGGCCTTCCCAATCTGCACGGCAAGCCGGGTGAGCTTGCCCTGAAGCACAGACTTTTCCTTCTTGGTCACGTTGACCTTCTTCAGAGGTTTGGTCTCCTCTTTCTCCTCCGACTCGGCAGTCTCCTCGCTCTTCAGAGGTTGGATCTCCAGAGCGATGCCGTCCTGGGTCTTAGCTGGAGAAGGGATGTGAATTGGTGCAAGGACACAGACAAGGTAGGGGGGGGGGAATGGGTTGGTATGGTTTTAACAGTGGGGGTTTGGGGGAAGAGGGTGCAACCGGGGGGTAAGAGCCGAGGATAAAGGAAGATGGGTATGGAGGGATAAAGGGATGGGGTAGGGTATGTAGATTACACAGGGTGGGGTAGTTCCAGGGGATTGGGGCATGAAAGGGTGGCGTAATAGGGTGGAAATAGAGAAGACATGAGGAGATGGCATTGGCGCCGTGTGTGAAAGATACAGGAGAAGGGGTAGAGAAGAGGCATTTGCAGAAAGGAGCAAGAAGGAAAGACATGGGTAGGTTGATGAGGTTCAAGGGCAAGGACGGCCATGATGGGTTAAAGATATGCACATATTAGAGGATAGGCGTTGCAAAAGGGTCACAGAGTTGAGTGAGATGATGACAACATTGTATGGGTGGAAAGGGAAAGAAAAGGAAAACAAGGTGGTGCGTGTTTTGGTTTTATTGTGGGGAGGGTGGGGGTTAGGCGAACAGTGGAGGACGGTAATGATTAGCGATGGTAAGTGGATGGGCCGCAATCATAAGTGGGAGGGATACAAAGGTTGAGATTTTTTTTTTGGATATATTTAGGGAGGGGTCATTGGTTGGTGGTGGTTGAACAGGAGAGTGGAGGAGAGGAGGAGATATTCCAAAAAATAAAGGGGCAGGGGGTTTAGGAGTGGTTTAGGGATGAAGGGCAGAGAAGCAGACAGAAGGTTGCACGTTCAATTCAGGTCGGAGAAGAGCGGAAACGCCGCCCACCACCAAAGTGACCTACGGGTTTACAGAGATCGCTCAGACCAGGAACATAAATAAATAAATAAATAAATAAAAACTAACAGTATCAGAAACATCACTGGTTCTGCTGAGTCTTAAGCTTACCAAAACGTCAGGACTACCAATAATCACTTTTAGCCCACTTATTATAACAACAACAAAAAAATGAATAAAACAAATAAAACAGACAGGCTAAAGAAACTGGGCATTTCGAGCTGCTTGCAAAACTATAAGTCAGAGTAAGTTTTTATGGGGGCCAAAAAAAAAAGGTTTGTAGACATTTGACACACATATCACAGGTACAGCAGTGCAGGGGGAAAAAAACCAGCATTTGGAAAGTGTCGATTAGAGACAAAAGCTTTTTGTCACAACAGTGTTTAACATCGGAGGTTGAGGTTTTGTGAACAAGACAGTTATTTGGGAGGGAGGAAAACTGCGACTTCTGACGCCGCCTCTCGTCTCACGACATACGTCACCCTACTGCACAGCCCTGCTCCCGGGTTTCATAGGCAAATGGTGTATTTACATTTTACTCAAAAGTCCTCGCATCTTTTTGCCAGCATGTAGAGCTTCTTTTATTTTATCTATTCAGTCTCTGTGTACACGCACACAACCGGTCTCTATCCTGCTCTGTGATTTCCGATAATTGGTCGTTAGAAGCACGAAAGTGTATCGGGGGCGAACGGAAAGAGAAGCTGACTGCCGTCTTGCGGATGCGGTAAATGGTTTTCAACTCATTTTTAGCAGTGAAGTTTGATATTACGTCAACACCTGACCACAGATACTTTTATTGAAACGTGTCTGTATGACAGCGCAGAGCAGGGGCGTAGGAGGGAGTTTGATATGGGGGGGGGCAAAACCCTGTAGGGGGATCCGGGGGGCATGCTTCCCCGGGGAAAAAAAAACGGTTTTAAACTGCCGTTTTACAACAGTTTTCAGCAAAGAAAAACATGGTTCATGGCCATATGATGAAGCCTCACCTGGAAGATTATCATTATCATTTTTAATTTCGGCAGCTAAATTAACCATTTTTAAGCTATTTGAGAGAAAAAAGTAAAGCCTAGACATCTGTACATCACTGACTTTTACTTATTGTGGGATGGGAATGACATGACTGCTGGCACATACAGAGTATATGTCCAATATTATATAGATCTATGCATATATCTAGTAGTGGATGTTGTTGTTTATTGGGGGGGGGGCTTTTTTGCCGCCCACCCACATTGAGGCCCTCTACCCCCCCACCCCCCAGGTTCCGACGCCCTTGGTGCAGAGTAGAAACAACCTAACACTAACCGTGTTATTTTGATATCCCGCAATACTTTTTGATAGATGCCTAAAATTCCCCTAAGAGCATTAGCGTGGGAAGTGGGGGGGGGCAGCTCCCCCTAGTGGTGGCAGGTGGTTGTGTAACATCTTTGACCCAACAGTATGTCTAACTTTTCCTAACGTACAAACGCAAAAATAAACAAACAAACAAATAAATATATAAATAAATAAAACAAAATATATAAAATGTACCTTTTTTTAAAACAGTGGGCTAGGGCTGCGCGTGGAATGTACATTTTTAATAATAAAGTGAGTAAACACTCCATTCCAAATATGCTACACGTGCCTCACAAACAAAACAATGACGTCACACTGTAGTGACCGAGGGAGGCGTTCGCTCTGACTGTCGGTGGTTCTGCGCTGGGGGAGCGCAATGGCTGATGGGACTGTTAATGTTAGATTGAAAATTGTGTTTTAATGCTCTGCGGTCGATGTTGTGGTTATTCTTGTGTTGTTGTTTTGGGGGTTCAACTCAGACTAAGTAGGAGACCTTTTACTGACTAACTGACTGTAGGACCGTGACTGGGACTGACGTCGCGACCTGGGAGATGGGGGGGGGGCTCGTTAATGCAGTCAGTTCTGGTCCTGCAGTGTATGGGGCACGGGGGTTGCGATTCAAAAGGGATCTCGGTCTCTCAACTCATTCTTCCACACTGGCTCGCCACAATACTTTTCGTTTTAGTTGGCAGCCCCCCCCTACTTAAAACATCTTCCCACGCGCCTGCCTAAGAGTGACCTAATGGGAGTGTAAAGGCTTAAAATGTTTGAAAATACCTGTTAGTTTTGACTGAGTGTGACAGTAAAATCAGTATAAGGGTTCTGACTGATAACAAAAAAAACAAAACAAACAAAAAAACAAAAAAAAACCGGCAGGAAAACAGCATTATTGTAATATATAATTTCAGTGAATTTTACCATTTCCTTTAAACCCTGTTGGACCTTATTGTAGGCACGCACCACTACCAAATTCAACTCTGGCATCAATATTCACAGCAATAAAACATGTACATAAAGCATGCTACTTCTCCTGGATGATGCCCATTCATTACAAGCCATGTCAGGGCAACTTAATTGGCTCCATGCAAAAAAATCTGTCCAGGTCTTCTGGTTTGTTTTTGTTTTCCTGAATAAATCTGCACCCACCCATTCTCTGCTCGACAAACTACTTAAGACTGCTTAATGTAATACTCCTGTTTATGTAAGCTGTCATTTAAAGTACATTATAGTACTGGGAAAGAAACTGACTCCTAACCCAGGAAGTGCGAGCTCTGCAACTTGGGCTGTACAGGCCTGTTTATATGGCATGGACACT
The DNA here is from genome assembly GCF_029633865.1 of Lampris incognitus. Taxonomy (NCBI): domain Eukaryota; kingdom Metazoa; phylum Chordata; class Actinopteri; order Lampriformes; family Lampridae; genus Lampris; species Lampris incognitus. The sequence goes on along the minus strand of NC_079212.1, from coordinate 138,193,295 downwards.
AATGTGCACATAATGAAGACAAGAGCAAATTAATTTAGTTAGGCAATTGCATGCCAGGCTACGGCTGAAATTGGATCTACAAAACCGGCTAGCACAACTAAGAAAAGTGATCATATGCATATTTTGTACATACCCAAAGATAAAGTTATAAAGACCGTTTTCAAGCCAGTCAGAATTGAGTACTTACAATTTATCAGCCTGAAATGTGAATATTTGGCTCATAATGCCATGACCTTAAGTACTATAATTGAAACTTTAACAAATTTACTATTGGGGCAAACCTACAGTAAGAGATCCAACATGAGCCTTGCACAGCATTAACTCAGTAACAGATAACTAGTTTACTCATAACCTTGACAGAATTTTGCATGAAGGTATTTTTTGATTGGACATGGCCATCATTACTCAAACAGACAAACAAATGTTTTCATTTGGACAAAGGACAGGTGAAAGCAGGGAACTCTCTGCCACATCCACACGGTCCCTTGCTTAAGACAATCTCGGACCAAACCACCAACCACAACATTGAGCTGAATAAGGACACGACTAAGTGACAAAGCTTTGCATGAACCGGACTGGATTGGCGGACTGGACTGACACTGACAGAGCAACGCTCAGCACTTAACGGACGCAGTATGGAACCATGGGACCACACATGACCAAAAGGAGGGTGGGTGAGTGTGTCACAGGGGGAAAAAAAAGAAAGAAAGAAAGAAAGAAAGAAAGAAAGAAAGAAAGAAAGAAACTCACAAATAAGGGAACAACCAATGATCTCAAAGAATTACCCGAAAACAAAAAGCAACAAAACAAAACCACCACGAAAGGTAAGGGCGGGGGGTGGGGGAGTAAAATGTAAAGGAGGTTGAAAAACTTGGTAAACTATATTCCAGTGACAGAGAGACAGAGAGCAATTAAAGGAGATTTGTAAAAGAAGAGAGTCAAACAGTGATTACAAGACAGCATGAAGTCCTGGACAACACCCTGGAAAAAGGCAACATTAAAAAAAAAAGGATGTGAATAAAGGCAAAAGAAAGGGGGAAAGAAAATAGACAACAAAACATAAGGCAGACCACTGATACTGCAAGGGTGCAACTCCCCTGCACAGCTTTGACCCACAGTGATTTTCATTTAGCCCTCCCACTCACAGCGTCTGTTGTCCTTATTCCCCGTGTCGAATTAAATCTCTTCGTTGTAAAAGTTTACGCTGACAGATTTATGACTGGCTCCTGGTAGAGACGAAGAGCATTTAAGTATGCATTTCAATAAAGGTGGAGGAGTCAAAATAAAATGCATGTGCTGCTCCATGTCCAAATTTTTCTCCACCGACTACAGTAAAATGTAGAATATCACACCCTACCAACAGAGTACGCAAAATATACTGTTGAACCTTTTAGCGTTTTCAAAGCGTAGGAATGATCAGTGAGGGGTTTCATGTGTTCTTGTGTATGAGACTTACTAAAAAGCAACTTCAATTTACCGATTTCACCTGCATCCGTTACCAAGACCTTGCAATGTGACTGACCCCACCCCACCCCTACCCCCCATAATGGGTTGATTCTTTGATTGGGAAAGAAACCCATGACTTAATTTCCCTTAACTCCATCCATCCATCCATTATCCAGATCGCTTATCCTGCTCTCAAGGTCACGGGGGATGCTGGAGCCTATCTCAGTAGTCATTGGGCGGCAGGCGGGGAGACACCCTGGACAGGCCGCCAGGCCATCACAGGGCCTTAACTCCTTAAAAATAATAGCAATAAATCATACGGCATATAATCTAGACTGCAAAAAAACTGCACAGAAACACACAGAGTTTGAACACAAAATTTAAACGCAACAAAATACGTTCTGATCCAATGTGCTATGACTTGTAATGAAAGAGCCCAGGTTTTTTTCCATGCATGCTAAATGATATCTCCCCATTTTTGCACAAATACTGCATGTTTACATCCCTGTGCGCATTTCTCCTTTGCAAAAGATAATGCATCCACCCAAAAGGTGAGGCATTTCAAGATGCCACTCAAACATCCAAAGCACAAATTAGAACACAGGGGCACTTTGTGCTGGGGTAATTAAAGAGTGTGCAGTTGACATAATGACTGCAGGATCATTAATTAAAGCTGTCTCCAGAGAAGTGATGGTTCATTTCACGTCCACAGACCGTTTGCTCGTCCGATTTCACAACTCCAGACCAGGAACACCTGGCGCATGTAGCGAATGTTTGTCCAGCCAAAGATAATCTGCACAATCTACCAGACAACATCTCCTGTGTGAAGCTAATCTGAATGCTTGCCTTTCTCACGAGGATCTTGATTCCACTAAAAGTTCAGTGAATTAACAGATTTAAAAACAACGTGAAGCGATATTAAGAGCCTATCTTGCTTCTGCAATCTGGAGTACTTCCTTGTAAAACAGGATATTTGGGCAGGTTGTGATTTGATCCTTCACAATTTGACTGGATCGTGCAAAAGAAGGCAGGCCGTAACAAACAGGGAAAAGTACAGTGACACAGAACTGGATGCTAACGTTAGCCTACGTTCTATCGTGGAGGACCGCTTGCCTACCGCAATGCCGTCGTCAATGTTGGAGTGATGCTGTTGTGACCGCCCAGCCGCTCGGAGCTGGTGACACCATCACAAATGTGGCTGTTTTAGAGGGAGGAGATTAAATTTTGATGTAAAATAAGTTAAAAAAAAAAAAAAAGAGGGCGTCTGGGTAGCGTAGCGGTCTATTCCATTGCCTACCAACATGGGATCGGGGGTGGGGGGGACGCTGGGGGGGAACAGCGTGATCCTCCCACGCACTACATTCCCCTGGCAAAACTCCTCACTGTCAGGTGAAAAGAAGCGGCTGGCGACTCCACATGTATCGGAGGAGGCATGTGGTAGTCTGCAGCCCTCCCCGGATCGGCAGAGGGGGTGGAGCAGTGCACCGGATGACTCGGAGAGCGGGGTGATTGGCCAGGTACAATTCAGGAGAAAAAGGGGGAACCCCCACTCCCAAAAAAATTTGTTTTTGTATTTTTGTGATTGCTTTTTGCACAAATTGTTCAATAGGTGCATAACATGACAGGGGAAATGAGCTAACAAGGTAAAACAGTCAATTTTCATTTCACATCGTATTTAAGTAGGCAAATACTTCCTGTTAATGGCAATTGGCATACTGAAGAATTTTCCTCTTTACCTTAACTGACCTGCTTTAAGTATTAACAGGCAAATGACACCACATGGCATTGTGAGGATTAACAATTTTCCATCATCCTTGTGGTGAATGGAGTGCCACATTTTGGTGGTGGCGGCGGGGTTTTAAGGTATGGGCGGGTACAGGCTAAAGGCAACAAAAGCATTTGATGATTATTTGAATGTAATTAGATCCCATGACTGGGTCTCGAGGCCTATCGTTGAACCATTCATCCAAGATCATTACCTCGTTTCAGTATGGTGGCACCGGGCCCGTTGTCACGGTGATAGGTACACAATTCAGGGGAGCTGAAAACATCGATGTTGTTCCACAGCCTAGTCCATGCATATTTGTGTTGCTCGGTACTGGCAAGCACAGTACCGTGTTACACAGTTCGTGCCAGTTTCCAGCAACTTCACAAAGTCACCGAGGAGGAGTGAGATGATATTCTGCAGGTCCTGGTTGATAACGTGACCGGCTCCGTCAATATCTAACACACGCCGCAGGGAGGCGGCGCAGCGATGACCTGACAAAGCCTATGGGTGAAACGTTGTCGTCTCTTCGTAGAGAATGTACAACTTATCACACTATTTGAAATGTAAAATAATTCGACCAAGTTATTAATCAAGGTTGTGGACTTCCCCTTTTTTGACTTCTGGATGGCCTTACTTCAAAATGGAGCACCAGAGATGCCTATTTTTATGCTCAATTCTTCCTCCCGCACACGGTCCTTCTCATTTCCCACATTGCAGGTAGCAAACCGGGGTCAAACCAGACACTGGTTTACTAATCCATGTCCTTTCCAATTCTCTTTCTCTCCCTGTGACCTAAAATTATCTGTGGTTACAGAGCCGTGACAAATGGATTTCATCTCAGTTTACTGAAGCAGTAAAATCTTAATTGTTGCATGAAATTGCTGTATGTTGCATTTATATATTTTTTTTGTTTGAGTGTAGTTACTTTTCATCATGAGCAGTTGCTCAATAAACTGATGGACGTCCCGCTGAAACCATCTGTTCAGAGTCCTACCGGAGCAGTAAAGATCACCTTGTGAATACATCCAAGGTCAAGGGTAAGTAGAGAGAGTGGGAGTGTGTGTGTTTGTTTGTGTTATTGTGCATACTTTAGGGGTATCATGAGACATTCTGTCTGCAGCAGATGCTCAATCCATGGGAGGTGGGAAGGAGGGCAAGAGTGTGGGATCATATGTATGTGTGTGTGTGTGTGTGTGTGTGTATGGTGTGTGTGTGTGTGTAGGTGTATGCGTGAATTGTGATGAGGCAGCTCGCAGAGGTTATTGTTCGTGCGTTGACGCATAGAGGAGAAGGGTTAAGGAAGTTGGAGATGGGCTATTGGGACTATACGGCACCCCTGGAGGCATTTACAAGGGAATGGGAGGCGATGTTGCCCCTGTCATCCGACTTAGAATTACACATGCAACCACCCACACAGGTGCATAGACACACACAGACGCGCGCACACAGGCACACAAGGGCAAAGTAAAGATGGAGCAGTAGCAATTTCTAATGTACGAAATGAAATCTTGCATCAGACAGTCGAAAATGCAAAAAATATATGACTTAGCCCTTTAAGACTGTGTATTTTTTTCCAGCTCCAAATGTAAAAAAGAAGGGAAATGACCCTCTCGTTTCATTCAGTGGTCTCGGCATAGCTGACAGTGGGAACTGAGCTGTAATCCCCCCACTCAAATCAAACTAAAAGAATTCAGCTCATGTTCTCTGAGGCGGCCGGGTCAGCTGAACGTGAGAGTTGCACCCTTTTAGAGAAAAGCAAGGCGAGAGAGGTCCTCTTTGATAGGGAGGTAAAGGGGAAAGCATAACAGACGGAGAGAGAGAGAGCGAGAAGAGAGAGAGAGAGAGAGAGAGAGAGAGAGAGAGAGAGAGAGAGAGAGAGAGAGAGAGAGAGAGAGAGAGAGAGAGAGAGAGCGAGGAGTGGAAGCGAGATCGACAGACTGCCAACCTGCCACTGAAATGAAAGGGTTGGGAGGAGGGATGAGAAAGTGAGCAGAGGGCAGGGGATGGAGGGGTTACCTTTGTTGCGATTTTCAGGGGGTCCTTGTTTTTTACCTGTTTGGACAAAGGAGAGAGTGCGGAATGCTGATAACATGGCTCAAAAGAAAGAAAGAAATCATAAAACTGAGGGAAAACGTAAAAGGAAAAACTAATTGAGGTCCGTGTGTGTGTGTGTGTGTGTGTGTGTGTGTGTGTGTGTGTGTGTGTGTGTGTGTGTGAGTGAGTGTGTGTGTGTTGCGGGCAGAAATTGGCCATTGAAAGAGAGAAAGAGAGAGAGAGAGAGAGAGAGAGAGAGAGAGAGAGAGAGAGAGAGAGAGAGAGTCAGAGAGCACTCACTGATTCCAAGCACTGGGTTAATTGTGACTGCAATGCACAGCAACCAGCGGTATTCACTGGTTTTTAGTAATAATGTTTTTATAGGTCTACGGTGGCCGTTAATTCACACAATAATAATAGAATAACACCGTGGGTTTTACCTTGAAATAGGTTTGGCAGGGTTAGACACAATAAAAGCACTGACACAACAAGCAAACACACACATGCACAACAAGCACACACAAACCAACTGGCGCGCACACACACACACAAACAGGCACAGTGTGCAAGCACAAGGCACTGAATGCCGAGTCACTGAGCCCCACACACACACACACACACACACACACACACACACACACACACACACACACGAGAGAAGTGATTCTGAATTGTCATTAAGAGCCTGCTATGCTGGTAGTGTTTTTCCTCATTTGTGTGTTTGTGTGCATGCGTGTATTTCCAGTTGAGTTGTCAGATAAACAGCAGAATGCCAAGACAAGAGTGTGAAGGTAAGTATTTCAGCACGTATATGCATGAGTTTGTGTAGGTATAGGCACACTGATTGAATTTGAAAATAATCAAGAATAAACACAAAAGTTACAAGTCTGAAGTATACATATAATATACACACACACACACACACACACACACACACACACACACACACACACGTATATACAGTGCATCCGGAAAGTATTCACACCCCTTCACTTTCCCCACATTTTGTTATGTTACAGCCTTATTCCAAAATGGATTAAATTCTTTTTTTTCCTCATCAATCTACATACAATACCCCATAATGACAAAGTGAAAAAGGTTTTGTAGAAATTTTTTGCAAATTTATTAAAAATAAAAAACTGAAATATTGCATGTACGTAAGTATTCATACCCCTTCATACCCCTTGAGGCACCCTTGGCAGCGATTACAGCCTCAAGTCTTCTTGGGTATGAAGCCACAAGCTTGGCACACCTATATTTGGGGTATTTCTTCCATTCTTCTCTGCAGATCCTCTCGAGCTCTGTAAGGTTAGATGGGGAGCGTCGGTGCACAGCTATTTTCAGGTCTTTCCAGAGATGTTCAATGGGGTTCAAGTCTGGGCTCTGGCTGGGCCACTCAAGGACATTCACAGACTTGTCCCGAAGCCACTCCTTCGTTGTCTTGGCTGTGTGCTTAGGGTCGTCGTTGTGTTGAAAGGTAAACCTTCACCCCAGTCTGAGGTCCTGAGCGCTCTGGAGCAGGTTTTCATCAAGGATCTCTCTGTATTTTGCTCAATTCATCTTTCCCTCGATCCTGACTAGTCTCCCAGTTCCTGCCGCTGAAGAACATCCCCACAGCATGATGCTGCCACCACCATGCTTCACTGTAGGGATGGTATTAGCAAGGTGATGAGAGGTGCCTGGTTTCCTCCAGACGTGACGTTTGGCATTCAGGCCAAAGAGTTCCATCTTGGTTTCATCAGACCAGAGAATCTTGTTTCTTATGGTCTGAGAGTCCTTTAGGTGCTTTCTGGCAAACTCCAAGCGGGCTGTCATGTGCCTTTTACTGAGCAGAGGTTTCCGTCTGGCCACTCTACCATAAAGGCCTGATTGGTGGAGTGCTGCAGAGATGGTTGTCCTTCTGGAAGGTTCTCCCATCTCCACAGAGGAACGCTGGAGCTCTGTCAGAGTGACCATTGGGTTCTTGGTCACCTCCCTGACCAAGGCCCTTCTCCCCTGATTGCTCAGTTTGGCTGGGCGGCCATCTCTAGGAAGAGTCCTGGTGGATCCAAACTTCTTCCATTTACGAATGATGGAGACCACTGTGCTCTTCGGGACCTTCAAAGCTGTAGAATTGTTTTTGTACCCTTCCCCAGATCTGTGCCTCGATACGATCCTGTCTCAGAGGTCCACAGACAATTCCTTTGACTTCATGGCTTGGTTTCTGCTCTGACATGCACTGTCAACAGTGGGACCTTATATAGACAGGTGTGTGCCTTTCCAAATCATGTCCAATCAATTGAATTTACTAGAGGTGGACTCCAATCAAGATGTAGAAACATCTCAAGGATGATCAGTGGAAACAGGATGAACCTGAGCTCAATTTTGAGTGTAATAGCAAAGGCTGTGAATACTTACGTACATGCAATATTTCAGTTTTTTATTTTTAATAAATTTGCAAAAATTTCTACAAAACCTTTTTCACTTTGTCATTATGGGGTATTGTGTATAGATTGATGAGAAAAAAAAGGAATTTAATCCATTTTGGAATAAGGCTGTAACATAACAAAATGTGGGGAAAGTGAAGGGGTGTGAATACTTTCCGGATGCACTGTACATATACATATATAAAAATCAAAAAAAAAATAAATATATATATAGTTTCACATCTTGATGTTGTAGTTGATTTTAGGGGCTGGGACAAAGGGATGTGTGTGTGTGTGTGTGTGTGTGTGTGTGTGTGTGTGTGTGTGTGTGTGTGTTATGAGAGCAAAACAGTGGTGGGCAGTTCATTTCTTTTGGTTGAACTGACAGACTTGAGTCAGGACATCGCAGAGACCTCAGTGTTGGAGCCTTGTGAGGCTCCAGTGCAACACGGGTCCTCGGTGTCTCTGACTCATGCAGTTCACTCACTAGTCCAGCAGAGCGCCCGCAGGCTTGACCAATGTTGCATTAACAGATCTGATATTCATCGATACCGTCCTTTAACATATGTGGTAATACTCCACAGTAACACTGAAGCACTTCAAGGTTTATAATATCATTATGTGTACTTTGACCATTATGTAAACAATTCAGCCATTTGTTACAAAAACTTTTTTCAAAAGGGCTTTGGTGTTTACATTTGTTATATAATAATAACAACAGCAATGATAATAATAATAATAATATAGCTATATAATAATATATAATATTACATATAGATATAATTTCCATGTCAGTTGGGAACAGCAACAATTAAAAGATGTTTTTGTTGAGAAGTCTTTCAGGCCAATGTAATTATCCAACGCAACAGTAAAAGTCTGATGAAAAGTTGCTTGAAGTAACACATGTGAACTGTGTCTTTGAGCTTGATAATGACATACAAATAATTCATATTTATTTGTTTGTTTGTTTGTTTATTTTACTACTTTATTAATCCCCGTGGGCCAATTCTTCCTCTGCATTTAACCCACTCTAGCTGTGTCACTAGGAGCAGTGGGCCGCCGCTGCGCAGCGCCTGGGAACCAACTCCAGTTCTTTTTTCCATCGTCTCGGTTAGGGACACAGACAGGAATATTAACCCTAACATACATGTCTTTTTGATGGCGGGTGAAACCGGAGCACCCGGAGAAAACCCACCGCGGACACAGGGGGAAAATGTGAACTCCGCACAGAAAGGACCTGGGATGACCCTCAAGGTTGGACAACCGCGAGGTTTGAACCCAGGACCTTCTTGCTGTGAGGCGACAGCGCTAACCACATGGGTATAACAAAAGGGGAAACCTTGTGAAAAGTAGAGAAATTCATTTGTTTTTTATTTATTTTAATTATTTTTATTACAATTATTTTATTATTGTATATATATATATTTTGTTAATTTTATTTACTATTATTTCATTTTATTTTGTATTTTTTAAATTGTTCTTTGCATTCTTTAATTATCTTCCAAATATGTAAGGAAAGGCCTAATTTTAATGTTGGACAATAATCTATTTACGTTTTGATATCTCTCTTGCTGGATGAGTACTCATTTGTTTCTTTGTTGTTGGAAATAATTTTAATTTTAATATTAATTTGATATGAATAAAGATATTGCTGGAAAAAAAAAGTGATGAAAAAATACCATAGCAAATTCACATTCGCCATAAAAGCATTGTTCCCTGGCCGCTTGAATACCAGTTCAGTTATCCTATTCAGTATGTGAAGGATTCGATATTGCATCCATACGTGACCTTTTACTGGTATTTCACACATATTGTTGGAAGCAGAAGTACAAAAAGACTGACCCGGTATGCACCATTCCTTATGTACCGTTCCTTATGTACGATCTCACATGTTTGAGCTTCTCGAGCTCTGCAGAAAGACCATACGCGGCAGTGCAATGAGTCAAGCCGGCGCACTCGACATGCTTTATTCAGCATGCATTATTCAGCACCATTTGAGACTCGGCCCGATTTTGAGAATGATTCGTCTGAATGTGATTCATTCATTCATTTTGTGGTGCCCACCACTGGTGCAAATGGTATGATGTAACCGTGTTTGACAGACATATCTGCTCTGTCTTTCTGCAGGACAAAACCGACAGCTGGTCTAAACAGTTTCTGTGTGTGTGTGTGTGTGTGTGTGTGTGTTTGTGTATGGACTCTGCTTACCAACTTCAAATTGTTTTACTTAACGTCATGTCCTTATCTGCCTAATTTCTCATAAATCACGGTCATCATCGTGGCCAGAGACTGACTAATAATGGCTGAGTCTTACAGGCCGGCACTAAGTGGATTTCAAAAGGGGGAACTCTCTCCATTGAGCTGGCCCATTCAGCGAAATAAGACTGAACATCATGAAATAGATATTTTAACTCAAATATTTGCCAATGAAAGGATCTGACCAAATTGAAAAAAAAAAAAAAAACAGCCAAAAAATAAAACAAGAACAAAGCAAACATGATTATAATGGACCCATGGTATTGTTTTTTTTTTCTGGTCTGAGGTATTAAATGGGCTAATATATACTGGTCTTCAGAAACCTTAATTTAAAAGAGGCATTAAACACCTCTTTGCTCTGTTTGGGATTTAAGGGATTCTCCTTTTGCAGGCATGTTGCAATATATATAGGAGGTAGGGATACGGGAGAAAATACAGGGAGGGGATTTTTCTTTTTAAAACAAAATTGGAGGTCTTCTGGATTTACCTCATGTAGGACTGGGCTAACCACCATCCATGGAGCAAATATACAGATACCACACTAATCTAGATAGGCTCTGGCACTTTATCTGAAAAATGAGATCATCTATTCGATTTAATGAAAGGATAAGACGATAAAAGGGATTTCCAATCTGAGCAGGATGGTTTGATTCCTTCTACAGAAGTAGTTCCAACTGTAATATTCCTCTTTACCTGAGCTTCCCTGCATGCAGTACACATACTGCATTCCTTGCATGGCATCTCTCCATGGACAACCAGCATGTTAAAACAGCTAATAGCAAAAGCCAGAGGGCGTAAATGAAGGCACCTTGAGAAAACAAAAGCCATCTTGCTCATTTTTTTGTGATGGATGTGGAAAAACTGGTTTGTCTTTGGTTTGTTGCTTGGTTCTATATCTTACTTTTCTTGACCTTCTTTTCCTCTTCATTTTCCCCGGCCCCCAAGAGAGTAAAAATGATGCCGGTCTGTGAGTTTAGGCCAACTGCTGAAACTATCATTCTCCCTGATCCCTCCATCACGTGCGTCCCTAAGGAAGAGAAGAGAGGGAGGGAGGGGGTGGAGTCAGGAGTGTACCATTTTTTTGGTTTTGATGGACATTTATATTCCATTCCATTATCCAAACTGCTTATTCTGTTCAGGGTTGCGGAGGATGCTGGAGCCTATCCCAGCAGTCAATGGGCAGCAGGCAGGGAGACACCCTGGACAGGCCGCCAGGCCATCACAGGGCCAATACACACACACACACACACACACACACACACACACACACACACACACACACACACACACACACACACACACACACACACACACACACACACCCACCCCCCTTGGGACAATTTAGTATGGCCGATTCACCTGACTTACATGTCTTTGGACTGCAGGAGGAAACCAGGGCATCCGGAGGAAACCCACGCAGACACAGGGAGAACATGCAAACTCCACACAGAGGACGACCCGGGACGACCCCCAAGGTTGGACTACCCTGGGGCTCGAACCCAGGACATTCTTGCTGTTAGGCGACCGTGCTAACCACTGCGCCCACATTTATGTATCAAATTTTAAAAATGTTGGTGGTATACAATTGTCGCTTGTACAGCTGCTGGGTTACTATAAGCAGACGGTCTCACCAGACAGTAGCATGGGGTCCTTCTCCAGGGATTTCTTGACTTGGTCCGATTCGCCGGTCAGAGAGCTTTCATCAATTTTCAGGTCATTCCCCTGAATCAGGATACCATCAGTAGGCAGTAGGTCACCTAAAAATTCCCCACCAAGTGGAAGATTTAGTTTGTGGCCATGTTTGAACTGTGTTTCAACAATGCACTTTGTTAAGTGACATGATCCCTGCAAAATCAATTAACAGATAGCATTTAAACGGCTAATACTAGTCATGACCCCAACAATACGCCGAGTCGAGGATGGATTTCTTTGTGCCACAGGGGTTTAAAGGGGTTCTTTATACAGGCCTTAGCAAATTTTGATGATGGTTTAACACAAAAACTTCAAAGCTACATTAAACATGCCCCTAGATAACCGCTCAATCGAGGCCCGGGACAAAGCAGATGCAGATAAGACACCAAAGAGAATCATCCTGGCCATTATGGTAACGTACTAGAGGGAATGTGCTCGGCTTTGGTGCAAAGCCTTAACAACAGATTCAGTTCTGAGTATTCTCCACATAGCATGGTATATATGCAGGTTTCATAAAAATACATTGTCAAAGCTCATTGTTCCTAGTCATATTTGCACATCACAACAAAAGCCTATACTGTATCCATACATCAGGGTATCTACAAGTATCAGCAGATTCAATTTAGGACTGAAGACCCTTTAAATGTCATTTTGACTAAAATTTCATAGCAAGTTTGCATCAAAAATGGGGCATCTGGGTAGTGTAGTGGTCTATTCCGTTGCCTACCAAAATGGGGATCGCCGGTTCCAATCCCCGTGTTACCTCCGGCTTGGTCGGGCGGGAAAAAATCCCCGCAAAAAACAAGAACTTAAATACTCTATCTAATGAATGTTTATTTAATTAACATCAGACCTGTTGGTTTTTAGGACGTAGTGAATGACTACTTACACTCATCATAGTGGGAAGATAAAATGTGTGCATGTTGCTACCACCTTACTCTTCATCTTACAAATCACCAAAGAAAAGGAGAAAGTTTTATTAGCAACGTCAGAGAATGACTGATACCAGTTTGCAGTCTGCTTTCACCCTCAGGGTGCAGCGAGCCACCATAAAATAGTCTATGTATGAGAAACACTGGAAATGTAAGATGGAGATTTTTGCTTGTTTTTTTTTGTTGTCCATTTCTCTTTTGCTACTTTTCCCCATTTTTTCTTTGTCACGTCTTCGGGTTTAGTGATAGTAAATTTATCTGAAATTAGCAACAACCTGTGTTGACAACACAATGTCAGGTAGACAACCTGAAGCTACACATACATGTGTGTCATGAACAACAGATCCTTCTCAAAAAAACAAAAACAAAAGAAAACCAAGAAACTTAAAACAGACAATGAAATATTAATTCACTGTCCCTTTAGAAACAGACAGAAGGCTCAGCTTGGGCGCAGCTCACCGTCTGTAAATAATGCATCTCATTTTTTTATTTTCCTGTGTCAACACAGCTGTTCATACTAATACTGCTTACAAGAAAAAGAAACAAATTAAGACTATGAGGACATAGTTTGAGAGTATTTCATATTTCAGCATTTTTATACAATTTACAGGTTATTTTTTTATCATCTCATCTCATCTTCAGCCGCTTCTCCGGGGTCAGGCCGCAGTAGCAGTAAGCTAAGTAGGGCACTCCAGATGTCCCTCTCCCCAGCAACGCCCTCCAGCTCCTCCTGGGGGATCCCAAGATGGTCCCAGGCCAGATTGGACATGTAGTCCCTCCAGCGAGTTCTGGGTCTACCCCAGGGTCTCCTCCCAGTTGGACATGTAGCCCCTCCAGCAAGTTCTGGGTCTACCCCATGGTCTCCTCCCCCATTTGGACGTGCCTGGAAAACCTCCAAAGGAAAGCGTACAGGAGGCATCCTAATCAGATGCCTGGCGCAGCGACTCTACTCTGAGCTCCTTCCGGATGTCCGAGCTCCTCACCCTATCTCTAAGGCTGAGCCCAGACACCATACGGAGGAAACTCATTTCAGCCGCTTGTATCCACGATCTCACCCTTCCGGTCACTACCCAAAGATTATGACCATAGGTGAGGGTTGGAACAAAGATTGACTGGTAAATTGAGAGCTTTGCTTTCTGGCTCAGCTCCCTCTTCACCACAATGGTCCGGTACAACATCCACATTACTGCTGATGCTGCACCAATTCGCCTGTCAATCTCCCACTCCATCCTACCCTCACTTGTGAACAAGACTCCGAGACACTTGAACTCTTTCACTTGAGGCAACAATTCATCCCTAACCCCGAAGGGAACAATATTTATTTCTTATCAAATCAATTTAATATTTTTTACACTTTTAAAGGCCGTGCCGATACCCTCTCTATACATGTACCTGTATTAAACGTACTAAGTATTGTCGTTGCTATTAAAATGTGCAATAATGTCAATTTAGAATGAAAAATGTGAGATGAAAATCATGTCTGATTTTGAAATATCACTTCTCGATATAGAAGCCAAGTCTGTTACTACGCAGATTATTACTAACACATATAAGAAAAGGTGGTTTTGTTTCTATTCCAGTATTTAAAAGGTGAAAATCAAATAGACCCTGTTGGTTTACCCAAATGATCACAGGTCTCGACCAAATCTGCATTAGTAATATGTGTAGGGAAGGCATCCAGGGGGCGTGGTAGTCTATTCCGTTGCCTACCAACACGGGGCTCGCCGGTTCAAATCCCCGCGTTACCTCCGGCTTGGTCAGGCATACCTAAAGACACAATTGGCCGTGTCCGCGGGTGGGAAGCCGGACGTGGGTATGTGTCCTGGTCGCTGCACTAGCACCTCCTCTGGTTGGTTGGTTGGGGCACCTGTTCAAGGGGGAGGGGGAACTGGGGGGGCGGGGGATAGCGTGCTCCTCCCACGTGGCTATGTCCTCCTGGCGAAACTCCTCACTGTCAGGTGAAAAGAAGCGGCTGGCGACTCCACATGTACCGGAGGAGACATGTGGTGGTCTGCAGCCCTCCCCGGATCAGCAGAGGGGGGATGGAGCAGCAACCGGGATGGCTCGGAATAGTGGGGTAGTTGGCTGGATACAATTGGGGAGAAAAAAAAGGGGGGGGGGGAATCTCCCCCTCCCCCAAAAAAAACAATATGTGTAGGGATGCCAATAGCTAATTTTCAATCAGTGGTATAACGGAACATTTCAGCTCTGAGAAGTGAAAGCGAAGTTCTTTTCCTGTTGAGGCAGGGTTTTGCTAAACCTACAGTTGCTATTTCAGACGTCGCGCTTCATATATATTGTGATAGTTCATCACTAGGTCAAGATTGTCTAGCGTAATTATCATTGTTTAAAGTTAGGGGACTATGGGACCTACAGTCAACTTTTCCCCCAACACCTTAAAATGTAATTTGTTACTCCTGAACGTTTGACAGTCGCTAGCAGACAGTAAATAGAAGAGCAACTCTAGGGTGTCTGCCCTGCGTCAACCCTCACATCTGACTATCACGACTCAGCCTCTCCTTATCTGGTCTGCCCTGGGCCAAAGCATACTTTTTCTGGATCCACGTGTACCCCAGAAGGATCGTAAATGAATTCCACATGAGGTGACTCTGCAGTTACAAGTGTGGCATTGATTTTTCTTTTTTACTTTTAGATATCACAGTGATTGAACGTAATCCTCACACCCTACCACCTGTAACAATATAAAGGTCAAGGAAAAGTTGTGAAGAACACAAAAGCGGCACAGTTCAGGCTATTCAAACTTATGTAAAAAACACAAAGACACTTTCACCTTTGTATGTTTGTTCAAACTTCATTGCCTGAAAATATCTTTGTAAGGTCTTTCAGAAAGATGCATTTAACATTGCCCTTCTCAAATTAGCAGTTGCAAATCATTTGGGCATTGAACACCTCGTTCATATTTAACGATTTATCCGCATTAACTTCCATTTCTTACCATATTTAATCTGAGCGATGTCACCAACCACAATCTCAGCCACGGGAATCTGGATGACTTGTCCCTTGCGGATGACGGTGAATTTCTGCTCTTGTTCAATGCGACTCTGTAGCCCACGGAACTGCTTCTCCTTGGACCAGTCATTGAAGGCCGTCACCAAAACGACAATGATGACAGAGAAGAGGATGGCAGCGCCCTCAATCCAACCGGCCTGTGCCTCCCCTTCATCCTCGGCACCAGCTGATGCCTGCCCACACACTTTGACATGACAAATATTGAGCAGGAGAGAATACGGTCAAGGCCGGCGTCCTGTAGTCAATTACGATCTCAGTCCTCAGTTGGTTGTGGGAAGATGGTGGCGTTAAAGTGGCTATCAACGATTTTAACTCTTTTTATAATATTTGGTCAAACTCTTTCTACATCCTGGGCTATCCTAAGTAGATGCACTGAGAAGAAATCCAGTCTCTGTGGCCGCCCTCGCCACTGCAAACGGAGACAAATATTTTCCCTGAATCTGCTCCTTATCAGCCAATCAGGAGAGTACTTTGCAAGCCAGTGTCATTATTGGTCCCTATTTGCTGTCAGTCAGTTTTTCCTCATTCTTGAGGCTCTTGGGCAGAATTGAGGGGTCAGATTCCTTTGCAGGATGTTTTCAAAATAATGTTAGCTCTTGCCAACTTCCGCCCAGGATCACTTACTGCCACTTTAAGGAACATCAATATTTCTCTGGAAGTTGAGATGAAATGCCAAAAATTTTGCTTTTAAGTGACTTTGACTTGGCAAACGAGACTTTGGAATTGGCAATTTGAAGACAACCACCCTGATAGATAAGGTTTTATAAAAGAATATATATGCATATTATTTCATCAAAAGGATTTATTTTGCACTGATGTTTCTGGAGTAATCAATTCCTTAATTCATGCCAAAACTTTTTCCATTGCGCTTACTCTCACTGTCGCCCCCTGGTGGGTGGTAGAAGGACAAGCCCAGGGAGATGATGGCAGCAATCTCCAGGATAATGAGGGTAACATCCTGTAGAGCTTCCCAAACCAGCTGCAGGAAGGTCTTGGGCTTCTTGGGAGGGATGAAGTTCTTTCCAAATGCTGTGTGGCGTTTCTCAAGATCCACAGGATTACCAGATAGACCTGTAGGGAGGAAAAAAAAGTTAAGTCAATTTTATTTGTATAGCCCATTACAAATTACAAATCTGCCTCTGGGTTTCAAAGCAATACAACATCCTGCCCTTAGACCCTCACATCGGAAAAAAAAAAACCTTAACAGGGAGAAAAAAAATAGGAAGAAACCATTTACATTCAAATTAAAACCAGGAACACTATAAGGTTTTTGAAGTGTAACTTCTCCCCCAGGTCCGAGCATAACTCCACCCACTGCATAACTTTGAAAAATGCTAAATATTGGGGAAGAGGCTGAGGGGGGGGGGTGTGTGGATGTGTCAGGCAGGAGTAGCTAAGGAGATCCGCGAGAAGCGCCTGGTGCGCATCCAGAGTTGCTGCACCACACTGCCGTTTGTTAGCCCCCCCCCCCCCCCACCAGTCCGTTTTCCACCCCGGCGTCAAAACCGCCCCAAGAACATGTCCCATGTGCCGTGATCATTGCACTACCCCCCTCCTTTGGGAAAGTGCATACCAGCTCCCTCACGCCTCTGGGCGAACGTGCTTCCAATGGCCTCACGGTCTCACCATCCCACTTCTGACACCAATGCAGCAAGAATTCAGGGGGCAGCCGGGAACCGCCACAGTGGGGAACTGCCGCACCCAGGACGCAAACCCATGTCTCCCTCACCATGGGCGACTGCGCTAACCAGTCGACTAAAGGATCTGACCCGTTAGCCAAGGGCTAGCGAGTCTCGTTATCCGTATCATTACAATATGTTAATTTTCTTAAATACATACCAGTGGGATTTAAATTTATTGTGGGGAGGTTCGGAGTATTTATTTTCCTTGTATACAGCCCTTTATGTTTATTTAAAAAATGGGTTTGGTTTGGTCTGCCTTGTTAGTCCAGAAATGGCGGTAATTGTGCCCCATTTGACATTGTTTTGTTTGGTGGCGCCATTTGTTGAGTAAGGACAGGCGGTCAAGAGAAGCCGTTTCGAGCAAGAGCCTTATTTTTTAATTTTTTTAAATTCTGTTCGTTTAAATTGTTTGTGCTTCATGAATTAATGTTTCACATAACTAATGTGCCGGTAGAGTTGTTTAAATAAAACAGAGAAAAAGCAGTGCTCTTTGTATCTTATGAATTATCAATGATTACTCGATTATTGATTGTTAATGTTGGCGGCACGTGGTGCAGTAGTTAGCACAGTCGCCTCACAGCCAGCAGGTCCTGGGTTCGAGCCTCGGGGTAGTCCAACCTTGGGGGTTGTCCTCTGTGTGGAGTTTGTGTGTTCTCTGCGTGGGTTTCCTCCGGGTGTTCCTGTTTCCTCCCACAGCCCAACAGAGGGCGTTAACATTCGTTTTTTAAAATTTCATAACGGCGATAAGTCCCAACCAACCAGTCGACTCTATGTCAACATTGGCCTTGCAAAGTTCAGGGCTGATTTGAAACAATAGAGGGTGTGTTGAGCCATTTTCAACCCATGAAATGCCGATTTTTATAAATTTGGTAATAAATGTCAATATCATTTAGTTTACAGCTCAAAAAAGACGTTTAAGTGTGCTGTACCTCTCTAAAGTTCTTATCAACTGGGCAAAGACTTGAAACCCCAACATTTAATGACTGTATTTCTTGGATTACAGTTGTAGACAAGCACACTTGTTATGAGGACAGTCATGGAGGCACAAACATTTGCTGATGAGCACAGGTTTGTCCAGATTTCAGTTGTAACAATCAGAAATGTTTGATATTATTGTGAAGGCTCCAACTGGTACGAGGTTCGATCAGGAGGAAAGCGATATGAATCTTAATGTGGTAATCTCAAAGATTTCCACTGACCATCAAACTACCATCTTTCACTAGTTCACTAACTTTGATGCTTCTCTCTGGCTGGTCCACCAGAGAGGAAGTCTGGCCTTATCTTCTCTGGTGGACCAATCACTGTTCGCTAGAGAAACAAATCTCTGTTACTATCTTGCGTTAATATACCAACGCTGCTTGGTCAACGAGAGAGGAAGTTCTTGCCTTATCCTCTCTGGTGGACTAACTACTGCTAACTGAAGTAAAAGCTGTCAGTTCCTATCACGGTTCATATGTGGAGCTTTACATTTTTTCGCAGAAAGTGTTGTACCAACACAGATTTTTAAAACGCATAAGCAGCTTTCATGAACTGAAAGTGAGCTGAATCATTAGTGTTTTATCATAGTCAGTGATAGACAGCAAAGAAACAGACATTCATTTATATGAACATATTCGGGATCATCACTTTAAACCCACACACACTACAAGAGAACTTGTGTAGACTGGTGCAGCATTTCCACAATTTTGAAAATCAGTCAGCATGGCCCAATCGGGATTACAATTGGTCTATAACTGGATAAGCATCTGGCTTAAGCATACAACCCTAGTTTCAGGTTGGCTACCTCAAAATGATACCTATGCAACACCAAGATATGTTTTCCCCACGACCCTGAGTAAGGATAAGCGGTTTGGATAATGAATGAATGAAAAATAAAGTGACTGGTGTGTCATCAGGTATTTTGCTCAATATATATATATATATATATATATATATTTGTTCCAACCCTCACCTATGGTCATCAGCTTTGGGTAATGACCGAAAGGGTGAGATCGCAGATACAAGCGGCTGAAATGAGTTTCCTCCGTAGGGTGTCTGGGCTCAGCCTTAAGAGACAGGGTGAGGAACTCAGACATCCGGAGGAAGCTCAGAGTAGAGCTGCTGCTCCTTCGTGTCGAAAGGAGCCAGTTGAGGTGGTTCTTTGGAGGTTTACTGGGCAAGGCCAACTGGGAGGAGACCCCGGGGTAGACCCAGAACTCGCTGGAGGGATTAAACGTCCAATCTGGCCTGGGAACGTCTTGGGATCGCCCAGGAGGAGCTGAAGGGCATTGCTGGGGACAAGGACGCCTGGAGTGCCCTACTTAGCTTGCTGCCACCACGACCCGGCCCCAGAGAAGCGGCTGATGATGAATGAATGAATGAATTTTGTGTATTTCTACAAATAGCTGTTTCGTGACATGCATCATGACAACTGTTTGCAGCTGTGAAAGGCAAAAATCCAGGGGTCAGGCTGATTATGAGACCACGCTTTTTTATGGATACGTATGTGACTTAACTGTCATAGGTGGCTGAAGCACACAAAAGCTTCCTGGCAATCCCTCACACCTGTACACACCCACTGTCAGCCTCCCACAGCAGATGCAATCTGCTGTCCTACCAGTGCCAAGCTTTTTGACTTACGGTTTTATCAAGATGTTGTACACAACCAAGGCCAAGTTTATATTTTCTCTGATCTGTTTAATCTGGTCAGGTTGCCTTATAAAAGGAAAACCACAACTCTTTTTAAAAACCCAGATTTGGGTTTGAGGTTGTAAAATTTACCTGACCACTGTTAACAGTTTAGTTTAAAAAAATAGCTTGTAGTCAGTTGTCCAAGAGTTTAAAAAAAACTGCAAAAGGACATAAAAGTAAAGGAAAATGCAATTGGCTTACTTATGAATGTGTCTGAGTCCAAGGGTTTCAAAAACTGAGTGTAATGAAGCAGCAGATGAAGAGATGATATGTTACTCATTTATTCTCACTATCACCATTTAGTCAGGCATTAGTTCCTTGTTGACTGCCCTCCGGTAGAGTTTGCAGAATTATGTGTTCAGTAGCCCATGTCATACATGGGTTTTGCATGTGAAGGGGGCCTTCGAGTCAAGACCTAATCCCGAGATAGCCCATTTCACTTATTAGTGTCAAACCGAACGAACTGAAAGATTCAATATTTAGACAGTAATGTCAACACCACTTGTTTTTGGTGGCTGTGGTAAAGTGCTTAAAGGGAGAATTTAGTGAATAAAGAGAGCCAATGTTATGATCTAGCAGATAAAAACAGATGCCCTCAAACCAACAGCAGCAGTTACTCCTTCATTTTCTAGGTGACTAACAGAAGACGAGCACTGGGTAGGAGAAAATGGAGGGTAATGGAGGACGTCAATGGCAAGTCAACAGGTGAAATGAAGGCTGGTGTACAAGAAAAAAAGAAGGACAAAAGATAGATTTGCGACAGCAGAAAGAAGGGGTTAGAAAGTGGTCCCATTGCAACCTCCAAACATGTTTCTTTCTCAGGCCAGCAGCTCTGCTAGTTTTCTGGCCTTGATTCCTTAATTAATACAAGACCTCAATTGGGATGTTTCAGAGCACCCTCCCACTGATCACCATATCAGACATCAACACCTCCTGCCAAATGCACCACCACAACTCCCATGCCTCCCTCTAGGATCAAACACATGCTGCAGAGCATCAATAGCCGTAAAAATCTCCTTCAGTGTGGCCAAATAACAAAAAATAAGGGGGGGGTGCAAACCCTTATCTACTACTACTTTTGGCTGCTCCTGTTAGCGGTCGCCACAGCGGTTCTGTTTCCATATCTTCCTGTCTTCTGCATCTTCCTCTGTCACACCAGCCACCTGCATGTCCTCCCTCACCTCTTCCATAAACCTCCTCTTTGGCCTTCCTCGTTTCCTCTTCCCTGGCAGCTCCATATTCAGCATTCTTCTCCCAATATACCCAGCATCTCTCCTCCACACGTGTCCAAGCCACCCCAATCTCACCTCTCTTGCTTTGTCTCCAAACCGTCCAACCCGAGGTGTCCGTCCAATATACTCATTCCTGATCCTGTCCTTCTCTGTCACCCCCAATGAAAATCTATCTATGATCATTCTGTACGGTTCATCTTCATGCTCCTGTACGACAGTGTTGTTAGAAGCTCTAAGGACATGTCAGATGTTGCTGTGTTGAAATGCTCCCATTCGTCCTATTCAACTCTTTTGTTAAAAGCTGCACAGGAACATTTAAAGGAAGATGCTGTCATTGTCATTCTTATTGTCAACTGTCAGTTATGGTAAAAAGGATTAAAGCTGAAATTACATGAAACAAGCCAAACAGAGCAGGCTATTTGCATGTCAATTCAATAATGTAGTAATTTGACTACTCAAATTATGTGAAGAGGAAAAATGCTGTTTATGGTGCATGCCTTGTTGTGCTATTTGGGGCATGATGAAAGGGCATGCTCGTCATTTCAAATGCACATGTGGTGGATTTTGAATATGTAAACACCCTTTCATTTTTGTGGGTTTTATTGTCATGAGGCTTGAAATGAAAACCTATTATAATGAAGATTGCTTTATATGAAATTGAACTCTAATTCAAGTAAAACCAAAGTAAAATCAAAATGTTATTCATTTTAGACAACATAATAAGACACACATACAAAAAGAACTCTATCACATATTATCTAATTTTTTTCTTCTTTTTTTTTAGATTTACAATAGATGTGATTCTTGGACAACATAAAGAGCTGTTGAGTTCAGTGACACTGAAAACACCAACTTGTCCTTCAAACATCCATCCATCCATTATCCAAACAGCTTATCCCGCTCAGGGTCGTGGGGATGCTGGATCCTATCCCAGCAGTCATTGGACGGCAGGTGGGGAGACACCCTGGACAGGCCACCAGGCCATCACAGGGCCAACACACACATTCACACCTAGGGACAATTTAGTATGGCCGATTCATCTGACCTACATGCCTTTGGACTGTAGGAGTAAACTGGAGCACCCGGAGGAAACCCACGCAGACACGGAGATGACACGCAAACTCCACACAGAGGACAACCTGGGACGACCCCCAAGGTTGGACTACCCTGGGGCTCCAACCCAGGACCATCTCGCTGTGAGGCGACCGCACTAACCACTGTGCCACCGTGCTGACACTAAAAACACCAAATTGTCCTTCAAACAGGACCTTGACATGTCCAAAGACCAAAGACATCAATTAAGTGACTTGGTCAAAGGATTTGAAAGTAGGAGGAAGGGGATCTCACACATTTATGGTCTTCCTTTAGGTGTCAGCCAACAAAATACCATTATAAAATTACTTAAGCCAGGCAACAGCCTTCTAGCTGAAGTTAAATTAGCAAATTAGGGGCGTCTGGGTAGCACAGCGGTCTAGTCCATTGCCTACCAACACAGGGATCGCCGGTTCGAATCCCCATGTTGCCTCTGGCTTGGTCGGGTGTCCCTACAGACACAATTGGCCCTGTCTGCGGGTGGGAAGATAGATGTGGGTGGGTGTGTGTCCTGGTTGCTGCACTGGCGCCCCCTCTGGTCAGTCAGGGCGCCTATTCGGGGGGGACAGCGTGATCCTCCCACGCGCTACGTCCCCCTGGCGAAACTCCTCACTGTCAGCTGAAAAGAGGCGGCTGGCGACTCCACACGTATCGGAGGAAGCATGTGGTAGTCTGCAGCCCTCCCCGGATCACCAGAGGGTGTGGAGCAGCAACCGGGACGGCTCGGAAGAGTGGGGTAATTGGCCAGATACAATTGGGGAGAAAAAAAAGGGGGGGGGAATCTGATGAATGATATGATGAACTTAAAGTAACAAACAAAAAATGAACACAGGTTAGTACCTGCCATTATTTCAGATATTTCTGCTGACGGTTAATGACTATTATTGCCTGACTGAATTGTCTTGTGCAGGAGAAGACAAGGCAAGAAAGCGGTCTTCATGAGGCTGCTGTATGAGTTGCTGTTTGTTAATTTTTCCGATGACCAAAAGCAAAAATAACGACTAAAAATACTAGGGCCTACCAATTCCTAGTACCTTGTTGATACAGTTGCCATTCCATTTTCGTCACATCAGACACAAACATCACACCAGGCAATTCATCGACTCCTCTGCACAAACGTTACAGGCAAGTGCTGAGTCTGCACTTCAGTGTAAAGTAACCTTAACCTTGCACTTAAGTAACCGTAAGTATTTAAGAGACCGCACAGAATGTTCGAGAAGACTTTGGGGTTACATTTTATTACTGATGACACATCCTTGCCGTTCCTTTGCTCAATAAAATCCAAGTCATGGGAATACCTCCACCAGGAAAAAGGAAACATCTTTTTTTTGTTTATCTTACTAATGGTGTGCCTTCGTCCCCTGATTGAGGTGAAAGTATTTTATCATGAGAAACTGAGATACAGAAATAATGTACAAATCAGGAGATGAGGATAACCAGCTTTTAGGAAAACATTTGAATGTACTATCTATAGGGTGTGGGTGTCATTTTACACAGGCTTTTGTCACTATAGGTCTATTATATATTTTCAGTGCCGATATATTGTTTGAACACAGGATGTAGCATTGGGGCAAGTGTATTTAAGTAAGCTAAAATTACATAGAAACAGGCTTTGCTGATTGTAGGAAGAGCAGTTTTTGAGAGCATCATGTTTGAATTGTTGGATTATTCAGTTTTAAAAGTACATCATATGGTAAGCAAGCTAACACGCATTTGAAGTTCCTGAAAGCACGGGAATTGATTAGTAGAATTGTCCTAAACATCTATAACCCAGCAGTAACCCCTCAGTGGCTTTTTGATTGACAGAGAGGTCAGAGTAGAAGAATTAATAAAGTAATATACTGTGCGCATAACTATCCATCCATCCATTACCCAAACCGCTTATCTTCCTCTCAGGGTCGCAGGGATGCTGGAGCCTATCCCAGCAGTCATTGGGCGGCAGGCGGGGGACACTCTGGACAAGCCGCCAGGCCATCACAGGGCCCACACACACACACACACACACACACACACACACACACACACACACACACACACACACACACACGGATGATTTAGTGTGGCCGATTCACCTGACCTGCATGTCTTTGGACTGTGGAAGGAAACCAGAGCACCTGGAGGAAACCCACGCAGACACGGGGAGAACATGCAAACGCCACACAGAGGATGACCCAGGACGACCCACAAGGTTGGACTACCCCGGGGCTCGAACCCGGGACCTTCTTGCTGTGAGGCGACCGCGCAAACCACTGCGCCCCCATGCCGCCTGTGGATAACTAGTTGTTGAAATTGAAATTGACTGTTTCAATAACAGAGTATTAAACCCATATTCAGTGTGCACTGAACACAAGGCTTTGGGCTGGGGGCATTAGCCAGAGGGCTAATGAATAATCTAGGGCAACAACACATTTTTTCTAAGTAATCTAAAGCATTTGTCATATCCAAATAGCCACTACACACTTACAGGGATACTAAAATGAGTAAAAATATCTTTTATTATGCCATTACCTTGATGCTGATCCTTGCAAACACCCTTTTGAAGAGGAATACATGCCCTAGAAACAGTGACAGAGCATATTTGCACAGACCTACACAGTACATCTTTATAAATTCAAAATCTTTAACACTGGGCCTCATTTCACCCTTTGCCAAATCATCCTGAAGTCTTGGAGCTTATTAACAAGTGAATGGCATCAGGATGATGCTGCACACTGCTTAATGTGTGTAGGGACAGCATCCAACATCCCTCAGTTTTGGACCACCTGTGTAACAGCACATATCTGCAGTGAACCCACACCTCTTGTGCCAAGCATACTAAAGTTTTGTGTGCTAATTTACAGTCCAGAAAAAAAACAACAATTGCTGAGTTTTTGCTTTTTCTATTTCCTCCCCTCCGTAATATTATATTTACTTGTCTCTGATTGATTGTGTTAAACACATCTGGGAACTATTTCTGTCAAACAACGATTGGGAACTTAAAGCTGCAGTATGTAACACTGAACATTCCAATGCAAATCCTTCCGCCTCACTCTCTGCTACCTCGTATCACTCCGCTAAGCCCTCCCACCAAATGACCTCCGCATCGCTCTTCAGCTCCTTACACTAATCAATTTTCGCGGGGAACACTGGAAATGATGTCCGTGGATGTATCTTCACCTTTCGCAGGGATGCTGGACTGGTGGCGAGGATATAAATTAAGGAGTCTTTAATGCAACAGTAGGTGGCGATAATGATCAATCTGATTGCAATTGGCCATTAATCCAGAAGAAGAAGAATTATTTTTACGCAAGCCTCTCGAAACTTGTATCATAGTTGATCATCTAGCCATGTAAAAAAAAAAATGTTTTCAGCACACGTCTTCAGTTACACTAATATTGTACATGTGAAGCAGCCATTTCGAGTTGGTCTTGTTGATTTTTGGGGTACAACCACAAGCAACCTGGCGGGGCAGGGCGGATCATACACGGGCATCTGCGTTTGTAGAACAGCCAATCGGAACGCCCTCTCTCTGAAATGACCCGGTGATTGGCTAAAATCTTCCACCCCTGGTTTGATTTTTTTTTAAAGCCTGTATACAGAGCCAAGAGGCGGTGCGGAACTCTAGTTTTCTCTCAGACCACTTGAATTACAATATGCTGAAAGGTTATTATGGAATATTTGCCCAATGACGCCATAAAAAAAAAACCAAAAAAAAAAAAACTACCCACCCCAGCTTTAACCCCAATGTGTGGATTGTGACGACCTAAAAGGCAATTGCAGGGATACTCTTTTGGTCAGAGTAGCCGGCCAAACAGGAAAAGTGGCCTTTAGGGGGGAGTCCGTTGGCGTGCTACCCGGGAAATAAATTTGGCCAAAACGAGGTTAATTTGGTAATCTCTAGCACATTCTGAGGACTTTACTTTATTGCACATCATTTCATTTTACTACACACTATCCTATTTTTTCACGTAGAGGCCAACTTGTTTGTTTCATTAAAATAATTGTTCATTAAGTGCATGATAGAGGTTACAAAAAAGACAGCAGTAAGTAAGTGTAAGCCTAGGCCAGATAACAAAACTATAATTTACATTATTCTCTCTCTCTCATTGTGGTAACTGTTTTTAAGACAAGTATGCCTATGTTGTGTGCACTCAGAATGGCAAATTTATAAAATAAAACAATAGAAATGGTAAAAAAAAAAAACATGAAACAAAACCTATGTGTTGGTGTCTTTGTGTCTTTATTTGGTCAGTGTATGTATAATGTGCATGTGTACTGCAAATGTAAAACTGTGTTGGTCCAAAAAAAATAAATAAAAATCAGAGGACAGCAACCGAAACACGGAACCATGGTAGAACAAATAAACAGCTCAATATGGGGCCAATTTTGTTGCCATCAAAATAGGCATAAACCAATCCCAGAAGAAAATGAGTTTCCCATTATCTGCCCTTTCTGTCCTCCTACGCCATGGTCAATTTGTGAACCTACCAGCTAAAATGCCAAATTCCATTCGGAATGATACAATAGCTCTCAGATACATAAACAGGATGCGCCATTACGGCTTATTGTTATTATGATTAACTCAGTGACCTATAACATCTCTAAGTTTTTGGCATCTATTCTTATCCCGTTGGTAGGCAGTAATGAACATCACATTCAGAACACTACGGATTTTGTGGATAAGGTGAGGGACATCATTATGGAGGCAGATGAAACAATGGTCTTTTATGATGTTACGTCTCTCTTCATGTGCATTCCTGTTGATAACACAGTGGAGATAGTCCGTATGCAATTACAAAGCGACCCTACCCTTAGTAATAGGACCACCCTTAACACTAACCAAGTGTGTCTGCTCCTGAAGCTGTCTTCAGTCCACATACTTCACATACAGGGGGCAGTACTAAAGACAGAGGCATGGGTGTGCTATGGGTTCCCCAGTCTCACCTGTAGTGGCCAACTTGTATATAGAAGAAGTGGAAAAGAGGGCTCTTCTGTCCTATCCAGGGACACGACCTAGCCATTGGTTCAGATTTGTGGATGACATCTGGGTTAACATTAAGTCTCAGGAGGTACCACATTTCACCGACCACATTAACCACATCAAGTTCACCAGGGAGGATGTGAAAAATGACAGGTTAGCCTTCTTAGACTGTAAAATTGCAACTGGTGATGGGGGACATTTGATTGTTGATGTTTACCGTAAACCAACACATACTGATCAGTAATTGAGGTTTGACTCTCATCATCCACTGGAGCACAAACTAGGAGTCATCAGGATGCTGTACCACTGAGTTCACAATGTCCCCACCGACACAGCAGCTGGGGAAGTTGAGAAAAAACAGGCGCAGGGCCTGTTTAATGTGGGAGTATCCTAACTGGGCATTTGTCAAAGCCAGGAAGACACCCAAATAGTACACCAGTCAATCAAAGAGAGGAGAAGGACAATGTCTACCTAAGCATAAACAGTAGTGATTCCATATGTGATGGAAGTGAGACACATATTTTCCAAACATCGTGTCTCATCCATGCAGCCATTATCCAAACCGCTTATCCTGCTCTCAGGGTCGCGGGGATGCTGGAACCTATCCCAGCAGTCATTGGGCGGCAGGCGGAGAGACACCCTGGACAGGCCGCCAGTCCATCAAACCCCAAAACACGCTGCACCAGAAGTTGGTCCACCCCAAGGATCAGGTCCCCCAGCACGAACAGAGCAATATAGTATATGCTGTTAAGTGCTAGGAGGATTGCCATGACTTGTGCATTGGGGAAACCAAACAGACACTGGCCAAGAGGATGGCACAACACAGGAGAGCTAACACATCAGGCCAGGACTCCACAGTCTACACCCATCTCCAGGCCAGTGGCCACGCTTTCAAGGATGAGGATGTGCACATCCTTGATAGGTAGGAACGCTGGTTTGAATGGGGAGTCAAAGAAGCCATCTATGTGAAGAGGGAACGACCATCCCTGAACCGAGGGGGGGGCTAAGAGTACATCTGTCACCATCTTACAATGCTATGATTGCAACTATTCCCCAATCCTCTGTGAATAGTACACATGGCCATTGTAACTCCAGTTAATGGTCATGGCAATTTGCATATGAAACTGGTCGTTGGTTTCGGTCGTTATGCCAATGTGTTGTTTATAAGGGTGGGGATAGCGGCAGTCAGTTTAGACTAAAGAGGTCACTTAGATGAGTGATGAAACGTTTCTCTCAATAAACGTTTTGTCCAAATGAACTGATTCAACTTTCTGTGATATAATAGCTCTATTAGTAATAAGTAAGAAGTTAAATATACTGAAAAGTGATACTCTTTTCATGGTGTGTCTGACATTTCCAGTGTCTTTTTGATATAACTACCAATATTACAGCGAGGATAGCTCTACTACACTCAGTCTTTTTATGCCCATTTTCCTTTTGAACTCAAGCGGCCTACTGTTAAATTGAATCTAGTTTGGATGACACCTAAAAGGCGAGGATAAAACCTGCAAGCTTCATCAACAGATTTTGGCTTTAGGTGTCCATCAGCTGGGGTCAATTTCCAATTACAAATGACTTTTTTCCCTGTCACACAAATCAAACATACACTATGAATAGTTTTTTAAACACAAAGTGTCCCCTCCAATAATAGGTACATCTTTCTGGTTAAGTAAACACTTTCTATGCCAAACAGTAGGTCTAATGGCCATGACTCAGTATATAAACCATGCAAATGGCATTCAGGCCTTCTTAGGCCATGGAAACGCTCTTTAAAAAAACAGACAGAGGCCCTGACTTACAAAGTAAAACAAAAGTGATGCCCACCAGACTGATTTTAGTTCACATCTATGACGTCATAACTTACATCAAAGATAAACATAGTTTTGAACCCAAAATGGCCGTTTTATCCCCTTGCCACTTAGGGATTCCCATAATCATATCTTGCAAAGAAGTTTAAAATGCATGCAGAAGAAATAAAATGAATGAGAAAAAGCAGATTCCTAATTTCAGTTTTGGGAGTCTAAATAGCATTTTTTAATAAGTTGTCCATGGGAAACTCTGCATTATTGGGGCTCATGAACACGTTCCTGCAACTCTTCCATGATTCATTTGGGAAGTATGTGAAAAATGATTATGATTTCCAATGATGTTAAGACTGATGCTCCTCAGTTCGAGCTCTTCCCCTTTCTGTTGTCCGCAGTCAGTTGATGAGAGAAGAATTGGAAGGATTTGAAGAATTGAACAATAGTTGTTATGCTAACATTAGCTGTTTTTTCTTTCTTTTTCAAAACTGCAGTATGCATACAGCATGCATCGTGTTTAATTATGCAGTCTGTTTGAAGCCAGTCTGACAACCACACAGTTCCATTTGTTGATTATGTAAGGATGTGTGGCTAAAATTAACATACTCAAATCATGTTAAAAAACATCAATTTGGAAAAGATATCAAAAGAGTTCACTCAGTTGTCTGCTTAAACTTCTGAACCCGAATCCTGCAATTTTGACTATAATTCACCTCCTTTCAAATGTCGAGTTGTCATGTTAAACATGTGCCCTCGACTTGCATTATTTTTTTCCCCTAAATTTATTTCTGATCTTTCCCTTTTTCTCCCAATTTAGTGGCCAATCGCTCCCTATTCTAATTCAAACACCCACCCTCGTACTGTATGTGTTCACCAACTGCAACTCTCCGGCCGGCAGTCTAAAAGGAGACGCCTCGCCACTTTCGTGACAAGGCGAATCCAGGCCGAACTACTGCTTTTTCCGACACACCCAGAGACGCATTCATGTGACGAACACAAGCCGACTCTGCCCCCCTCCCCAAGACAGCATTGCCAATTATAGCTGCTTCATCGAGTCCGGCCATAGTCAGATCTGACGAGACCGGGGTGCGAACCCCAGTGGGCAACTGCATCGACACAAAGCCGATGCTTAGACCGCTACACCACCGTGGACCCACGACTTGCATTATTATTAAGTCATGTTCACACTGAATGTGCAAACTCTATCTCCTCAATGTCAAGCCAGTTCGTGTCCATGTGTGGTACCATGACTAAACAACTTTGTGGTGCAGCACTCGGCAGGCTTATTCCAGAAGTTCAACAAAATTAAACATTCGCATCATATGTTGTTGGACATAATACACTGCGTCCAATAGCAACAAAGAGAAGAAGCACATCTCCAGTCATGTGAGCACAACAGGTACACTGGAATGTACCTAGACATAGATTTTATTTGCCACTACAATGTGATTATAAGACATTTCGTTAAAAAAAATTGTGATTAAAAAAATCAATATAATGATCATTTTTTTGTACACCACAAACATAATGATGCAATGGGCGAATCAAAAATAGCTCCTGAATGGATCTGATATCTCCCACTTATTTTCTACACCTGAAGAGTTCATGCATCCATTCCTTTCCATTTCTTTGAGCCTGGGACAGGTACAAAGTCAAGCAAGCCAGCTTTATATGCAAAAATTCTGCCATTTTTGTAAGCTGTCCTAAGGGCAAGAGAGGGGCATGGCTAGTTATACATGGCACGCAATGCACACCCCTTGTTTGGTGTGAAAGCCACTTTAAATTAATACGACTGCTGTGGATTTCCCCTGTGCTGCTTTAGAGAATACTGCCCCAAGTGATTTTCAAACTAACACCCAGTCAACTAATTACTGATGCCACTTGAGGTGAATGGCATGGCAAGATTTTCACCCACTGTCCCTCACTCATTTGTACCCATTTGCTCAGTATGCTAAGTCACAGAATCAGGTTCATTCCAATGCTTTGGATTAAAAAAAAAACTCTTTGAAAGCCTTTTGTTTTATTTGTTTGTGCTGTTAAGATTTTGATGCATTTCTGTTAATGATGTTGATTTAGCCGTTGACTTATTGCTTTTGTGATTTCTATTTTGCTTCCGTTACCGAATTGCTTTAGAGTGCTTACTGGATATTGATTTGTCTCCTGTTTTATACAGAAACCATGTATTAACTCAAAAGACCAATAAATGGAAACCAACTGAATTGCATGCTGTTGTTAGGGACTCTTTGACTTCAGGCTCTTCAGCGATCACCTGTTTTCATCTCATCTCATCATCAGCCATTTCTCCAGGGTCAGGTCGCGATGGCAGCAAGCTAAGTAGGGTAACTCCAGATAGCCCTCTCCCCAGCAATGCCATCCAGCTCCTCCTGGGGGATCCCAAGATGTTCCCAGGCCAGATTGGACATGTAGTCCCTCCAGCAAGTTCTGGGTTACCCTAGGGTCTCCTCCCAGTTGGACATGCCCAGAAAACCTCCAAAGGAAGGTGCCCAGGGGGCATCCTAATCAGATGCCTGAACCACCTTAACTGGCTCCTTTCGACGCGAAGGAGCAGCGGCTCTCCCCCAAGCTCCCTCCAGATATCCGAGCTCCTCACCCTATCTGAGCCCAGTTACCCTATGGAGGAAATTCATTTCAGCTGCTTGTATCCGCAATCTCACCCTTTCGGTCACTACCCAAAGCTCATTACCATAGATGAAAGTTGGAACGAAGATTGACTGGTAAATTGAGAGCTTTGCCTTCCGGCTCAGCTCCCTCTTCACTACAACGGTCCAGTACAATGTCTGCATTACTGCTGATGCTGCATCAATCCGCCTGTCAATCTCCCATTCCATCCTACCCTCACTCATAAACAAGACCCCAAGATACTTGAACTTCACTTGAGGCAACAACTCATCCCCAACCCGAAGGGAGCAATCCACCATTTTCCAGTAGAGAACCATGGCCTCAGACTTGGAGGTGCTGACTCTTATCCCAGTCATTTCATACTCAGCTGCAGACCGCCCCAGTGTGTGCTGGAGGTCACGTTCTGATGAAGCCAACAAAACCACATCATCTGCGAAGAGCAGACATGCAATTCTGAGGTTCTCAAAATGGACACACTCCTCACCTTGGCTGAACCTTGAGATCCTGTCCATGAATATCACAAACAGAATCGGAGACAAGGGACAACCTTGGTGGAGTCTGACACCCACCGAAAACATGTTTGACTTTGTGCCAAGAATGCAGACACAGCTCTCAATTTGGTTACACAAGGACCGGATGGCTTGTAACAACTGCCCTGGTACCCAATACTCCCACAGTACCCCCCACAGAGTGCCCCGGAGTACACGGTTGTAAGCCTTCTCCAGGTCCACAAAACACATGTAGACTGGCTGGTCAAACTCCCATGCCTCCCTCAGCACTTCCGCAGGGGTAAAGAGTTGGTCCATTGTTCCATGGCCAGGATGGAATCCACATTGTTCCTCCTGGAGCTAAGGTCCAGGAGGAAGCCTCCTTTCCAGCATTCCAGGGAGGCTGAGCTGAGCAGTGTGATGCCCCAATAATTGGAGCACACCCTCTGGTCACCTGTTTTCTTTTCCCCCCTTTTTCTCCTCAATTGTACTTGGCCAATTACTCCACTCTTCCGAGCCATCTCCGTCTCTGCTCCATCCCTTCTGTCAATCCGGGGAGGGCTGAACACTACCACTTCTCCTCCGATACATGTGGAGTCGCCAGCCGTTTCTTTTCACCTGATAGTGAGGAGTTTCACCAGGGGCACGTAGTGCATAGGAAGATCACGCTATTCTCACCATTTCCCCCTCCCCCCCCGAACAGGCGCCCGAACCGACCAGAGGAGGCGCTAGTGCAGCGACCAGGACACATACCCACATCTGGCTTCCCACCCACAGACAGCAGATTGTGTATGTAGAGACGCCTGACCAAGCCGGAGGTCACACGGGGATTTGCACTGGCGATCCTCATGTTGGTAGGCAACAGAATAGACCGCTACGCTACCTGGACGCCCTACCTGTTTTCTTACTAGCATGGATTATGCTCAGTCTAACAAAATATATAATAATTACTGTAATACCAAAAAGCTACAACATAATTATTATATATTACACTTCTTATTCAAATGTAACAAGTGAAGTTTCACATCTTAGTTGATTTTAGTGAACACTTTGGATAAAAGTGGCAGTGTTTCTAGTAGAGCTGTGAACGAATGCCAAAAATAGGCCTCGAACGAATAACGAATATTACACACTGAGGTTCGAATGGCATTCGAATACCTTGAATTTGCATATCACCCCCAAAAATCAATACAGAGAGAGTAAGTCTATTGTAGCCCGTGTTTTTATTAACAGCATATTTATGACAACATACAACTCCAGCACATTGTCCGCACATATTAGTCCAAAAACTGTTGTTGAGCACCCCTAAACATAAAATAAATCTGACTAGGAAAAGGCCAGATGATGTTAACTAGGGCCTACTCTAAGTAACATACAAGTAAAATAAATCTGACTAGGAAAAGGCCAGATGGTGTTAACGAATTTACCGTAAGTAACATAGGCATAGTAAATTATACATGACCCACGGGGCTTAAAAAAATAAAATCAAGAGTCCTACTCACTGTAGTAGTATAAGAAGTTGTGCTAATAGTGGTTTGCGAGAAAAACCAAAGCGTCCACGTGTTCAGACTCGAGAGCGCTCCTTTTTTTGGTGACTATGTTTCCCGCATCAGAAAAGACACGCTCAGAGCGCACGGATGTCCCTGGCACGGCGAGGTATCTCTGAGCCATCTTCCCGAGGTGTGGATATTTTCCGGAACCACACGCCATCCACCAGAGAAGTGGGTTTTGGTTGGCAGGTATCGGGACTTCAGATTCATAGTTGTTCATCTCTTTCTTGAGGTTTACACCATTCTGCAGTTCTGGTACAGCCATGCAATACGTGTCCCCAAACAGATCTCCCAATGGGAGATTAACAGCCCAAAACCCAAAGAATTTCCATACGTAACTTCTCAGATGTTGTGGAGTATGAATGACTCTCGCAGGAGATGTGCTAGTGCTAGTGCTAGCGCTTGGGTCACAGCCAACGTTCTTCTCGGATTCCGCCATTTCCTGTGTTCTATGAGCCCGCCCGCTCGGCGTGGGAACTGACAAGAGCTTTTTAATTTCCGGTTTTACTACGGATGTAGGCTATGCTTATTTTCATAAAATACGTTTCACGAAACCATCATTTATTTCCATTTAAACGTGTGTGCATTAATAATAATAATATTAATAAGGGGGAAAAAATATATTAAAAAAATATATTACAAAAAATCGAATTTCATATTTTCATATTCAAATTCGAATATTATTACCATAATTCGAATGTACATTCGAATTTCAAATGCTATCTGACAGGCCTAGTTTCTAGAAATTTACCCATCATTTCCACTACATCCCATAGCACTACACCCCTGTCACGGAGTAGATATAGCCACAAGAGGCGAGAGGGGGAAAAAAAAACTGCAAGCACATAATATAGTTACTGAAGAGGTAAAGTAAATAGTTAATATTATTGATGTTCAAATGAAGGGATGAATTTGTGTAATGTGAGGGTGTTGTGTGTTACTTCACTCTTGTTTTTCCCTAGGCCTCTTTTGAGACGTCATCATTTTTCTTTTTGCTGAACACTGTAGAAGTGTTATACAAGCCTTACTTAAATGTTACTTTCATCATCTTCCATTTTCAAATGATATACAGGCATTACTGTATCTCAGCTAACTAGCGCTTGTTTCACATGCGTATGCTGCGGCTATTCTCAGGATGCACTATCCGCTACACTCAATGCAGGGAGATAGCAGCGCATTGAAAATAATACAGAGGCCATAGCGGAATCTTATTTATTCAAAGAAATTACCCCGCAACTTTACAATGGCTTTGATAATGATTTATTCATGTTAAAATGTTACATGGGTCATTTTTAACAACGCACTAAAGTTGCAAGTTACTCCTTCATACTTATGACAGAGCGGTAAAATGAGTGTGCATGCATGCGTGTATGCACAAGACATGGAGTGAGAGCAAGAGAGGCTGTATGTGTGTGTGAGTTTTTGCATGATTGCGCATGAGTTAGTGTATACACGAGTGAGTAGGTTTGTTGGAGACTGTGTGTGTGTGTGTGTGTGTGTGTGTATGTGTGTATAGGCACCCACTAATGAATGCGTGCTTGTGTGTATGCACTAGCATGAGTGAGTCTGTAAGGGAGAGAAAGACACTACAGTTGCATTAAAATTCTATTTGGGTCTCGACTTCTGCTGTGATACTGCATAAACCCCGACAGTAATACCCCTCTCCTCCCCTGGCCAGCCCTTCTGAACTGGCAACGGGATTAGTTAACACCAAAATTGCTGGAAAGTGGAGCTACGTTTTTGTAGTTAAAACTGCAAAAACGGTTGGGGTTTTAAGTTTAACATTAAATGATACACAGTCGATAATTATATCCAGGACTATTGTTCCTGCAGAGATGAGATCATGTCTCAGCTCTACGAACTTACATCCTACATGAAACCTAAAGGTAATCCCTGCCCACACGTACAGCTCAAGGTAGAACAATTAGTCACAAGGGGGCAACCAGAGAAGTGAGATCAATAGAAGAGCTGAAGAGATTGCTGTAAGCAAAAACAAAAAAACAAAAACAAAACAAAAAAACTGCTCCTTAGCAAGATTGTACACTTTGCCTCAGATACACAAAGACAAAATCCCTGTCCTGGGACACCCTGTTGTATCCAGTAACAACTCTCCTCTCAAGCCACTTCTCCCAGATTGGAGACGAACACCAGAAACCACTTGTATAGAGACTGCCCTCATATACCAGGGACTCTGCAGGCCTCATTACCAAACTCCAAAACATGTCTGTTAACGTCAACAACCTTGCTCCTGTTAGACTGAATCCCATGGAGAGTTCACCTGAAAGCATCAGCTTCCTATACATCCTTATTATTATGGAAAACAATGAGCTCACCGCCGCTACCTTCTGCAAAAATACAGCCCGAAATGCCACTCCCAACAGCTTGTCGCCTCAATTTACCTGTCAGCCACATTTACTGCACTTTAAGCACTTTGCTTCAGTGGGAAGGAGTACATCACCCAAGCGCAGGAGATGAGACAGTTTTACAGACAGCCTGCAATATGAAGACTTAAATTTGCTAGATTTTATGCATTGACTGCATGTATTCTACATTATCTTGCTCTGTCTATTCTATGATGTTACATTATTATTCCGATATTTTTGTGCATTTGACACCTATTGCATGTCTTCCTGAGGTTTCTCCCATATTTTTTCCTGATAAGGTTTTTCGTGTGGAGTTTTTCCTCATTTGGGTCTCGGGTCCAAGAATAGAAGGTGTCATATGTCGTATACTGTCATATACTGTTGTATAATGTATTGATTGCCGAACCCTTCTGGACCACTTTGTGAATTTGGGCTTTACAAATACACTTGACAAGACGAGCAAGCATGCATACAACAGAGCCATGTAGGCACAGACGGAGACCCTACCATAACCAAAACCAAACATGCCACTAACTGAAATGTGCGTAGCCTGACGTACTCCCCCTCGTCTAACAAGATAAAAAGAATTGAGCACTAGCAAATAGTACCTCAACTGCATGACATTTCCAAATAGAGACCCACCTTCCATTCTTCCATCCATTATCCAAGCCACTTATCCCAATCGGGGTCACGGGATGCTGGAGCCCATTCCAGCAGTCATTGGGCAGCAGGCAGGGAGACACCCTGCACAGGCCGCCAGGCCATCACAGGGCCGACACATTCACACCTAGGGACAATTTAGTATGGCCGATTCACCTGACCTACATGCCTTTGGACTGTGGGAGGAAACCGGATCACCTGCCTTTGCTATCAAATAAAACAAGCCTTAGAGACCATCGAATGCATGCCCAACAGACTCCTTCTACATTCCAACATGATGCTATTTAAAGGTTACCACTGCCCAAAGACATCCACCATACGTGGACATTACTCTGTGTGCCCCCCTCTCCCAAGAAGCTGAAACTCAAAACAAGACGTACCATAAAACTCGTCTCAATCACAACATGTACATCTCAGGGTGTGATACACACTATGTCCCAACCTCTATGTGGGCAATATATTCTGCACATTGTGAACACACACTGTGGTACACAAAAGCAGGATTCAGCTTCTCTGCTTGCAACAAACCTAATGAAAATGGAAGACTCTGCCTCTGACCTCAGATCATGGACCATAAAAAAGGCAAGCGATAATCCTGACTCGCTTTTTAGAGCAGAAGCTAAATGGATCTTTAACCTTGGCACTATCTCCCATTATGGCCTTAAAGATGAAATAGATCTCGCTTGTTTTCTGTAGGATCTGTCGATGTTGCCTTAGTATATTATTAGCAGAGGTGTGGACCAAGTCATTGTTTTCCAAGCTGCAAGTAAGTCTAGCGTCTTGGCACTCAAGCCTCATGTCAAAACAAGCAAAGCCCACATCCCAAACTTTGAGTTTCAAGTCCCAAAAAGTAATTAAGTACTCCATCAAATTTAACACCATTTCCAAGTTTTAACAACAGATTAATCATTAATATAGTACATTTACACAAATCTCTGGCAACATACTTTTTTAAAAGCATTTTATCTTTGGACTTGGAGGAGGAATCCAGTTTTTCCAAGTCAAAAGGCTCAAGTCAAGATGAAGCCATGAGCCACTGGTGTTAAAGTTAAAGTCAAGTTGAAAGGCTTTTTCAGTTTTGTTAACTTAAGTCTAAAGTCATCATATTTGTAACTTCGACTCTGACTCGAGTCCAAGTCCAAGTCATGTAACTCGAGTCCACACCTCTTGATTATTTGGATATAGGTACTATAGCACCATATTATTGACTACATGTTTCATTATAGACCTCTAAGGTTCCCTGTCCTATCCCCATCCATCCATCCATTATCTGAACCGCTTATCCTGCTCTCAGGGTCGTGGGGGATGCTGGAGCCTATCCCAGTAGTCATTGGTTGGCGGGCGGGGAGACACCCTGGACAGGCCGCAAGGCCATCACACAGGCCCCCCCCACACACACACACACCTAGAGGCAATTTAGTACGGCCAATTCGCCTGACCTACATGTCTTTGGACTGTGGGAGGAAACCAGAGCATCCGGAGGAAACCCACACAAACACGGGGAGAACATGTAAACTCCACACAGAGGACGACCTGGGACGACCCCCAAGGTTGGACTATCCTGGGGTTCGAACCCAGGACCTTCTTGCTGTGAGGCGACTGCGCTAACCACTGCGCCACCGTGCCGCAGTGGTTAGCGTCGTCCTATCCCCATATGTGTTTTATTTCATGTTCTCTCCTATTTCTAGGGCCCTCCTTCATTGTTAGTGCTGTCAGAGGAAAGTGCTCTGCAGATTTTCACCCAGCCATTTGTGTGTTCATTATTTGCTTTTTATTTTGCATTTAAACTAAGCTAAACTTCATCGAATGATCATGGTTTGCATTAAAGGCATCCCATTTATTTCATTTTGTGTAGTTCTAGCCATTTTTTGAGGCATTATTTGCCATGCTCACTTCTAAGTAATGTTCCTTTTCAAAACACTTTTCTCCAGAATATTAAAAACAAAATAGTTACTAAATTGCTTCGTAATAATTTATTGATGAGAATGCACCAATAAGTTTTGTTTTTGTCTTTTCACTCGGTTTGTCTGAAGTGCGTGCCTTTCTGTACACTATGGTCATTATACTGGCTTCAGTCAGCAAATATTAAGCACACATTAAAACAGACCAGTGGAAATAGAGCAACAGAATAACCAAGATTAAGCGGTGGCTTTACAGCACAGACGAACCAGTGCAAGGTTAATCTTTAATGTATGTTTATTGCCTGCTTAGAAGTCATTACTCATTTGTGGCACTTTTTTGCTGGTTAACAGTGTGTGAAAATTACTGTGTAGCACAAAATGTCAAGATCTGAATTAAGGATTCGGGTCCTGATCCAGAGAACAAAGCTTTGCGGCTTTGAAGCATTCAGCTAAGCCCTTGTTTAAACCACAACAAATAAATGTGCCGCAGCTAATTACCTGGATTCTGTCTTTGATACAGTTTCATTTTCAGTCTTACCTTTGTTGATGATTGATTCAACTTCAAGGGGATGAATGTTAAGTATAGATTTGAAAGTAACTTTAATCCTAACTAATCCGTGTGTATCCATGTATGTATCCTTATCCATCTACCTCAGGCATGTATGCAAGTAACCTACTAACATCTATCTCAGCATCACTGATAGATTCTCTGCACCATTGCACCTTATCGCCTCTTATTTCACCTGTATATAGTCAATCCTTGTGTATATACCTGAAGATTGTTGTGTTGTAGTGTTGTTAATCTATGTTAAGTACACTGAGAGAGAGCCAAGCGACCCGAGTCACATTCCATGTATGTGCAAACCTACATGGCCAGCAAAGCAGATTCTGACTCTGATGTACTTTGTAGTTTCCCTAGTGCTGCCACTCGAGCAGTTCTGATGGATGCTACTTTTACTTATACTTAAGCAAATGTGTACTTACGTCACAGAAATTTTACTTTAGTACAGTTTAACAGAATTCTTCCCACCCCAGGTAACTTCTTTATTAGGAGGATGCAGCTAGAGTTATCCTTTGACTCCTACATCGCCTATAGAGTTGTCTGCAGAATGGGGTGAAGCTAAGGAGTATGTATCAGAGACAAAATTAAAGTGTGGGCAGGAAAGAGAATAAAATGAAAAATGTCTGTCAGCCATTTTCTAGCCTCTAAGCAAGGCTATAATAAGGATTTTTCATCTTTCCTCATTGCACATGCATGCTTGTCTGAATTGACTGTACTTAAATATCTGTGGCTAGTGTGTGCATGTATGTGTTTTATTAGGTTGATGACAGGTTTGTTTTTTTTCTCCTTCCTTCTGAATAAATGTGTTGTCAAACTCGTGCACCGTCGCCGTACGTCATTTCACCATGCAGGCTCGAAAAGAGAGCAGATGATGCATAAACAGTTACCTACTTTACCCTTTGCGGCACCTAATTTCAAGTGTATAAAAAGGCATACAATTGGCTGGATTGTACAGTGTAAATAAGTAGAGCCTGATGGCAGTGCAAATTCACGTTTGCAGTGGCCTCACCCAGTACCAGTCAGGGAAGATGGCAGCGCAAACTTACGTTTGTGGTGGCCTCACCTAGTACCATCCATGCAGTGTCTTTGTCCACGTCTAAGTTTGTCTTCATTTGATGGCTGGGAGAGCTGGCGCTGAATTGGCTGGGAGCACTTGGGTCTGCTGCATCCTGTGGGCCCAGGACCACAGTCCTGCCTGGAGCTGCGCCCAAAGAGGAAACACCGAGGGCGGTCTGACAGGACGCGGAAGCAGGGCAGGCTAAGCTAACTGCAAGCCCAAGCAGACTGGCAGTTCCAATAACACCAAGGGCGGTCTGCCATGGCCTCGCCTAGTGTTGACTGTGTTTTTGGTGTCGTCGTGTGGAGTGCGGGGAGGTGTGTCGAAGGTGTCTGGTTGAGAGAGCTGGCGTTGGTCTGCTGCATCCGGTGGGCCCAGGGACCACGGCTATGCCCGGAGTTGCACCCGAGGAGGAAACACCGAGGGCGGTCTGACAGCACGTGGTAGTGGGGCAGGCTAAGCTAACTGCTAGCCCATGCAGACTGGCAGTTCCGACAGTCATCCTGGTGTTCGTTCTCCTGGACAGCGATTTTTTTTTTTTTTTTTTTTTTTTTGTAGTTTGATATATGTGTTCTTGTAATTTTTGGATGTGTTTTTGTCTTTTTGTTGCACTGCTGTGGGCTGGGGGAAACGATATTAACAAATAAAGTGTTCCTGATTCCCGATTCCTGTTCTCCTGATATGTGGTCGTCGAATCTAGAGGTATGCGTTTTGCTGATGTAAGAAGGCCCAGGGCTGGGTTGGTTGCACCTAGTTTAACTTTTGCACCATTCTAACATCACACTAGCCTCAACATAAATGAAAAACATGACAAAATATAAGGAAAAACACCTGATTTTGTGATCTCTAACTTTCCAGAACTGTATGACATATAACTGAGGGTTTAAACAAAAAGGACACTGTCATAGATGCAAAGCACAACTGTTGTGGGACTTTTTTGTGAGCAAAACAATATGGGATCATTATCTAAAATTTGTAATTGGAAGTAGGCGTAGTATTAACTGCAAAATTTCAAGAGCAGCTAATGTTACATATCGTTAACACATTATCCAAAATTGACGCTTAATACTGACGTTGTAAGATAGATGCTTCTGCAGTGGTTCAACACAGCTAAGGTTAGCTCATGGGAATTATGTTTTTAGCTAACCAATAACCAAGAAAAACAAGTTGACACATCAGAAAGACTTAAGACTGACATTTTTTTAAGCTTTTAAAGGTGACAGAGTAAGGAGACCCCGGGGTAGACCCAGAACTCGCTGGAGGGACTACATGTCCAACCTGGCCTGCGAACGCTTTGGGATCCCCCAGGAGGCGCTGGAGAGCGTTGCTGGGGAGAGGGACATCTGGAGTGCCTTACTTAGCTTGCTGCCACCGCTACCCTAACCCCGGAGAAGCGGCTGAAGATGAATGAATGAATGAGTAAGTCTTACTTGCATCTCTGTTGGTGGCATTACTGTGAAATCCTACCTCGAATGAAATTATATGAGCAATACCGAGAATACAAGGGAGAGGCTGGAGAGAAATTCATTCAACATTATAATCCAATAAGGATTATAATGTTAAAAAAAAATCTTTGATGTCTTAAAACAGCATACATTTTCAGTTTGTGAGTGAATGTGTTATTAGCCAGGTCGGCGAGATGTTCCGCATCTAAAACAGCGGTTATTTGGAACCATGTAAATGCTTCTGATCTGATCTCTCTTAACTGCTCTTTGAACCTGAGGATCTCACGCAACCGCATCCTCTTTTTCCTTGATGCCTTTCTGAGGAGCAAAGCTAGTTGTATGCACTCTGATCAATTTTAATTCCAACCAAACAGCATGAACTGCGGAATATCCAGCTGGGGTTTTTTTCTGGGCTTCTCAAAAGCAGCTTCTTCAATCACCGAGAACCTAATTACCTTCAGCTAATTTGCTGCCTGGCAAGAAACTCAAATCAAGTCAAGTTTATTTGTAGAGCCCAAAAATCACAGGGTAGTCCCAAAGGGCTTTACAATCAGTACAATATAGAACAACATATAACGCACGTCACACTTCTCTATGGTTGAGTACTTTTTTCTCCCAGGAAATATTTAGGAAAATGCAAAATACCCATATCACATTCAATTCAAACTTTTGAAATACAGACCAATGAAGAAATAAAAACCTGGGAGATTTATATATTAATGATAGTTTCCATGCCGTTCCACAGATAGCACAGCAATTCAGATTGCCCAAACACTACTTCTTTAGGTACCTGCTGATCAGGCAGTGAACCCACATACCACCATAGACTTTCCGGATATCCTGGCCAAGTCACCCATGGAGGGATACCTCCTTTAACAAGACCTCCAAAACTGGCTTCCATCTTGTTCTGTGTACTTTAGTTTCCCTTAAATTCTAACTATTCACAATATAATTGGAAAAAATGCAAACGGTAATCAGACATTGGATGCAGTCATGCATTAAGATCTGTTTATTCTTGGTCCACAACATTGGGATGTGTTTTTCTTTTTCTTTTTCCTCTTTCTCTCGTGTTTTTGGTGTTTTTTCTGTTATTGTTCACAGTAGTTGAGTTTGTATTGTGCAGCACAACTTGCATTGAATTTGAACTACACAGTACAGTGGGAATTGAGTTTGAAATGTATAGTAGCTGAATTAACTTAAGAGTAGGTGAGATGGGGTAGGAAAAAATAAGTGTATACTTCCTCCTACTCCTGTTGCAACATGTAACAAATAATCTGATGCATATCGAGATTTGTTCACTGAGTTTGATGTGTGGATGTGTTGATCACTTCAGATGTTTGGCAATGGCTTATCTGTATGTTATTATCCTGCTTATTACATATTCGAAATAAACCATCATCA
This sequence comes from Lampris incognitus, assembly GCF_029633865.1. Taxonomy (NCBI): domain Eukaryota; kingdom Metazoa; phylum Chordata; class Actinopteri; order Lampriformes; family Lampridae; genus Lampris; species Lampris incognitus. The sequence goes on along the minus strand of NC_079212.1, from coordinate 138,150,227 downwards.
TCATTCATGAAGACAATGATTTGTGTATTAGTTTAGAAAAAGCACATTGCAACGACACATTATCCACTTATTTACTTTTTCTCAGGAGAATAAATTACCTCATATTTTCTCTAATTTATTACAAGCTATCTTTTATTATGCTGTGACTGATAATGTTATTTATACTGTATGATGCAAATCCTTTCACTGTGCATTGGAGATTGAAAGCGATGATTGTGAAACTGCCTTATCAAAGAGGGTGGGAGGGTTGATGGATAGGCTGACAGAAGGGTGGAGTACACTGTTCTGTTTGGCGCTAAACCGGTTTATTCTGTTTCGACAATTGGGTGGAGGGGAATTACATTAACATTATAAATGACGTTTGTAAGGAGGAAAATATCTTAAAAAATAACCTTCTGTGCCATATTTTGCAAAGTGCAATAAAAACTGCAAACCCGTTCAGTTCCTTTTTCATTTTCAGAAATGTAAGCTTGGAAAACCTTTTTCATTGTTATTCTTGCCAAATTTGTGATAATAGTTACAAATACCGATGATTGAGAAGTATATTGATTGAGAGGGATAGAAAAGGCCAGAAGGAGTTACATTGTGATTTTGTAGATTTAGAGAAAGCATACAACAGTGTGCCGAGAGAGGAGGTGTGGTATTGTATGAGGAAGTCGGGAGTTGCAGAGAAGTATGTAGGAGTGGTGCAGGATATGTATGAGGGAAGTGTGACAATGGTGAGGTGTGCGGTTGGAATGACAGATGGGTTCAAGGTGGAGGTGGGATTACATCAAGAATTGGCTCTGAGCCCTTTCTTGTTTGCAATGGTGATGGACAGGTTGACAGACACGATCAGGCAGGAGTCTCCATGGACGATGATGTTCGCGGATGACATTGTGATCTGTAGCAAGAGTAGGGTGCAGGTTGAGGAGAGCCTGGAGAGGTGGAGGTATGCACTGGAGAGAAGAGGAATGAAAGTCAGTAGGAGCAAAACGGAATTCCTATGCGTGAATGAGAGGGAGGACAGTGGAATGGTCAGGACACAAGGAGTGGAGGTGACGAAGGCATATGAGTTTAAACACTTGGGGTCAACTGTCCAAAGTAACGGGGAGTGTAGTAGAGAGGTGAAGAAGAGAGTGCAGGCAGGGTGGAGTGGGTGGAGAAGAGTGTCAGGAGTGATTTTCAACAGACGGGTACCAGCATGGGTTAAAGGGAAGGTTTACAAGATGGTTGTGAGACCAGCCAAGTTATATGGTTTGGAGACAGTGGCACTGACGAAAGGACAGGAGACAGTGGCACTGACGAAAGGACAGGAGGCGGAGCTGGAGGTGGCAGAGTTGAAGATGCTAAGATTTTCCTTGTGAGTGATGAAGAAGGACAGGATTAGGAACGATTATATTAGAGGGACCGCTCAGGTTGGACGGTTTGGAGACAAAGCAAGAGAGGCAAGCTTGAGATGGTTTGGACATGTGTGGAGGAGAGATGCTGGGTATATTGGCAGAAGGATGCTGAATATGGAGCTGCCAGGGAAGAGGAGAAGAGGAAGGCCAAAGAGGAGGTTTATGGATGTGGTGAGGGAAGACATGCAGGTGGCTGGTGTGACAGAGGAAGACGCAGAAGACAGGAAGAAATGGAAATGGATGATCCGCTGTGGCGACCCCTAATGGGAGCAGCTGAAGGTAGCAGTAGTAGTAGTTACAAATACGGATGAATATACTAACATTACTTCTATTAGGATTCATTGTTATAATGGTGCAAACAGTGGCAAAAAACATCATTGTCAGCACACGTTCGTCACCTGTCTGTTATTGTTATTTGCAATGTGGTAATGTAACTGTGGTAACAGTGTAACAATGTGGTAGTGTAACTGTGGTAACAGTGTAACAACGTGGTAGTGTAACCGTGTAACAATGTGGTAGTGTAGCTGTGGTAACAGTGTAACAATGTGGTAGTGTGACTGTTGTAACAGTGTAACAATATGGTAGCGTAACTGTGGTAACAGTGTAACAATGTGGTAGTGTAACTGATCAGTTTTATGAAAAAAATGGTGCTGAAGTTTCAGCTCCACGAGAGTTGGTGTAAAATGCAGGTAGTCACCGCAAAGTGCACACAAATAATAAAATGTTTTGCTGGTCATCAGCGGCTGTGATAACCCCGAACTGGTAACAACAGGAAAAAGAAAAAAAATATGTTCAGACAATATACAGACAGATAAATCGTTAAAGGTGTGACAAACTACCATCGCTGTCCTCTATAGGCCAAGAACAATTACTTACTCTTTAACCAAGACAGTGCCAATTTATTGACAAGAAATAGTAATTTTCACAACGCCAGAAAATATCAGGATAACATTTTTTGCCTATATTACTCATCGCTCATGACTTGTAGTTTAAGAGCATGGCCAGTTTGAGCTAGTAGCATTGTAACCCATCTATGACTTTCTAGGGGCCTTCAGATGCATATCACAATATTGTCCATTCATTGCTTGACAATGAAGACATTGATTTGGTGCTGCTGATTGCTGTTAGGAATTTGTTATGAAATTGTTAACCATTCATTTCGCTGGCAATTATGTAGTCTGGAGGTTTGACTGGGGAGATAATGATTGTTGAGGGCAACTGTAAGGTTTTTCTTTTTTTAATCGACAGTGTTCCAATTAAGTATTAACAAGCAAACTCAATGTAAATCTTGCATTATGAGCTATGTGAAGGTGCCCTCTGATGGGAAGTATGCTGCAACTTGATTTTTTTTTTTAATCCGAAGCATAACAATAAAGCTGCAAGCAGTGTTGAATGGGCCCTCACACCCCATGTGCAATCAGAAGGAGCGGCAGCTGTGGTAACGCTAATGGAGGTCAATTGATACGGCTCTGAATTTTCAGGATTATCGGACACTGTGTGAATGGGTTTAGAGTTTACGTATGAAGTTCCATGCCAATACACCAAACTGATGCAGAGATGGAGCTTTTACTTCCTGTTTGACAACAACACCATCTCTTTTGCAACAAAAACTTGGGACGACTCAGTACATGGCCAACACAGCAAGCACAAGAATAGTTAAAATTGCAATATATTGGAGTTTAAAATGTAATACATCCCTTTAATGTAGGTGGCTCTATAAATATGCCACATTAATGTGACATAGGTGTGATCAGGAGTGGTCCGTCAATAATCATATGAAGTATGAAACTGATCAGCCAGAGCATTGCTGAGTTATTCCCACTTCATGTTTGGCATGATGTCATGAATCTGAAATGGCAATCTTATTCAAAACATCAACTATACACTTCCAAATTAGAATCAGACATGCTTTGGGGTTATGGTGGTCAAATTTGAAGTAAAGAAAAAAAAACTTGTGTGGAAGTTTAAAGTGTAATACTCCTCTTAAGATAAAGGTTGAGCTATAACTATGCATCATAAATGCCAAATAGGTTTGATCAGGAATGGTCCTTCTTTAGCCATATTAAGATTGAGGCTGATTGGTCAAAGCATTGCGAAGTTATTCCCACTTCCTCTTTGGCATGTCATCAAGTGCCTGGCACATCATCCTCATTTGACACATACATTCCCAATTTTGTGTTAGGCATGCATATAAATTGTGGAGATCAAATTTGAAGTCAATCACATAATACCTGTAGGAGCCATTAGAAGTGCAGTTCACCTCTTAAAGTATAGGTGGCGCTATAACTACGCTTCACGTCACGTGGTTGTGATAAGGAGCGGTCCTTCAATAACCATATGAAGTTTGAGGATAATCAATTAAAACATTGCCGAGCTATTCTCATTTCCTGTTTGGTATGGCGTCATGTGTTTGCCATGGCGACCCCATTTGACACATCAACAGAAGTTGCTGTATATCAACAGTAGACCACACAATGCATATACATGTCAAGTCTGCTGCATATTGGACGATGTACAGTCAAGTTCCTACAGCTTCCTCTTTCCTGTTGCCAAATGGTGGCGTTATACCAGAGAGGCTCTTTGGGCATGTGGATATCATCACAACCATCATAGCCCAGAATCTGTGACGTTTGAGCCATATCAAGCAATACACGGTGAATTTATGACATCTTTCCTGTTTGCGTGGCGAAACATAAATTCATCGCTTCGCCATTTCGACACCTTGCAAGATATTAAGAATCCCTTCACAATTTAAAACCAGCAACATCTTGATATTATATACACCACATCTGACATGAATCTGACGAACTGTCCAGGGAGAGTGTTTCAAAATGTAATGTGTCAAAACGCACAAAATCCAAAATAACAATTCCTGTTGGGTGTGGCTAATACAATGCACATTACAAATTTGATCGTCTTAGGGAGACCCGCATGCCTTCCAAATTTGGTGCGTGTAGGTGAAATTATATGCCAGGGCACAAGCCTCAATGACATATGGCGGTGCTATGGAGTCCCTGGGCCACACCCAGGGCCAAGCCTCTGTCCCTGGGTAACTGTCAGACGGACTGACATTTGTACCAAAGTTCTCGCCAATGGGAACCACCTCAAAAATGGCCAAGTCATGAAGAAAAATAAAATAATAATAACAATAATAATAATAATAATCCCTACAGAAAAAATAGGGCCTTTGGGCCCTTGAGTGTTTGAGCTCTAATGAGGAGCAGGGAGTGAGCTGGTCACCACAGAAACAATACCAGTAGGCCTACATTATTGCTGTTTGTAGCTGCAATGGGATTTAAAGAATCAGCAAAAGATGTCAGACTCTAAAGTTAATTTCCCAGAACATGCTAATTTAATATTTAAAGCTGCTACGAGGAGTTTTTCACCGATTATCAATCTCAGTTTAATTTCGATGCCTCTGTATGATTGACACAAGCAAATGAGACAAACAGCAAGAAGATTAGATATCGCTGTATAATGACTCCAAGTGCTTGTCTCGGCATTGGATTGCCTGGGAAATCGGATGGAATGATTTACGGCACACAGACGAGATGCAGAGCCATAATTAAAGACTCAATACCGCATCGCTGTTTATCTTAAAAACGCCCATTTTTCCTAAACATCACTCCATCTACACTAAGTGTGACAGTACCAGAGACCAAAGAGGTCCCCTCATGCTCTCATAACCCCTGCCCCATTCCCAGTTAACGTCCACACACGCGCACACACGCGCGCACGCACGCACGCACGCACACGCACACACACACACACACACACACACACACACACACACACATACAGAAATTTAAAAATTAAATTTTAAGTTTCCTTTGTTAATCCCCTTGGGGAAATTCATTTCAAATTAACCCATCCTAGCTGTGATCTGTGTAGCTAGGACCGGTGGGCTGCTGCCGCCATGCTGTGCCTGGGGAAAAACTCCAGTTCTTTTCCCGTTGCCTTGGTCATGGGCACAGACAAGAGTATTAACCCTAACATGCACGTTTCTTTTGATGGTGGGGGAAACCGGAGCACCCGGGGAAAACCCACCGCAGACACGGGGAGAACATGCAAACTCCACACAGAGGATGACCTGGGACGCTGACCCCCCCCCCCCCCCCCAAGGTCGGACAACTCCGGGGTTTGAGCCCAGGACCTTTTTGCTGTGAGGCAACAGCGCTAACCACTGGGCCACTGCGCGGCCTAATCAGACCCCAAATAAAAAAGTAAGCAAAAAGCAGTACCAAATTCAGGCTCATTTGCTTATAAGCTGCTGTTTAACACTCACTACAGATTCTACCTTTGAGGGACTGGTGAGAAAAAAACACAGTTACCCACATATCAAATGCAAAGCGTAGAAAACCACACACAACAGTGTGGAAGAGGTCTAAGTCACAGAAGATGTCACTTAGATGAGTGATGAAACGTTTCTCTCAATAAACATTGTGTCCAGATGAACTGATTCAACTTTCTGTGATTTCCTTACCTGGATTGTTGCGCATGCATAAAGACACACACGACAGTGGAGCAGTTACTTCCTGCTGCCGTGTGTGCAATAATTCTAATCGAAGGCATATATGTGATATTTCAAATGACTCGGACCAGCAGCTCATTGAGAAAATAAAAGCAAAACGCTTGTTGACTGGTCATGTTCACTGTTATCTACACAAAGACACCGATTGAGGACTTGTCGTCTGCTGGAGGGGTTTTTCCATTGTTAAAGCTGGCCCGGCCGAAAAGGTTTGAGAACCGCTGCGTTAATGCATTACATTGATTCAATAATAGGAAACTATTGAGCCCTAGCTGCCAACATTGGTTTTCACAGCAGAAAAAACAAACTTTTTCTATACCACATACCCTTTCCTTGCAACCTTCCTTCTTTCCAGCCTTTCTGTTGAGGGTGCTGATAAAGTGAGAACCAATCATGTGCACTAACAATATTGTCTATCCATTATAGTCATTAAAGAATTTAAGGAAGGTTTTTTTAATGACAGCAGTCGACATTAACCATTTTTTGTTTAATCCATATGCATCTTATTATTTGGCGATCAGCCCAGGGCTCCTCTACTGTAATTTGGATTTTGATACACTTTACTGATCGCCGTAGGGGAATTATGCTCTGCATTTAACCCATCCTAGCTATGTAGCTAGGAGCAGTGGGCAGCCGCCATGCAGCACCCGGGGACCAACTCCAGTTTGTCTTGCCATGCCTCGGTCCAGGACACAGCCAGGAGTATAAACCCTAACATGCACGTCTTTTTGATGGTGGTGGTTGTGGTGGTGGTGTGGGGGGGACACAGAGAAACTGTAGCACCTGGAGAAAACCCACCGCAGACATGAGAAGAACATGCAAACTCCACACAGAGGACAACCTGGGATGACCCCAAGGCTGGAAAACCCCAGGGTTTGAACCCAGGACATTCTTGCTGTGAGGCGATGGCGCTAACCACTGCACCACCGCGCCGCCCTATTGATATGCAGTACTGTAAGTGCGCTGTAATTACATTGGTGACAGACTACATGAAAGTGGGATTAACAAACTACATTAGGGTACACACTTTATAGAGGTGGGATGATAAACTATCAGAATGCTGCCCTTAATCTTTCATCACTGTGGTTGAAGGATGAAATACAGTGGCAAAGAGACTGGGGTTGGACATGCCTTACCTTCTATAGGTGATGTCTTGAGCCGGCGGCAGATCCCCTGTACGTCTCCGTAAGTGTCCCTTATCTTGGCTACAGCCTCACCGCTCCTCAGCTCCATCACGTTTCTAAGGTCCATCATGGTTATTCCAAAATCCCCTTCATGGTTGTCCTCAGCAACCGAATTGCCCGGAGGATGGTCCACCGTGTTGTTGGCCATTTTGGTCTTGTTTATTTGAGTGCTGTTCTACTTCTTACAGAGAAGTCTTCAAGAGTAAACTTGGGGGAGAAAAAAAAGAGGAAAAAGAAGAAAAAAATCTCACTCACACAAGCTCCTCCGAGTTAGTAACGTAGGAGCTGGTTGGGCTTAGACTGCTGAATAGCCACACCAGGATATCCCTCTGCAGTTGCACAGGATTTGCAGGTTGTGTAGTTTTCAAAACAGTGGCTGGTGTTAATGCTTGGCCTTAAAGTCCATATTCATGGGAAAAGGGTTGTAAACATAATCTGGCGACCTCCTCGTCTTCTCATCTGACAACACTGCATAATTAAAAGAGAAGAAAACAGCACTTTATTACTTGGCAATATACAAGGACGATGGTGAGATATGGCCATGAAATTGATTTCTTCGGGCAATACGCACAAGATAGATCATGAGTAGGAGTTAGGCATCAATATAGTGTTGCTAAAAGCCTTGTTCGAATTTTCCACAATTAACACATGCCTGTATGACACAGTTAACGGAGAATTCCTTATCAAGGACTGCTAACTTTGTCCAAGTTATTTATTGAAAACCACAGTTGTCCAAGATTAGCACTGCTCTTTTGAGATAAAGGACTGATTGCTAGATATCAACTGGAAAATATCTTGTCCACTCACTGGACATTTAGACTGAGCTGGAAAAATGTAATTACTATGCTGTAAAAGGCATATCATGATCAGTCTTGGGGAGTAATTGAATACAGTAATGGGTGTTACGTTATCAGGATACAAAAAATGTAACCGTATTCCAATACAGCCACAGAAAAAGAAGACCTAATCAGATTACTGACACAATATTTAAAAATGGGGATTATTTTTTGGGATTATATTTCTAAAATAATACAAAATTATTGTTTTACCCACGGCACTGCGCAACTGCCGCCATGGGTTTTGCTTCGCAAATTGTTGTCACTCACTCACTCATGGATGACCTGAGAGGGACGCTTAGAAGGAAGCGCGTTCGTTAGTTTTGATATATGAACTATATACATTTCAAAATTCTTGGAACTAATCTAACTAAAATGGAAGGTGTCTGTTTGTCTGTCCTTTGATTTTCTCATCAACGGTTTCCTGCTTGTTTATATTGCCACCCGTCCCTTAGAACACGGAATCGTCCTGTATTTTAGAAGGAAATGTTGTGTTCCTTGCTGAAGCGATACGGAGTGTGATTTGTTCCCTATTCTCACAACTGGAGGGAGAAATCCAGTCACCTGAAAAGCATGGTGGTTTACCTAAGCTTGTTTCCCTGGAGTACCAGGGGCTCGTGGCCTAAAATTGTACATTCATTATTAAATCAGGTAATATAATTTTGTTAAGAAAAAAGAGCACATTGTACAATAGTACATTTTTATGTTCATTCATTTTTTGTTGCTTTTGTTTGCCACGAAGGAACTTAACTGAAACGTTATATAGGCTACACGTCTTTTCTAGAGACATATTACTTGATGAGGTCCACTTACTGTAGGCAGGTGTCTAGCCTACTGTATAATTTCCTTTACATGAACCTTTGAAGCCTGGCACATTCGTAACTAAAACCACACTGTGTGTGCATCCATAGAATCAGCGAAACAGTCATTTGGAAAAAAAAAAACCCAAAAAAAACCCTTTCCATTGAGATGGGGGTCATGGGGCACGGGTAGTCATGGGAACCGAGATGGGATAGGGTTAAGAGTCCCTTAGGCCTAGTCCTAGCAGTACATGGGTACACGCAGCTTTTTCTATGCGTATTGGCCTTTTGTTCACATGCAAACTACATTTTAGGTCACTAAAACAGAGATTTTTTTTGTTTTGTTTTGGTTTTTTTATTTTTCCTTGTTTTTTTTTCCCCCAATTGTACCCGGACAATTACCCCACTCTTCCGAGCCGTCCTGGTCACTGCTCCACCCCCTGTGCCGATCCGGGGAGGGCTGCAGACTACCACATCTCCTCTGATACATGTGGAGTAACCAGCTGCTTCTTTTCACCTGACAGTGAGTTTCGCCAGGGGGACGTGGTCGCACGTGGGAGGATCATGCTATTCCCCCCAGTCCCCCCCCCGAACAGGTGCCCCGACCGACCAGAGGAGGAGCTAGTGCAGCGACCAGGACACATACCCACATCCGGCTTCCCACCCGTAGAAACGGCCAATTGTGTCTGTAGGGACGCCCGACCAAGCTGGAGGTAACACGGGGATTTGAACCGGCGATCTCCATGTTGATACAACAGAATAGACCGCCAAACCACCTGGACGCCCCAGAAATGTATTTAAACAAACTTCTTAAGTGGATTTGTAAAAACTCCAGTTTCTGTGTATCCATGTGTAAATGGTAAATAAATGGACTGCATTTATATAGCGCTTTTGTAGTCTACTGACCACTCAAAGTACGCCTCACATTCACCCATTCACACACACATTCATACACTGATGGAGGAGGCTGCCATGCAAGGTGCCATCTTGCTCATCAGGAGCAGTTAGGGGTTCAGTGCCTTGCTCAAGGACACTTCCGACACGCTCTCTGGAAGAGCCGGGGATCGAACCGGTGACCTTCAGATTACTAGATGACCACTCTACCGCCTGAGCCATGCCATTGCCCATGTGTGTACATGTAAAATGGAGTGTTTGGGGAAACGATGATGTCACACCTCAATTCATGTATGCGCTAGGCAGCAACTCCACCTCCATCTGTCCACACAAATGAATCAGATTTTGCTTTTCAGTTCGCCATAGCACTTTGGGCCGTGTGCCAGAAAGTTATTCAATAAATAAAAGGTGAGGAAATAGATGTCAGATAACTACAGATAAGAAAATAATTAGCAACTATTGTTTCTGTTTTTCAGTCACTACCACCAAAGGAAAATAAACTCGCTACGCAAACTCAGAATAGGCTTTACGGAGAGGGTGTTCCTATTAGCTTTTATAGCCAATAGGAACACCCTCTGAAATGGCCCGTGACTGGTTAAAATCTTCCGTCTGGGCTAGATCTTCTGAATACTGAGCCAAGAGGAAGTGCAGAACTCCAGTTTTCGCTCAGACCACTTGCTGAAAGGTTATTGTGGAATTTTTGCCCAATGATTCCATAAAAAAAACTACCTAAACCAGCTTTACAGACAGAACGAGAAGGATAAACACAACATTCAAAGTTGGCTCCTCCTTCCCGGCTCAACGACACCAGAAGGACACGCCCCCTGACCGCAGTTGCTAGAACACATCCCAGTGTACAGGCCAACTCCACGGCGCTCTTCATTCCCATCCTCTCCTTCAGTGCTCGCCAGCAGGTGAAAGCCAACCAAATTCCCTCTCGTTCTGGAATGAGCATTGTCCGCTTGGCGTTTCGCCTTGCTATAGATGCTTTTTTTTTTCTGGTGCTGCGTCTGCCATTGTCCTAGCTTTCTCTTGGATGCATACTTATGATCTTGATCTGGCACCTGTCACTACGTTTTTATAGTCCCACTGCCCAAAGGTTAACGCCCAGAAATGTCCCGTACACAGCAAAATAAGAAAATGGAATAGAATAGAATACTCTTTATTAGTCATTTTGTGCATACATACAAATGAAATTTACTCTCTGCATTTAACCCATCCTAGCTGTTATCTAGGAGCAGTGGGCAGCCGCCGTGCAGCACCCGGGGACCAACTCCAGTTATTTCTTCCTATTGCCTTGGTCAGGGGGCACAGACAGGAGTACTAACCCTAACATGCACGTCTTTTTTAAAATATAAACAGACAGAGGACAGGGTCTCTGCAGACACAGATACCGCCACACACATCTAGTGGGTCATAAGTGATGATTGAGAGGGATTAATTTCATATGAGTCTATTAGGAAAATCCTACTCATTCTACCTAGTTAAGTAAAAGTCATGTTATTGTTATCTTTTCTTTTATATTTTTTTCCTATTTGGCATTGAGGTAATCTAAAGTAACTGAAAGCAATCATATTACATTACTTTAATATTGTGATACTTAGAGTAAGTTACTGAATACATGTTTCAACAGGTAATTTGTAATTGTAATGGAATGCATTTATAAAGTAACCCTCCCAACCTTGATCATGATGTACATATGCATAGTAATAGTGCTTGGTCTTGTTTATATTTCAATAGTACCACAAGGTTAAAAAAAAAAAAAAACAAACAGAAAAGGAAATGTGTCCTTCCATCAGTGCTGAAAAAATTACATAAAAAAAGGAAAATGAATAACCAGCAAATCCCATTAATATCATTTTTATCCTTGAGTGCTGTACAATATGACAATTTTGCAGAGCTGGCAGAAAATGTGTATGGGGGACCGGCAACAAATGGCAGGAAATATCCAAGTATGGAAACAAAGAAACAAGAAAAAAAGAAAATATAGTTGTTTGTGTACACCACAAAACCGAACAAGCCAATCATAACCACACTTCTTGCATACACCAACATTTGAAATGAAAGAATATAGCATTTACTAAGGATGCATCAGATGCAAAGTAAGCTATTGCCAATGTTAACCAAGTTGCTGATTATGTAATAAATCCACACACAAAGATATAGGCTACATGTTATGCCAGTCCCTCTCGAGTAGACAATATTTTAGCTTCATTTTCAAAATTCAGTTTCTAACGACGTATCACTGAAATGTTAGTTTGCATATCTTCTGTGATATGGTAATCAGAGAAGGCAACAGAACGAATGGAACAGATTTTACACCACCAGCTAAATTCAATAATAGCATTGCTATTGAGTCCAGACACGAGTTAAGTTGCTTACTGCACCCTTACTAGTCCATCAGAGAGGGCTCACATGCGGAAGTGAATTTTTGTGATGCCGTCCAAGAACTCAAATCATAAGGCTCTGACCCCATTTACCCCTCGAACATGCACTCTATGTCCAAATAACTTATCTGGATGAGGAAAACTGCATAATAACACAAGGTGTAAATGGATACAGCATGTTTTGTGACCGAAACGTGATTGGATCTGCCAAGACAACGTCCAGTGGTAGTCTGACTTGCATTAGGATCGGATCACACTCGGATAGAGCCAGATGCAATTGCAATCCATACAAGTGTGCTCACATTGGTCAGAAAGTACCACCCCGGGGGTAGAAATATTACCCCTTCTCAGAATCAGCTAAATTTGGTATCAACCCCTACCACCATGGTAAATGAGTGTTGTTACACTCACAGTAGCTACAAATACAATTGTGGCTAAAAAAACAACTTCTTGCTGATGCATCATAGTTGTTAAAAGCCCAATCTGTGAATTATGTGACCATATAAAATTGTGGTACATCTACATACATAATTGAAAGGTTTGAGTTGTTGGTTGAAAATAAGGATTTTGTGTCTTTCTCAACTGATCGTAACTGAAAATACTGACGTGTTTAACTTCAACAGTTACAAACATTACCGATGTAAAAAAAAAACCTTTAGCAGCATCAGAATACAGTAGAAACTCCGACTTAGCAGTGGTTTATTGTTAGTCTCTATATTAATGATTCTAACTTTATGTTTTGTATTGTGGTAACAGGGCGACCCTTTTGTTTACATTCAAACTCAGGATTGTACCTTTAAAATAACCCCTTCAATTTGAAGAAACGAGATATTGTTTTGTTTGACCATTATTTTTGCTGACCAATACAGACCTGCGCTCTTCCCTTCCACCCACTGCCTTTGCATAGCACATACAAAAAAATAATTCAGATCACAATGCAATGTAAATGCAAACTGTGTGATTGGATTGTTCATCATCCAGATAACGTATGCCGTTACAGATCACAAGATACTTACAAAGCGTTTGTGCTCAGGTGTGACGAGGGAGTGAAAGGTTTACTGGAATAATCCACCCGCACCTTGTATGAAATAAAATACCATTTATGGTCATACTTAAATAATTACAAGTTCAATAACATGTTGGGGCTCACCTGGTAAAATGCGTACCACATAAGGCTGAGTCCTTACCGCAGCGGCCTGGGTTCGAATCTGGCCCGGGCCCCTTGCTGCATTTCATCCCCTCTCTCTCCCCTGCCTTTCCTGTCTCTCTCTCTACCATTGCCATCTAATACAGGAAGTCCCAGGATTACGAACGAGTTCTGTTTTGTCTGTTCGTAAATCGAATTTGTATGCAAGTCGGAACAGTTACGTACAGTTCACAACTAGCGTCAATTGTTATAGTGTAGTGGTTATGGGGATACATAATTCCCCTTATTGAGCTAGTAGGAAAGTTAGTTTACAGCTGCTGTTTTCTCGGTTCGGGTTTACAGTGACACACTTCCGCTGCGCGGGTTTTTTTGTTGTCGTAATGGTTGAAGGAATAAATGGTGCACGTTGTGTAGCCGAAAGAGAAAGTTGCCACGACACCTGCTTGAGCTCCTCTACAATATAGTATATACATTTTCCCTAAAACATCATAAATATGATAACACAGTAACGGTTCAGTGTTTATAGTTGAGAGAGAGAACATGTGTATAGGTATAAAAAAAACATTAAAGAAAAATGTCTTACATTTCAAACTCCCCCCCTGCCACTGTCACCGGAGCGGGTGGCGACCAGCGAAGGCCGGCCGTTTGACGCCAGAAATGAGAACCCTGAGCGGGCTCGCCTCCCCGCCTCACCGTCTAAGTGAAAAGACGGTAAGAGCGTCCCACCTCTCTCTGAACGCTTTATTATTTTCGCTTCAACCGCGATCGTTTTCCTTTTCTTCGGTGCGTCCCCATCCCCATCATCTGATTTACGCTACGAGGCCGTGATTACGAGGGTAAACACGAAAAAATCGAGTCAACGCACTTAACAACGTTTACGCGACCTGACTTAAAATGGCGACGACGATGTGGCGTCGTTCTCCCTCGGGCCGACGAACCGCCTAAAACGCGCTGTGTTTTGAGCGTCGCACAAAGTAGTCCGTCCGGTCTCCATTTTTTATTTTATAATAGGCTTTACGGAGGTCGGTTCGTAAGAACCGTCGGGGGGGGGGGTCGATTCAGGCAAGAATCGTGAGTCTTATCTTGTGCGATTCTGAATAGATTCACTGAAGTTCCAAAAATCGACTTTGTTTAACTTTTTTTTAATTTCCGTTTATCAGGCGCAGTTGCCGCCTCGCTGCTGGCAATGTTGACTTGCCGCGCACCTGGTTCCGGCTTCCGGAAAACACGGCAGTGGCTAGTCAGTCGATGCTAACGCTAGCTCTTGGTAGCCTTTCTAAAAATGGAGCAGCAACAAATCCAGCCAGTCCCATCATCGTTGCAGGCAAACGTTTGGGCGCATGTTGAATTTTACAGTCTCCCGGGGAAGAAGGAGCTTCACGTGACTCATTCGATATGCAAGATTTGCAAAATTAAAGTTTTTCGAGAATACCATTGTAACGTGCATGGATAAGCAGACACGCTGGCCCTTTAGTCGAGCGGTTATCGATGTCTCCTGCGGTGCGGCGATACGGGTTCGCTTCCCGGCCGCGGCAGTTCCTGTGGTTGCGTTGTCCCCCGAATTCGCTACACTGTAAATGTTATGTCTCGCATCATACGTCATCACCCAGAGTTGAAAGTGGAACAACGACCTCCTGCAACGTCAACAAACGCACATTGCGCTACTTTACCAAACTCCTGGCCAATTCCGAATGGGGAAAAACTAGATCCATCACCTGTTTCATTCCAAAAGACCTGCGCCCCTACAGCGTAGTCCACAATGAAGGCTTTTATGATCCAGACAACCGAGACAAAGTACGACAGACCATCGCGTCGGTTTTCTCTGAGAAAGGTTAGGTTTGCCTTTGTGTGCTTACATTATTGCAATTGTAACCGGTTATTTTCTTGCCCGGTGCGGGATTCGATACGGGGTGTACTGCACCACAAGGCGACATCGCTAACCGCTCGGCTAAAGGGTCAGACCCGTTAGCTAGGGGCTAACGTGTCTTATTAGTAGTTTACACAATCAATTGATGTAATTTTCTCAAATATAAAAACGACATATTCTTATACATACTTTAGTCTGCTTTCATGCCATAATTTGCCACACCGCCTTTCTTAGTGCACAGCGGACGGGAGTAGATCCTGAAATTAGCACCCCTATGTACGCAAACTAGAATTGATTTTGAATAGGGAAACCTTTTGAATCGGAAATCGATTTTGAATCGAATCGTGACCCCCAAGAATCGAAATCGCATTGAATCGTGAGATTCCGAAAGATTCCCACCCCTATTCGTATGCCGGGCGTTCGTAACCCGATGACTATCTGTAAAGGCGGAAAATGCCCCCAAAAAACCCCAATCATTCATTCATTCATTCATCTTCAGCCGCTTCTCCGGGGTCGGGTCGTGCTGGCAGCAAGCTAAGTAGGGCACTCTAGACGTCCCTCTCCCCAGCAACACTCCCCAGCTCCTCCTGGGGGATCCCAAGGCATTCCCAGGCCAGACTGGACATGTAGTCCCTCCAGCGAGTTCTGGGTCTACCCTGGGGTCTCCTCCCAGTTGGCTGTGCCGGGTAAACATCGAAAGGAAGGCGCCGAGGAGGCATCCTAATCAGATGCCCGAACCACCTCAACGGGCTCCTTTCAACGCGAAGGAGCAGAAAAAAATAATCTTAAAAAAAAAACCATGTCATTTAAAAAAAAAAGCAATCAGGAATGGAACAGGAATGGGCAGTTTAATTGGTTTTGTGTTAAACATGTGGCAGACTCATGTATGTGGAAAGTATGAATGTCTGGATTCCGTAAGACCCTTTCATGATCTCGAGAAAATGTTGAGACCATGTTTAGGAAGATTGATGTGTCATACCTGACATACCCAGGACGGATGTCCTTGACTTTTGAGCCAGAGACCCTTTTAGACCAAAGGTAAACCCCGGTAAGAAAAAATACAGGATTTAGCTTTGTAGTTAAAGGGATAATGGAGGTTTAATTTATGCTGCTCCTTGGTTATGTTGCAATTTGTTAATCAGGTGGTGTTCAAGTAGCTTGCAAATTGAGGCCCTCAGGCCCCTATCTCTCCTACTCTCTTTCTCCCATTTTCTGTCCCACTCTTTTTACATCCATGTCTTATCCCATTTCTCCTGTCGTTTCAAGCGAGAGGATTCAGCTTACCTGCGAGCTCTCTCTGACTGACACACACACACACACACACACACACACACACACACACACACACACACACACACACCATTAGCAGTCAGGGCATTTGGCAGGGGATTGGAAATGCAGGGTGAAAGGAGGCAAATAGATAAACAGATGACAATGCGAAGAAGAGATGGGGAGAGAGGAAAGTACATACATGGGTTTACAGGCAGATCAAAAACGTGGAGAGAGGCTCAGAGAGAGAAAGGGAAAATAGGAAAATATGAAATCTCTGAATCTTCCCATCTTTTTATCCCTCTTTCACACACAGACAACTCGATGAATCTATTTCTGGGAATCAAAAAGGTTTAATCTTGGACACTCTTTCTATCCTCCGTCTTTCATCAGATTCCTCTCCCTTCCTTCCTTCCTTCCCGCCCCCCCCCCTCTCTCCACCAACCTGCCTCTGCAGGCACACCTGCCTTGCATACTAAAGCAGTGGACTGCGCCGCCCTCTTCCATTAACGCCTGGTTGTTGCACACATACTTGCACTGTCACTCCAACAACACATACGTGTATACACACACACACACACACACACACACACACACATGCTATATTCCTTTTCACGATGCAAGACAGCCACACCCTCAACAAAAAGGAACTTTTCAGATCAAACCCAGCAACCGATCAATCAGGCTTTTAGAGTTCTCCCTCTCTCTCTCTCTGTCTAACACACACACACATGCATGCACGCACACGCACACACTTCAACCCCATTTTCTCCAGGCATTTTATGATAAGTCCAAAGAGAAATAAGTTGCTAAAGACCCTCAAAAACACTGGATAAGAGCTCTTGGACGACACATCAGGGTGCATGTGTGCGCTGTGTTTAGAAAAAAAAACAACCTTCATTTACCAAGCGGTTTAAGACTGATCTTACACACACACACACACACACAGCTCTGGAACCTACACTGTCACTTACTATTGCTGTCCATACTTATATCCTCCCTGTTGCCCTTGTTTTATTTGCTCATCGGTCTCTCGCAGTCCACATTTTATTGATTTTCCCCCCCCCCCTCCTTCCGTCCTTCCTTTCACTTCCTTCCATCCTGTCTGTACCCTGTCTGGCTTTATGTTGCAGCGTGCGGCGCGAGAAGGAAGCCTGGAATGCAAGAGACCACACCCTAAACTGCAGTCATGTGACTTATGGAGGAAAGGGAAATCCCCGCCACAGTGGGGGAGAGAGAGCGAGCAGGAGAGAGAGCGAGAAAGAGAGAGAGACAAGAGACAGAGAGAGAGCTGCAGCAACAGAGAGAGAGCGAACAAAATCATGAGACCATGAAGAGTGAAAACAGAAGAAAAAAAAAAACACTGACATATTTCTTACTAAACAAAGCAAACCGGTGTCTCTCATTGTGAGTCAGGCATCGCATCCATCTAGCTTTATTAGATCGGTGCGCGTGCGTGCGCGTGAAAAAGCAAGAGAGGGGGAGAGAGAATATGCCCCCATTTTAATTTTCTCACCATGACAATCCAACAGACACCCGGGTGTAAATTCTCCGCTACCATATTGTGTTATCCTTTTCCATGAAACCACCAAGTTGCTGGATCACAGAGGGAAGGAGAAGGGGCATATAGAGGTTATTCAATTTTGATTAGGCCTGTGGTGAAATTTTATCGTTGCACCTGCAGATAACAGCAGGACATAGCCAAGAGAAATCAGAAAAGAGAGGAAAAATGGTAGAAATAGAGCAGGGAGGACAAGGAATGCCTATTTGCTGGCATCCCGAAAGATGGATGCCCTCATCTGAAGCTATGGCGAAGAAGAGGTTTCTCGTCCGACTCAAGGTTCTTAGGACAGAAGGGTTTCATCCATTTTCGTCAGCTATATCAACCTGTGTTTCCATTGTGTATTCGAATGTAGAGCCCTTGGAGACTGCAAAACTGATGACTTGACTAGACAAATACTAAAATGCTAATAAAATATAGCATCCAGCATCCCCACAACCCTGAGTGAGTGAGTGAGTGAATGAATGAATGAATGAATGAATAATAAAATATACCATATAACATACTGGTCATAAACAAGTAAAATACTATAGCATGGCTTGTCTGTGAATGTTCTCATTCATCCAGTTCATTGTTATCCAAAGGAGCTGAATCAAGGGCAACTAGACTTGGTATATATCCGTGAAAGCATATAGCATGGCTTAATACTCATGCAGCTAACAAGTGTTGGTCGTAGTGCAGGATGATAGACATTATCACAATAATCACTGGAAATTTTACATTATACGATATAAACACATCAGGATATCTGCTTACATGTGCAAAAATACCACGTTTTAAGAATCCATCTGAGGTTCAACACAGTGAACTGTTTGGTAAACTATAATATCAAACCAAAACTAGCTTTCAAATAATACTTCCTCAAATATTTCAGACCTCATTTGGTCAACGATTCTAGGTTAATAGATTCTCGTCATCATTAAATTTGACGACAAAACTGCATCACGATATGACGTCTGAATTTAATCCCGACACAACACCAGGGAAAGACATTTAATGCCAATAGTGAACTATTGCCCAGCCCGTATTGGCAGGACTATAGGTGCAACTGAAATTTTGAGACACTACGCTTAAATGTCAGAACATCATGCTAGCTAGCGTCTGCTAAATGAAATTGTAAATTGTAAATCCTCATGACTGGACTGATCTATTCAAGTACATTCTGTTATCTGTGTTTAAACAACTTTAGTATTTGCAACATCTTCCCTCCATGAATGACAAAGAAGAGACAGAGCAAACTACACACTCATTTCGGGGCCTCGTTGCCGCTGTAGTCCCCAGTGATGTTGGCAAAACAAGACACGTCAGCGCATACAAACAGACAAAAACTTGTTTCTATCGTCAAGTTTTGGTTTTTGTGTGACGGGTTCGACCTGCTGATCATCCCCTTCGTGTACACTTTCTTATCAGTCATCTCCCTCGCCCTTGATAAATGCCCTGCTGCCCGTTACCCCGCTGCAGCTGGGGCTGTTTCGTGAGAAAAGGAAAAAAAGTCAAAACTGGAAATTTACATTCCAAGTCATTTTTTGCATTCTTAAAAACATAGATGCTTGCGGGGCAGAATTCCCTATTACTCCACTCTTCCGAGCCATCCTGGTCGCTGCTCCACCCCCCTCTGCTGATCCGGGGAGGGCTGCACACTACCACATGCCTCCTCTAATACACATGGAGTCGCCAGCCGCATCTTTTCACCTGTCAGTGAGGAGTTTCACCAGCGGGATGTAGTGCGTGGGAGGACCACGCTATTCCCCCCAGTTCCCCCTCCCCCCCCCGAACAGGCGCCCCGGCTGACTAGAGGAGGCGCTAGAGCAGTGACCAGGACACATTCCCACATCCGGCTTCTCACCTGCAGACGCAGCCAATTGTGTCTGTAGGGACGCCCGACCAAGCCGGAGGTAACACAGGGATTTGAACCAGCGGTCCCCATGTTGGTAGGCAACGGACTAGACCACTATGCTACGCCCAACTGGGGAGGATTCTTGAACGTGTAGTTCTAAAATGAAATCCACTTGTTCCTATCCAATTAAATGTCAGTCATGAGACCAGTTGTGTATGACGCTTAATGCACACACTAACCAGGAAGTTCCACTTCAACTACTTAATAGTAAACATAGCACTTCTAAATTTGACCGTGAGGCACCTTTCATTTTTACAGGTCCCACATTGCACTGTCTCCAACCCTGGATTTAAATTCAATTGGAAAGTCCCCCCCCCCCCCATCATAGAGCCGGAAACTTAATATGTCTACTGCTCCAACCAGTTTCCAGTGCAAAATATCCACATTCTAATATAGTACATAAATCAAATTAAATTACATTCCCCATGGGAAAAATGAGTTTTTGCAGCAGTAATGGGAAGTGCAAAGTCATTGGTAATAAAAGTGACGAGAGTACCAAACAGTCACAGACACAGAGATACACATTTGCGTACCTATATTAAATCAAGAATAAGGCTATTCTTTGAGAATCAGCGATACGGCATTTTTAAAGACTATTTATAATATTTTTATGAATGTTTATAAGGGTGGGGATGCCTGCAGTCAGCTGAGACTGAAGAGGTCACTTAGATGAGTGATGAGACTTGTGTCCAGATGAACTGATTCAACTTCCTGTGGTTTACAGACTCAAGTGTCCTTGCTAGTGTGGATCCCCCAGCTGCTCTCACTATGGTAGGCCACTTTTACAGTGATGTGCAAATACACTTATAGCTATTCAAGTGCGGGGGAGTACGCTGATGAATACAAATCAAGTCTTTAATAAATATGATATATTGTAGGTATTCGTGGGTCTAATAAAATCCTGTTGTTTATTCTTAATGAGAACGCTCCCAAATTCCCATATATTTCACCGTAAAACATTTGTAGCAATAATATCTATCTACAAATAAATCAGAAAATGTTGACTATGTAGATAAGGCATAGTGTAACATCTGCTCTTTGAAAAAATGTGTCAGTGGTGAGTTAGGCTACTCTCCACACTGAAGCACTTCTGTGATAGGTCAATGAGAAAGGTCAAGTCAGGTACAAGAGTTATTGAGTCTACATGTCGGCCTAAGAGGCTGAAGACTTGTAAGCCAGGAAATACCAACTGACTGCAGACCACAGCATCCTGTCAGTTATACCGTTTTCTGGTGAGTCCAACTGGAAAGCAGCCGCTTGACTGTTGAACGATGGAGGATCAAACCTGTTTTCTATTTTTGTTATAACCTGGAGCAGTTTTGTTTGGGTTTTTATTTAATTTTTTTCCCAGCCTGGGTCTTATTTCTTAGTTTTAGCCGTTGTGCGTTGTGCATCGTGCCGTTTATCATTTTACTCATCAGCTTCATTTGAGAGTTTGGACATGTCAGCCCCACTAATGAAAACCACTTTATTTGACATTCTGTTCTTACAACGAATTATATTTTTACAATGAATTTGTCTTCTGCATGTAACCCATCCTATTGTATAGGAGCAGTGGGCAGCTGCAGCACCCGAGGACCAACTCCAGTTCTTCTTTCCATCGCCTTGCTCAGGGGCACAGACAGGAGTGTTAACCCTAACATGCTTGCCTTTTTGATGGTGGGAGGAAAGCAGAAAACCCGGGGGAAACCCACGCAGACACGGGGGGAACATGCAAACTCCACACAGGAAGGACCTGGGACGGCCTGGGGTTCGAACCCAGGACCTTCTTGCTGTGAGGCAACAGTGCTAACCACTTGGACCACCATGCCGCCTTAGCTTTACAACAGCGTCTTATCGAGCAAACCAACAGGAGCATCACATGTTTCAGTAAGTCCAAATGAACCTGCTTATCTAAACAACATGTTTGGAAGCATATTAAAAATTGTAACTTGAAATGTCCAATGTTATCAATGGTCAATCGCATTTCTGAGCTACTTCCTGGTTTAATTTGCAGGAATAACAAGCCTATTTATCAGACATCATGCACACAAGCAGTTTGGTTTATAGTGAATTTGGCTCCCTTTTATATAAGCTATTAGGTAAAATCCAAATCCAAGTAAACCTACTGCAAGGGCTGAATATCTATCTGACAATTATGAGCATAATTAGGTTAAATTGGACGGGAGGAAACAGGTTGACACTCGTATTTGTGGCTCCAACAAGCACCATTGTAGAGCTGTGTCTAGCGGTGCTGCCATGTCCAAAGTCTCCACAATGAAGTCGCTGAGTAAAATGAAATCATAACCGCTGAATAACTAGGGGAGTGTACTCAGTAGAGCACAGATCAAGATTCAATGAATTTATTGCCATATCATCTTTACAGCTGATTTGGAATTTTTTTCTGTGTGCTCAGCAGTAACAACGGTAACCACATATTACATTAATTCAGTTAATGCAACCATATATGTCCCGTGCCCTTAAAGTGATAAATTAAAGTGCATGTGCTTAGAGAGACTATACTTTTATAACCAGTGAAGCATTTAGGATGCGGCGGATTGCTTGCAGGGTAAGTGCTATTGTGAAGCAAGATGTTCTGGTGTTGATACTGCAGCGTCTTTTACCCGAAGGGGGATTATTGAATAGGGGGTTGGCCGGGTGTGAGGAGTCCTTTAAAATTTTAAAACCTTTCTGCTGAATGCGAATATGGTATAACGCAGAAATGGTGGGGAGTTCACAGCCAATCATTTTGGAAGCTGTGCGCATGACTCTGTCCAACAGTTTTTTTTCTCGTGGGCTGTAGAATTGCCATACCATACAGTTATTGAGAAAGTGGGCACACTTTCTATTACATCTCTGTAGAACTGTAACATTGCAACATTTGACACTCTAATTTCCTAAGTTGCCTTGGAAAGAATAATCTTTGGTGAGTTGTCTTCCGATTTCAGGGAGGAGGAGATTGTAGTCCCAAGGAATTTGAAATGATCCACTCTCTCTTCCGCCTGGTTGTTAATGGCCAGTTATGGAAGTCAAGCACAAGTTCTTTAGTTTTGTTGATGTTCAGTTCCAGATTGTTATTTCGACACCAATCGAAAAGAGACCTCCTTTCTATAAGCTGTCTCATCATTACAGGAAACCAGCCCCACCAGTGTCATATCATCAGCAAACTTAGTCATTTTTCAGTGTCAGAGTGTGAAATACAGTCATTGGTATAATGAGTAGAGCAGAGGTAACAGGGCACACCCCTGAGGGGCACCTGTGCTAATGGTCAATGAGTTTGAAAATTTATTGTTGAATTTGACAACCTGTGTTCTGCCGAGTAAGAAGTCTAAGACCCAGAGACATAGAGACTGATGGAAACCTATAGCTGCAAAGGTTTGTTGTGGGTATTATATTATCAAAAGCTGAACTATAGTAAATGAACGGTACCCGAGCATAGGTTGCAGGCGCCTCTAGATGCTGCAAGATGGAGTGGAGATGGAGAGATACAGCATCATCCACTGACCTAAATTTGCCCTGTACACAAACTGATTGGGATGTAGCACAGCACTGGACAGATGTTTACATACTATACGCTCAAACACTTTCATTACAACAGATGTTAAGGCAATGTGCCTGTAGTCCTTTAAACAGCTAGGCACAGGAATTATTACTGCAGATTTAAAGCATGCTGGTACTTTACACTGGTTGATAGACCAATTAAAAATACAAGTCAGAACATAAGAAAGTTCAGCAGCACATCATTTTAAAGTGGCTGAGCACACAAGATCAAGGCCTGCAGCTTTCCTGCTGTTCTGATTGCACAACAGACACCTGACCTCATCCGACCCAATCACAAAAGGTGGACTCAGGGAGGCTTCCACTGTAGGCAGACTCCATTGGCAGGTTGAGGGTTGTTTTTTTTTACATCCCCAACAGGCGTAGCGCCCCTTCTCCGGTGCTCCGACTTGGTAACAAACCACCCTTTTTCGCCTACCAGGAGAAAGGAAAATATGAAGGCACTGCCTGCATAGCTCCCCTTTTCCAGTGCTCGGACTTAGGCAAAGAACCAGCTGAGGAGTTAGCACTCAATTGTGGTAGAAAACAGGTTTTTCAAAGGTTTTGACTCAACGCAACCACACGAGGTGCTTGATCATACAGACATAACTGTGCACAAAAATTATTAGGCAGACAAGCCCAGTAGTACGCGAGATTAGCAGCGGACAGATATATACATATACACACAGACAGAAAAACCACTTTTTTTCCTGCCATTAAAAGACTTTTGCGCAGCATCTAAGTGGATTGAATGGGAAATAAGGGGAAAAAAAAGTTTTCAATATGCAGCGCTCAAGCGAAAAACTCTACCTAATAAAAATCTTTTGTCTGTCAGTCTGTGGATGTGCAGCCTCCAAGGCGGACCCTCACAAATGCGACTAATATGAACTTGCACTTTCCAAAAAGAAAAGATTTGCCATGCGACCATTTTGGTCCAACACCTGTCTTTATTTTCATAATATTGTAGCAACCAGGGGAGTCAGTCACTCTGACTGTCAGCGGCTCCGCGCTGGGGGAGCGCAGGGGCTCATGGAACTGTTAACGTTTGAGTTGAGTGTGTAATATTATTGTGTGTTTAGGTGTTCCATTCATTTTGGGATGTGTTGTTGTTTGGGGGTTTCACTCGAACTGGGTAGAGGACTATAACTGACTGACTGACCTTAGGATAGTGACTTAGACTGGTGTCGCCAGTTGTGACCTTGTGGGGGGCGGGGTTGTTGTGTGTTGACAGTTCTGGTCTGTTCTGGCTGGTGTTTAAATAAAAGAGCACCCCCGCGGGTGTGCGGTGTATGGGGCATGGCAGTTGTGATTAAAAAGAGATCTCTGCCTCTCGACTCGTTCTTCCATGCCGGGTCACCACATTGATGTCAGAAGTGGGATTGAGCTGAAGAATGGAGGAGGAGATCCAGAGCCTGGGGTGGGCCATGGAGCAGACCCATTGGCACTTGGAAAACTTGGCATGGCAAAAGACAGAGCCCACCAGAGATGGAAGTTTTCCAGTCCATCCTGATGGCTCCAGTACACCGTGGCTCCAACGCCCCCTCGAGGCCAGGAGGACCAGCACTGGGGAGTGCATGCTGCCCGTTGCTACCAATCGCCCCCTAGAGGCCAAGAGGGCCAGTACAGGGGAACGCCTGCTGCCCACCACTACTGACCGCCCCCTAGCGTCTGGGAGGGATGCTACGTGTAGAACACCAGCCAAGTTGCCCAAGTACAATGAGATGACACAGCTAGAGCTGTAACTCTCGCAAGTCCAATTAGTGGCATAGCACAATGGATGGAGCAACGAGGAGGCTGCTATCCACCTGGCTCTGGTGTTGGAGGGAAAGGCTTTGCAGGTGCTCCTCGACCTAACCCCAGCTGAGCAGCGGGACCTCCACGCCCTGACCATGGCCCTGGAGAGGCGATTCGGGCAATGACTCTTCACTGAATAGAGCAGGTAGCAGCTAGCCAGCTGCAGCCACCAAGAAGGAGAGAGCCTGGGTACTTTTGCCACAGATGTGCAGCTACATGCCCAACATAGTTAACCGCAGTTCAACGCATCAACTCAAGAGGAGCTAGCCCTCCACGCTTTTATGCGCAGGCTTACACCAGAGTGGTTGCACCAGCATGTTCGCCTCACCATGCCCCAGTCCCTCAGCAAAGCTCTCTGTGAAGCTGAATAGGCTGAAGCGGTACTGTCCATGCGGCTTCCACAGCAGAAAGCCCCTGCTCTCTGATCGTACGTCAGGTTGGCTAACGAAGAGGAAGGAGTAGAAGAGCTCTACCAAGTTCAGCTTCCACCACAGCAGTCTTGGCAATGGCCTCCAACATCCAGGCAACTGTCCACCCTGGCCGACTGACCGCTGTTATCGGTGTGACGAGTCTGATCACATAGCCCGCGACTGCTCTGCACCAGTGCCGAAAGCTAGAGTCACCCAGCCGGCAGGGAAACAATGGTGGAGTGGCCTAGTGAGGGGACCGCCACTCCAGTCTCAAGCACCCCTTCAAGGCTGACCCATGCTGGTTGGCCACCTAGGTCACACCAAGGGACTGTATTTGGACTGCCTACTTGACAGTCAATCCTACCAGGCCCATTTCCCTGGTGCGACCAGGCGTCCTCCTAGGCACCACCGGCCCCCTCTCAGTGGCATGGTCACCAACCAACACCCAGCTGATGACGGTAACAGGGGAGAAGGAAGAGGTCACTGTGAGACCAGGCTGGAGACCAGCAGCTGAGACACGAGGTCTGGCTCGCCAACATCCGGGACCTGTGCATCATCAGCCTGGACCTGCTGACCTGCTGGGAAGCCCGTGTTAACGTGACTAGTCTGTGTCCAGTCCCTCTTTGAAAGCGTGTCTTCAAGAACACACACACACGCGTGAGCGCGATAGGTTAACTTCTCTGCTTATAGATACAACCGTAGCCATAATGAGGATTCAGGGAGCTGCATGATGGCGTGTTGTCAAAATGCAGTGTATGAATGTGTGTGTGAATGGGTGAATGTGAGGCATACATTTTAAAGCGTTTTGAGTGGTCGGTAGACAAGAAAAGTCCTACAGAAACCCAGTCCATTTACCATCGCTCAGGAATTTAAACATAACCTCTGAAATTTAGGGATTTCTGGCATGTAGTTTTACAGCTCTGGGTGCATAGTCATGAAGGTGAGGAGAGAACCCACTTTTGACTTTGCGGAGACACAAACATGCCTGTGTTGTCATTCAGGGAATTCCTGATCAGAATCACAAGAATGTGGTGAGGCATGACCCCCAATCCCCCCCCCCCAAAGCAATGGTGTAGACGTTCAGAGGATGTCTCCCATTATGAAGAAATTACCCTGAATGCTGGAGTGCCAAAACGCCACCATAAGGGGTAATTTGCCTTGAGCTTAAACAGACCTCAACTACCATAACTAAACTCTTAACAATATGCATTCTCATCTGGTATGGAGTTTTCAGGCCTTAGTCATTTCCTCTCTCACACACGCCCTTTTCAAACAGTGAAAGTTTGAACACAAAACATTGTCATATTATATCAGTAATCCCATATGTAATATGCACTGTCTGTTACAACCTCTACTAAGCCAGTTTATTATTAAGCCTATTTTGTTACGGCGCCATTTCAAATGCTACTCTGGCCATGTCAGGTTGGGAAGCTAAATCCTTCCCGAGATCAGTTTTGTGAATTGTAAAATTGTACAACCAAAGCATGTGATGATGTTTGACTGAAATCAAAAACATGCAAAGCAGTGCCGCCAAAATGCAAATGAAATTCAGTGGTGGGCTTGTTTTCTTCAGCCTCGAATGTCTCATCTATGTAGGGCGTGCACCTCTATACATGATTCAGCTTTAGAGCCACTCACTCTTTCTCTTATCGTCCTATTTAAAATGCACTCTTATCTGCTCCTCAGACACACTCGTGCCAGCGCAATCTAATCAACACACACAGGTACGTTCAAACCCGTTATTCAGGACCTATTGCAAAAGCCGAGCAGGCACCAATCCTACAAAAGAAGCACTCCAAGATCTAGAATTCTGTCTCTCTAAAAAGGAGGGCTACAGATTGAAGAGGTTGGACAATTTGCCCCCCCCACCCCCACCCCACCGTTTAGAGTTGATCCATTACAATCCAGCGAAGAATTAATTTCTAATATCACCAGCCAATGCGGAGGCTCCTGCTCAGACACAGGCATCGAGACCAGATATCAACAGCCTGACTCCTGCTCATTCTCCTCATTAATCGAAGTCCATCCCTTGCTCGGCCTCGTTTAGATTGTAAATTCAGGGCCGAAACTGAATCTAACTGGACTAAGCCCTCACCGACAACAGCCCAATTCATCTCCTACCACATCCACAGAAGTCAGACAATAATCCGTCTTTCAACGGACTTGTGGGGAAATGAGCTCATGCAGCAAGCATGAGAGCATCTACAGCCAGCACTATTATGTTGAAGTAATTATTTTACAGAGTAGGTTTATCAAAGTATTTTCTGTGACTAATTCTTATGCATGTCGGCAGTTTTTCTAATATCAGCGTGTACTGAAGCCACTAAATGTAATCAAGACCCGTTATTGAGATGAAGTTGATCTCGAAACCACCAAGGTCAGCTGCTAGTAATTGAACTGTATTCATTAGGGATATAAGCTGACGAAACCATCTGCCCAATATTCCTGTTTTTAGTCAGTGCTATTCCTTCATCAATCACTTTCTTGATTCATCCTTTCCTTTACGGATTCACTTTGCCCATCTATGTTCATCTCATTTTTCTAAGCTCCTCTTTTGATTTCTCATCAATTAATTTATTCACTTGTTCCACTCGATATTGTAGATATTCTTGGTTGATAAATATTAACCATTATTTTGATAAAACAATGACTTCTGCATTGTGTGTGACTTGATATAAAAGTGTAAAACTGAAGCAATCACTGTCGGACTTGAACTCAAGGCACCTTTACATTTTTATAGTAATCTTTACATGTCCAAGTGAAACTTGATCATTCTAAGGAATCTGGTGCCCTGAATAAGCTAATAATCTTAAATGTTAATTCATGGTGTGTCCGGGTAGCGCAGCAGTTTAATTCCATTGCCTACCAACACGGGGATCGCCAGTTCGAATCCCGGTGTTACCTATGGCTTAGTTGGACATCCCAACAGACACAATTGGCCGTGTCGGCAGGTGGGAAGCCAGATGTGGGTATGTGTCCTGGTCGCTGCACTAGTGCCTCCTCTGGTCGGTCGGGGTGCCTGTTCAGGGGGGAGGGGGAACTGGGGGGAACTGGGATCCTCCCACGTGCTACGTCCCCCTGGTGAAACTCCTCACTGTCAGGTGAAAAGAAGCGGCTGGCGACTCCACATGTATCGGAGGACGCATGTGGTAGTCTGCAGCCCTCCCCGGATTGGCAGAGGGGGTGGAGCAGCGACCGGGATGGCTCAGAAGAGTGGGGTAATTGGCTGGGTACAATTGGGGAGAAAAAGGGGGGGGGAATTTTTAAAAAAAGTTAATTCATAGTCTTTTCGCTAATTAGCAAAAGACAGGGACACGTCTAGTGGACATGCATCCATTGTATACCTATATTCCATTGTATACTGAATAAACACAATATAGAGATGGAGCTACATTATATTTATTCTGTCAAATTAATAGAAATGTAGGCTACAAACTGCGTTTGATCAAGGATTGCTTTTAAGCGTATCCCTCTAGATTCACAGGGCTACTTTCCGAAAAACCCATTAAAGAATTAGGCTTCAAAAGTAATGGAAGATGTGGAGATATACACCCGATACAAATTAACGACAACTTTTTATACAACGCATTAGCAATGTATTAACAATGTATTAACCCTTGTGTTAGCCCTTTCAAAAGAATATTTTTTTCACAATATTTTTTTCAAGGACGGCTTTTCCTAGCACAAGTGGCATCTGATCTCGACTTCAGAGCATAATTCACCCCACATCATATCCTTTTTTTCTAAATGGAATACTCATAAAGAAGCGCTGGTGCATATTTAATAATTTCATATATATTCATTTCTAGCAGGGTCTCCATACGCAATCTTCTGTTCCCGGATCAGCCCCTTCAAACCTGTGCTGTCTTTGAGGGTGAGTTGCTTTGAAGTCCATATGCATCTGTGCTTTTTAAGACCCTCCCAATCAGCTCTGGCAGCTAATGAGTTCCAGGGGGTACTGAGGGTGGGGTGTTTCTGGCTTTGACCCAGGCTGCAGTGCCTGGCTGGGTTTTGAGGGAGTCGAAATCCCCTAGACTGTCTCCAAATAGGTGGTAGGACAAAGTAAGTATCTCTGAGACCTGAGCAGAAACTGCTGTTTTGCACATCTGGAGAGTGGGTTTAGGCTCGGATTGGGTCTGCCCCACTAGGTCTAAGTAGCCTCGATCGAGGAAGAATTCTTGACTGGAATTTAT
This sequence comes from Lampris incognitus, assembly GCF_029633865.1. Classification (NCBI taxonomy): domain Eukaryota; kingdom Metazoa; phylum Chordata; class Actinopteri; order Lampriformes; family Lampridae; genus Lampris; species Lampris incognitus. The sequence continues at coordinate 138,120,562 of NC_079212.1, read as the reverse complement.
GGACTACGAATGATCGTCGAAGACTCGAGGATTTTCTTAGAAGGCATGCCGAGAACTTCAGGCTAGTGGCGAATTGGTCAAAATTTGTGAAGTAACCCTTGCAAATATTTCTATTTCTATTTACCAAAGACAAAACTTCTGCAATTTGAAATGCTCTAACACATAAATGCAGGGTAAAAGCATAAACACCAATGGAAAATAATTATGCAGTCCCTATGTGGCGTGCTTAAATGGCAAACCTTGAGATCCTAGAACATCAAGGGGAAGATGTTAAAGCGGGTCAACCTCTCAAAGGAGAGGTCCTGGAAGGAATCATTATATCAGTGCGGTGAATATGTTAAACACCACAGTGGTGTTATATTTATATGATATATGCAGATCTTCTACATTATTTAACAACTGTTAAACAGAACTGAAATGATGTAGTTTTTATTGTAAACCCATTGTGTAGCCTTCAAACACAAACTCATTTCAGCTACCCAGATGCTTTGCATTCGATCCTTGAAAAATCCCAGTGTAAACTGGCTAGTGGCCATGGTCAAAGAACTGACAAAAGTAAGTGAATCATCATTTTTCTTACAAAGAGCAATTCTGCTCAAGATTCTACATGTGCTAATGCTAATCTAATGATCCAGCCCATGGAGACAATGGATGAATTGGTAAAACCAACATGGCCATCCCCTGACTGGGATTGTGGACGCAACAGTTCTGCTTATAACAGATAATATAGCATCACGACTTCTGCATTTTGAAAAAGGCCCATGTAAGCTTTCTTCCCTATTACGCTCCACTCAGAGACGGACTGAATAGTGCAAAGTTGTCTTGTTTTCTTGCACTGGGACTTCTGGATAATCCTCAAGAATGTCAGTATCCGCTGGTTCAAATGTGTACGACTGCACCATGCTGATCCTACCTGGTGCTGTCAATGCCAGCAGAGCACTAACCACAATGTTGTTTGTTGTTGGGTGGTTTGTTGTCATTGCCGGTGAGACACCACCATCAATCATTGTGTGATTGGACCACGGCCACAGAGCAGATTAAAGCCTGTTTTAGACAGAAATCAGCAATACACATCTGAACAGATTTTATACTATTACTAGAACATAAACTAATAATAGGATCTCTCTTGCTGCCCAGTTAAATATTGCTGGCTCCAGAAATATTTGCTGTTACTCCTCTCCACAAATCAAGCGATGAATTCCCCTTCAGTCAGGATGTAGTCAGATAGTGAAAAATTTTTTTTAAAGGACTGACCTTGGCAGCTGTAATATTTTCCTGAATGAAATTGATTCGCACACTCTGAAGTAAGGCATCTTTTCAAAGTCAAGGTAAGGACTTGTTGGTGAACTGGCAACAAGACACTGAGCAACTGGCATGAGGATTAGCAGCCTCTTAATCACAACTGCAGCAAATCTCAAAACAGCTTGTAAGGGGGGTTCATGGGTATTAATTTTTTCTGAACAACAAAGACTACATTTTAGATTTTTGTGGTCGACGCGACGCATCCATAAACATCCAAAGAAAGGCCCAATGTTGCAGTATCATCATTTCCCATAAGGCCCGATTTGCTAATTTAACGGGTCATATTTTGTCTGTGTACTGTGTTTTGGCTGTTTTGTATAACTGATGTGTTTTTGCATGCCTTCCTACACTCTAATTTCCCAATTTCCACAAATTAGCTTGACCTCTGAACATCACAGACTCTGACGGGCAGCTTTCAACAGTACCGAGTTCAAACTAACCACTAGGCCTTTAAATATGCTAATTTGGTACAACAGTTGAGCATTGTTATTAGGGAACTTTTTTTTTCCTCTTTGGAAAATGCCTGAAAAAAAAAAGAAGAAGAAGAACAGATGACAAATCCATCCATTCGGTCCTATGAACGGCCCAGAAAACAAAATTATCTATGCTCTCAAGCAAAAGGCACATTACTCAGTATCAGGTGACTGTTTTGTCAAACTTTCCTCTCCGCTTGGTCACAAGATGCCACATGGTCAGTTGCCTGATGGGCTATAACTCAACTTGGCCATATTCATCGGAGCGATCTCTATCTCTCCTCACAAATGGGTGAGGCCGAAAACGAATGGAATTTGTGCCAACAATGTTTACAGGAAGCAAACAGGCTGCCATTCATGCCACTGGGTGGGACCAGCGTGTGTCTGACAATCTAATCAGACTTGTCCCACAGGGTCTTCATTCAGAGCAGAAAACACAATGCGAGGCATAGGGTGATCGTTGTAAAAAAAAAAAAAATCAGGGTTGTGTGGCTAGGGGTGTGAGCGTATCGCATGTTGAAAAGCAAAGACAAACACGCATGTAAACATACAGGTTCATGGGTCCGCGCCGGCCCCCCCGCCTCAAACTTCGGTTGTCCCTCGTACCCGGGCTCGCACGGCACGTCCTAATGAGCTAGGAAACCACAAGGAGTAACAGCTACACAATGCATTATGTTTTCCTCAACACCACATGGTTAATTAAAATGCTGAAAAGGGCCAAACAATCGGAAAGCTGCACTGCAATTTACATTAAATCTACCCCTCTCCTGTTCAAAACATTAAAAAAAAAGAAGAAAAAAAGAAAAGAAATGAGGAATTTGGAGATCTTGGGGCAAAGTCTGCTTTTTCTTAAATGGCAGAATTTATTAGCGGTTTAAGAGGTAGCCCAAAACTCTGCCTTGGTGGAGATTTTCCACCACAGCCAAGCCGGTATTTCTATCTCATTTACTTCCCCTCTCTCCTCAAGAGTGTGAAACTTTTCCCGGGTTTGCTTTAAATCAAAGTATGAACCGCGGCATGGTTTATAACGCCGGGGCCTTGAATACGTCTGTGTGTCGGAAACTCGAATCACATGCAGGTTTTTGTGTAAACGCCGCAGATGGATGACTACATGCTGACTGTGTTCGGTCACACTGTTGAGACACACTACCACGCCTTTGTCCAAGGAACACATTCCATCGGCTCGAGCAGACACCGGCCTACAAAAGGAAAAATCACAGGTCCCAGAACATCGAAGGGGGGGGGGGGGGGTCCAGGTCCAGCAGGTCGACTATAAAGGGAGAGGTCCCGGAAATGGTTGCATCAACCACATGTGACGCCACAGTGTGTTTTACTGTCATAATGAAGGCGTATCTGACATCGCTGTACCAAGAGCCAATGGAAATTATATCGCTTTAATTGAGACTGGAAAAATAATAGACTCATCGATCGCATCACCGACCTCCTGTTCCCTCCCTCTTGGCACTAAGGTGCACCTACAGTAAATGCACTCAACTTGATATACACCGGAGGCTGTGATGGGATTACCGTATAGCGCTCGGCGATGCTTGTCGGTGACGTTGGAATCTATCTGCTTATTGCTGACCGTCTTGGAAGTCGCTCTGGATAAAAGCGTCTGCTGAGCAAATGTCATTACAGCCGTAAAACACAAACGCTTAGACGCTCGGCATACCGGACCCGAATAATGCCAAGGTAAAAAGCAATCAACCAGAGTGGGCCGTCAAAACCATTTCAAAATCAGATCCGTGCATATTCAGCTGCAACTGAGAACAAAAGCGGTCACAACATTTCAGCTGCCGTACGTTCACTTCGACAGAAACCGTTCAGAGATGTTGTGCAATCAATATCATCAATATCATCAGCCATCCTCACTGAGAGAGGAGCCAAATAAAAAAAAATAATCTGCAATTGTTTTGTTTCTTCAACACAAAACAGCGCACACAAATTAACTTTGCTTGCCAAAAGAGATGTGGGCTCCTTGCAGATAAGTGCCGAATCACAGGTTGCCCAAAACTGAAAGGTGTTAGCCCCTTTTTCTCCATAACGGTATCCGGCCAATTACCCTACTCTTCCGAGATGTCCTGGTCACTGCTCCACCCCCTCTGCCAATCCAGGGGGGGCTGCAGACCACCACATGCCTCCTCTGATACATGTGGAGTCGCCAGCCGCTTCTTTTCACCTGACAGTGAGGAGTTTCGCCAGGGGGACGTAGCGCGTGGGCCGATCACGCTATTCCTTCCAGCCCCCCCGCCCCGAACAGGCACCCCGACCGACCAGAGGAGGCGCTAGTGCAGCGACCAGGACACATACCCACATCCGGCTTCCCAGCCGCAGACAAGGCCAATTGCGTCTGTACGGCTTGGTTGGGGATTCGAACTGGCGAGCCCCGTGTTGGTAGGCAACGGAATAGACCGCCACACCATCCGAACACCCCACCCACACAAATTAACTTTGCTTGCCAAAAGAGATGTGGGATCCTTGCAGATAAGTGCCGAATCACAGGTTGCCCAAAACTGAAAGGTGTCGGCACAAATGAAGCAGTGAAGAAAGAGAAGGACTATTATCAATTTGCCTTCACTCAGCAAACCGACCACAACATCTTCTCAAGAAGAGCGAGCAAGGGACAGACAGAAATGTGACTGAGCCAAGTGTTGCGTTGCAGAGCTAGCCAACACAGCTCCAGCGGGATCTTCTTTCAGCTCGTTCCCCGCTTCCCAGGGGTCGCCACAGCGGATCTGATCGTTTCCATCAGTGCCCTGTGAGGGCACAGCAGCGACAGCGGTCTTGTCAATCCGCATAATGATTTGGCAAAATTTCAGGTTGGTTGCCCTTCCTGACACAGCCACTAACCCTAGGGACAGCTATAGCAATACACACCCGGGCTCAAGTCCACAATTTTGTACTCGTCATTTGAACGTCAGTACGCACACAGAAGTACGCATCTACAAACTGAACATGCAAAATCAACTATGTGTATAACAAGTTATATCACAATACAATGCATAAATTACTATGTTAAAGGTAAAGAAAAGTACGACACTTAGAGAGAGACGGGCAGAAAGGCAGACAAACGGTAGGGACATACTAAGGGTCGTAACCAGAGGGTGAGACGAGGAGGCACACAATCTGTGTATAAGGAAGTGAAAGACGAAAGACAAAAATCAGCATATTGAGGAGAGAAACTGCAGGATGAGGAAGCCATTCACTCTGCGCTTCCTCTTCACCCCTCCCTCCCCCTCCTCCTCCTCCTCCTCCTCTTGCTCTCTCGGTGACCATATTTTACAACAAGGCTGTGGCCGGTTTTTATGATAACACTGTTCCGAAAACCACAAATTCTGAAGTTAAACTGCTCATCAAGGAAACTAAGCTTGGGTCGGTTTTCCCAATCACAGACACCCTATAGAGGAAAACAACAAGGCGTCTTTAAGCAACAAAAAAAAAAAAAAAAAAAGACTTATTTTTCCAAGTCTTTTGCTAAATGCTACCCAAGAGAGTCATTCTACATGACTAATCTCTCCGCAAATTAGCTAGACGCGGGCCGGGGCAACTATCTTTTCTAATAGTTGGCCTGTCTGTTGGCACTTTAGTTCATTTCTTTTGATGACATTTTGTCAGAATTGATATTTCATTGATGAAATTGTGAAATAGCCCGAAATGGCAGAGACAACACTAGTAATATCTGAATCTACCGTGTCACTACATGATGACGTTGCAGCTTTCCATCCGTCAAAACTGAATGAAAAGACGTTTGGGATTAACGTAATGACCTTGAGAGTGTCTGCCAACCCTCTCTCGAACACACACACACACACACACATCCATTATCCACGTTTTTTATTTGTTCGGGGTGGGGGTGGGGGGCGTCTCTTCATTTTCAACAGCAGGTAACCTCAGAGGACGATGCAGAGGAAACGCCCGGCTCTGGCGTTCAGTCCTTGGCTTGTGAAGTCATAAATGTGACTCAGCAAGCTTCCAGAAGATAAATAAGAACAAGGGGGGGGGGGAAATTAAATTTGTCTGGGCACACACACACACACACACACACACACACACACCTTAAAATCTGTCTGTATACACCAGTGGCCACTTTATTAGGTACAACTAATCTCAGACTGGGTAGGTCCCATGTTTTCCAGAACAGCCGGATTTCTTCGCGGCATGGATTCAGCGGGGTGCTGGAAATACTCCTCAGGGATTTTGGTCCATGTTGACTCGACGGCGTCACGCAGAGCCAACAGATTTGCCAGCCGCACTTTCATGTTGCCGAACCTCCCAAATCCGTATCATGCAAACAGTGCTCACACGGATTGATAGCCGGGGCCTGTGCAGGCCACTGGAGCATGCTGAAGTCACCACTGTGCCGGTGGATCCAGCTTGAGATGATGTGTGCTTTGTGGCATGACGCATTATCCTGCTGGGAGCAGGCACTGGAAAATGGGCAGACGAGCCATTTAAGAGATGCACATGGTCAGCGACAATGCTCAGATACACTGCGGCATTCAAATTCTGCTCAGCTGGTATTAAGGGGCCTAATCCCACCCCATTTCACCTCACCGGCCAGTATGTCCTGTGGGCACAAGGCAGGATGGATTTATGGATGCATGCCAAACTCTTAACATTACCATCCATCTCCATGTCGCAGCAGAAATCAAGATTCATCAGACCAGGCGACATGTTTCCAGTCAACAACTGTCCAGTTTTTGTCATCCCCGTGCCTGCTGTAGCCTCGTCTTCCTGTTCTCCGCTTCAAGCTTCAAAGCGTTGCACATTCAGGGAACGTCCTTCTGCACGGAGCAGTTTTAAAGAGTGATTATGAGAGCATGTGTGGCCTTCCTGTCAGTTTGCCAGGCTCTGACTTCCTATCAACAGGGCGTTTTCGCCGGCAAAACTTCCACTCACTGGATGTTTTCCTTTTCTTTTCTTTTTTTCCGAACCACTCTCTGGAAGCTACAGAGACAACTGCAGTGTGTGACAATCTCAGCAGTGAGATGCTGGGAGCCCCACGTCTGAACCCCAGCGATCGCTCCAGGGTCAAAGCCACTTAGATCACGCCATCTTCTCCATTCTGGGGGTTGTAATGGTTGAACAACTGGACCCCCCCCCCTTTTTTTTTCTCCCCAAATGTACACCAGCCAATTAGCCCACCCTTCCAAGCCGTCCTGGTCACTGCTCCACCCCCTCTGCTGATCCCGGGAGGGCTGCAGACTAACACATGCCTCCTCCGATATATGTGGAGTCACCAGCCACTTTTTTTCATCTGACAGTGAGGGGTTTCACCAGGGGGAACTGAGTGCATGGGAGGATCACGCTATTCTCCCCAGCCCCCCCCCCCCCAAACAGGCGCCCTGACCAACCAGAGAAGGCGCAAGTGCAGTGACCAGGACACATACCCACATCTGGCTTCCCACCCACCGACACGGCTAATTGTGTCTGTAGGGACGCCCGACCCAGCCGGAGGTAACACGGGGATTCGAACCGGTGATCCCTGTGTTGGTAGGCTACGGAATAGACTGCTACGCTACCCGGGGGCCCCGACAACTGGACTTCTTGATCATGTCCGCATGCTAGTTTATTCACACACACACACGCTAAATGTAGATCTGGGTGAGTGTAAACCCATCTGTGAGCCGACAACTGACATTACATCTACAAACCCCTGTGTGCTAAATACAGAAACAGTCACAGCAAATCGTCAGCTTGCTACTGTTCATCACATACACGGTAACAATCAACACCTCGCTGGGAGACCGCGTACTGCGAGAACTTCTTCAGGATTAGCTCCAGCAACCTGCACTTAAGATGTCACCACTGCAGATTAGCGGAAGGGGGGGGGGGATCTCTCTTTTCAGTCCATCAAAATCATGGCACTATCAAATAATATCACTACACCTTCTCCTCTTTCTTATTCATCTGCCTCCAGCACAAACCAAACAAAGAGCATCCGCTCTCCTCTATGGGCTTGTTAGGATGCAAACCCACCAAGGCATGTAGGCTTATCACACCGCTAGTGTTTGTCACGCCTGATGCACTTCACTTAATCCTGTGTTTTGAAAGAGGGGAGGGCAAGTGCAAAGTCCATATTTGAGTTGGCTGAGGTGTAGATTCGTTGGCATGTCAAATGAAAATATTCACCTTTTTTTTTTCAAATCATTCTGTTACTTATTCCTCTTTATATCTGAAAGAAAATGAAAGTCAGAACCTTGGTAAACTGTAGACTATTGAAATGTCAGATGTTACCAGCGTTGAACCGGTGACACCAACTGAGTGAAAATTATGAACCACAAATGTGGATCTGAAACCACCACCTGGAAGGACCGTAGATAGACACGCCGAATGTTAAAATCTCACGAGTACAAGCCACAAATCTTTTGGCCAGTTTAGCACATCCCCATTAACTATACATCATAATGACCATAATAATAAGGTAGCCTGGCCTGCTGGCTGGGGGGGGGAGCATCAATCACATATCTACCTTGACCCCTGCAACCTTGAATTACTTAATCCACAAATATATGCTGACACAAACTCTTGAATCACCATTTGGACAGCCAGAGCCTGTCTTTCCATAGTCTACATCCTACATTCATGATAATTATAGCACTGAACAACTTTACTTTCGGAAATTTCCTGGTGGGCTACACCCACTAGTTATTAACAATGTGTTGCTCCTTATCGTGCTAATGTTAATTTCCACAGTCCTGGACTCAGCATCTTTGCAAATGAGTTTATTAACATGATGATAGCAAAGCACTCTGCTGTAGTCTAGAATACAGCGGGATAAAGGATCCCGTTGGGCAAAATGGGTATAAAAACTGGGGGGGAAAAGAGAAAAAATTTGGCTTTCTCACACAACCCTAGGCCTGGCAATAAATAATCAATGGAAATTGTATATTTTATTTATCTATTCTATACATATTTATACGTGTGTGTGTGTGTGTGTGCGTGTGCATGTATATGGTATATGTGGAGATGGACAGACGGACAGATAAGACCTAATGTGCCATTAGAGCTCAGCCTAATTCTATTAGGACGGAATTCCGAGCCGGTACTGCGCTCCAAAGTTTTGTTGTCCAAATTAATGTTAACGAGAATCCGTGACCTACATTTTTTTTTTTTTAATCACAAAACGAGTACTGAAATAGCTTGGGGAGTAATATCTGAAAACTAGTTCTGGCTTGATATTATACTTCACATTACCAAGCGGTTGAATTCTTTTGGGACGTGCACGCAGACCGCCGCATCACGCACAGAGGTCGCGTAAAAGCGCGTGTGACTACGGCGGCTGATGTTTCCCCGTGATGCCCGTCTGCGCGGTGCACCTCCGGAGAGGCCTTGAAGTTGCGGGGAGGGGGGGGGGGCTTCGCTTCCTGACCTACAACCAGCGAGAGTGAGCGCTCGCAAACAGCAGGTCGGCGCATGTGGTCAATGCGAAACGACTAATGCGAATATCGACCTCAGTCGAAGGGGGGACCGGGCTGTGTTTTCCACAAACTGCACCGGGAGAGCTGCTCCATGACGCCCATAGGGGAAGAGAGGAGGGGCGGGGGGGGGGCGGGAGCTGTATAGGCTATCCTCATTTGGAGGTCACGAATTTGTCGTCAGGAGACTGCATGCGGGAACTCCCTCTACTTCCAAACTCCATACGGACACAGGACACACCCAGATAAGGAAGAGAGAAAGACACACACACACACACATATATATATGTATAGTACGCCCATCTGTAAAATGACGTAGGAAGGATAGGTTTTCTCAACTGAGCGCTTGGCGGAGAGGGGGGGGGGATGACGGGGGTCCCCTTTTTAGCAGGGTTACATACTTTCCATTAGGATTTTCCCCATCAGCCGCGTCAACGTCTCGCCGCAGCGTAACGAGTGTCCCCCAAAGCACGAAAATAAAAACGATGACAGCAATAATAAAGGAAGATTACACGGCATATTTGTTTTTTTTAACGTACCGCATCGAGCACGGAACCCGCGCTCGCGCGAGCCGGACGGGGCTCAGACGCCCCGCGCGCGCCGCATTGACACCGGGACCTCCGGATTTTTTTGGGCAGGAAACGTCCTGACCGAGCGAGCGCGCGGCGAGACCAGTCGCCGCTGGACTGCGATGAGGGCACTTAAGTAAACAACCGGCAACACGTCCGCAGGCGGCCGGAATGCTGCGTTGCAGCAAAAGGCGATCCCCCCCCTCTCGACCACCGGCGAGGGGGGGGGGCAAAAAATCGACCCATGACACACGTACGATTGCGCCGCGAGAGGCGCCGCCAGCAACGTATCCTCGACACGAACACGAAAAAAGGGCTGTGTTTCCCGGCGAGGCGCGGGCTACGGCAGCCTATAGGTCGTCTGGGCTCTGCGTTAACGCCGCGGCGCTACGACCTCGCACCTGTGGAAAATAAGCTGCCCGTAGTTAGGCTACCTAACCGGGTTATAACTAAAAGAAAGGGGGAGAGAAGAAGAAGAGAAAGAGAAAAACAAGAGTGGCTCCTCTTACCCAGATGCTATGCAACGCACACCGCCGGGGACATGATAGGTCGTCAGTGGCACGGCCGAGAGGAGGCAGGCTCTTGAAAATAATAACGTTTAAAATCCACTTTCTCGTCTCTCTCCGAGCAGAGAGAGAGAGAGAGACGGGGCGGGGAGGGGGTCTCCTCTTCTTCCGCTTCTGTCGCAATTAAATGGCAGTAAAAACTGTTACATCAGCGAAGCGCATTCAAGCAATCGGCAAAAACTCGCCCTTCGCGAAAAAAAAAGTGCAGGGTGCCTGGGTTGGTTGAAGGAGACAACTCTTCTTCTTCTTCTTCTTCTTCTTCTTCTCTTGTTTTTCTGCAGACGACTTTGTTGCTGTTGAGTGTGGAGGAGACGTGAAAGCAGGGTTCTGGGACTTCAAGGGCTTTGTTGATTTCCCATCCGGGCTCCCAGCTTGACAACTGTGCTGGGTGAGGTGGCCAGGCGAGGTGAGTCAGTACAGAGTGTTGTTATTTCTCTCTCTCTCTCTCTCTCTCTCTCTCTCTCTCTCTCTCTCTCTCTCTCCCCCTCTCTCTCTCCCTCTCCCCCCCACACCTCCTCTTTATTTCTTAGTGGCCGTTGCAACCTCGTATTTTCACCTCCATTCAAATTTCCGACAATAACGTCAACTCTGTCGTGTCGTGCAGAGCAGCCCCGGAAAACCCCCAAAAAAAAAAAAAGTCAACGAAACCTCCGCTTGGAAATCAATGCGTCAAAATGAGACTTCGCTCCGATGGAGGAGGGAAGTGCTCGAGGGAAAAAGCCCAACAAAAAAAAACGTCCTTGAAAGGATTTTCTGTCTCGTGCAAATTTTTTTTCTCCAGCAAACGTATCCCGGTTTGCTGCAAACTTATCCCGGTTTGCTGGACGTGCGGTTCGGATTGGCACAACCCGAACCGAGCCAGCCAGATTTAGTGTACTGAGCACCCGGGACAGGAGCGGCCGTGTTGAAGGGTGATTTTTTTTTCTCCCTCGGCTGGAAAATAAAGGGAGGGAAGCGAAGCTACGTTTCTACACAGCTGCTGCTGTGCAGCCCTTCAGCTGTGCGGATGGGAGGGGAGGGACCAGCTCGGTATGGCCCATCTCTGAAGAGGATCTATGAAAGATCCCATGGAACAAACCTGGGGTAAACTGGCCGTCATGGAGGGCTAAAAGTACGCGTGTTTTCCTTCCAACCAATCACAACATCCAGGTGGTTGCACCGGCTAGTCTGGCTTGTTTGGCTGAAGGTTTGATAATCTGGGGAAACGTCTGGTGCCCCCCCCCCCCCATTATTTGTTGCTTTATATCGTTTGATGAGTGTGTATGTGAGTGCACTGGATGTATTTACTTACTGTGCACGCTGTACTCCTCCATAAGTGAAATCTTCAAGAAAATGCCTGCTGTTTTGATATTCTTTATTGTCCTACTTGAAATTTGCTGCTACACAGCCCATCCATTATCCGAGCTGCTTATCCCAGTTGGGGTCGCGGGATGCTGGAGCCTATCCCAGCAGTCATTGGACGGCAGGCGGGGAGACACCTTGGACAGGCCGCCGGTCCATCACAGGGCCGACACACATTCACACCTTGGGACAAATGGAATGGATCAGTACCGGTGCCCCGGTGGCTCACCTGGTAGAGCGTAAGGACTCAGCCATATAAGGCTGAGTACTTACCGCAGTGGCCTGGGTTCGAATCCGGCTCAGACCGTTTAGGGGCGGCACAGTGGCACAAGTGGTTAGCACAGTCGCCTCACTGCAAGAAGGTCCTGGGGTCGTCCCAGGTCATCCTCTGTGTGGAGTTTGCATGTTTCCCCTGTGTCTGCGTGGGTTTCCTCCGGGTGTTCCGGTTTCCTCCCACAGTCCAGAGACATGTAGGTCAGCTGAATCAGCCGCTACACAGCCTGTACATCCAAGTACTATTGTTCCTCCAAACATCCAAATGCAAGTTTATCACACCCGAAAACAAGTTCACCTGCATAAAAAAATTATATATATATATATATATATATATATATATATATATATATATATGCATCTATTTACATCCACACAGTTACACACAGGTAAGGCGTGCAAACAGCCACGACATGTAATGGGACGTGGGTAGACACGTGGACAAGGATTATCACCAGGGTACTTAAGCTGAAGCCGCTATGGCGGAGGGGGCAAAACCTTTGCTAAAGGAAGTATATTTAACCGCATGGGAGTAAAGTGAAGAATGGGTGGAGGGTCATGTGATATAGTGCATGCTTTGCGTGTGATGGCTTTGCCGTGGGGGGTGGGGGGTCACAGTGATTTTGGAGGCAGTGTGTATGACACAGTTGAATTGCTTCTTGTCTTGTCTTGTTTTGTTGGTGAAGGAGAATCTGCATACTGTTGGCCCTCCAGGGCACACAATTGCCCAGGCTTGATATAGAAATGGTGGTAGAGACATCAGTAAAACCAAAGTAAGCAAGTCACTTACATGGGATTAAAGAACTGTTATTAACGTGTGTCCAAGCAATGTCCAACAAAGGTTAAAAGAAGCACTTGACCATAATAATGTAATGGCAAGTGGTAAATGGACTGCATTTATATAGGACTTTTCTAGTCCACCGACCACTCAGCGCTTTACAGTGTACGCCCCCACATTCACCCATCATACACCCATTCACACACTGATGGAGGAGGCTGCCATGCAAAGCACCAACCTGCTCATCGGGAGCAGTTAGGGGTTCAGTGTCTTGCTCAAGGACACTTAGACAATCTCGATGGAGGAACTGGGGATCAAACACGCGACTTTCCGATTACTAGACGATCGCTCTACCCATCCCAGATAGCAAAATTGCTGTGGCCCGGACCCATGCCACACCCGACACTTCATCCGGCCCACATGCCGTGTGGAATGATGGCACTTTGGCGGTTTGCTCCTGTTTGCCAGATCTGGGCCAGAACCGAGCCAAAGCAATGCTGCATGTGCCACATATTTGCCAAAGGTGGCCCATATTTGTTTTGTGATATTTGAGCCATATTCACCATTTACCACACGGGCCACTTCAGGGTCACATCCAAATCACATGTTGCTGAGAGCACCACATCTTTGCCAAAACAAGGCCCACATTTGATTTGGCATATTTGGGCCATATTTGCTGTTATACATGTGGGCCACTCCAGGGTCACATCCATTTTGTCAGGGCCAGAAGAAGGCCATCAGTGCTGCCTCATTGCCTGGAGTGGCCCACATCCGGGTGCTATCCGGGGTCTTGCTCAAGGACACTTAGACAATCTCGATGGAGGAACTGGGGATCAAACATGCGACCTTCCGGTTACTAGACGATCCGCTCCACCCATGCTGCCCCTCTGTGTAGTGAACAGCATCCTTAAGTGCTGAGTTGTTTTGTATTGTAATTGTACCAGTTTTAACTATAACACGAGGCTGGGCTCACAGCAAGAACTGTCCTGTCGCCACCACCTGTGTACACACTAACTGCCTCACCTATGAACTTTAAAACACCTGCCTATCACCTGACTCATCGACCATGTTAATACTGCCTCTAGTGGTCAAAATTGTAATCGATGGACAAAATACTCACATTTTGAGACTGTCCTCCACCAAAAAACGACCCCATAGGTCGTTGTAAAAAGGATGTCAGCAAGTAGATAAAAACCCACAATGCACAGAGGCGAAAAGTATTCGTGGCATACCTCTTGCCGCCGGTAGGGGCGCTAATTTAGGAACCGCCCCTGCGGGTCGTAGTAGAGGGTACACGACCCATGTGGTCGTACGGGTTGGAGGACTTGTAGCACATTTTGGTATTTACATACATATATTAACACAATGCTCAAACGGCGCCTACAGTGGTTGATTGTTTCCCTTTTGATTTTCCCAAAATGAGATAACGCCTGTCAATACAGTTTCAAAACTTGCAATATATATATGTTCTCTAAAGACACATTATATTGCACACGTGAACTGCGCAAATGTGAATTGCAAGAAAAATATTCTAAAACCCATGCGGCCCCTTTATTTTCGACCCAAGCGCAACTTCTCATGACCTTTGTGTCTTGACAATTGTTCTTTTTCTTTTTAATTTTTGTTGCTGTGCCATACATTTTCAACCCGGGCTGAAAACGCAGCCTGTATTTACGCGTCGGCCAAACGTCAGTTAGCCAAACACAACCTTGTACTCCCACAAGGTGAAGCACTTCCTTTCTGTGGGACTTACCAGTCTGAATAGAAAGTGCCAAATAACACGACTGTGGTTTCTGTAAAGCAGGTTTGTGCATCAACCAATCAAAGTATTTATATCGCACTTTTTCTATATTAGAGTGCGGTGCAGCGCACTTTACATTAAGTGCTCAGATAACAGAAGGTCATGGCGATAGAAGAACACAGAAGAGATGAATGAAAACAATAGTCGGTGCAGTCTTACATCAGCATCTGATCTTGGAATTATGGTCATCATGAGCTACACAGGGCGGCACAGTGGGGCGGTGGTTAGCGCGGTCGCCTCACAGCAAGGAGGTCCTGGGTTCGAGCCCCGGGGTAGTCCAACCTTGGGGGTGGTACTCTGTGTGGGGTTTGCATGGTGTCTGCGTGGGTTTCCTGCGGGTGCGCCGGTTTCCTCCGTGTAAGGTCATGTGAATCGGCCGTACTAAACTGAAGGTCATGTGAATCGGCCGTACTAAATCGTCCCAAGTGTGAATGTGTGTGTGTGTAGGCCTTGTGATAGACTGGCAGGGTGTCTCCCTGTCTACCACCCAATGACTGCTGGGATAGGCACCAGCATCCCCGTGACCCTGAGTAAGGATAAATGATTTGGATTTTTTTTTTCACTTTGATATACTTTAACGATCCCCGTAGGGAAATTAGGCTCTGCGTTTAACCCATCCTAGCTGTGTAGCTAGGAGCAGTGGGCAGCCGCCGTGCAGCACCCGGGGACCAACTCCAGTTCGTCTCGCCATGCCTCGGTCAAGGACACAGACAGGAGTATTAACCCTAACATGCATGTCTGTTTTTGATGGTGGGGGGGGAACCGGAGCACCTGGAGAAAACCCACCGCAGACACGGGGAGAACGTGCAAACTCCACACAGAGGACGACCCGGGATGACAACCTCGGGGTTCAAACGCAGGGCCTTCTTTACTGTGAGGCGACAGAGCCAACCGCTGCGCCACCGTGTCGCCCAGTTGTCGCGGAGTCCGGCAGAACGGGCGGCGGCGGATCCGAAAACCGCAACCCCGCCGGGGGTGGGGGTGTACGGACGGGTAGGTGACGGGCCCTGCGGCCTGGATAATGAACGAATGAATGAGTGAGCTATATTTTCCTAACAAAAGACTTTACACAGAAACGGTTCAGATTTAAAGCATGCAAAATTGCGGTGCCCGGGTATGTAAACATCATGGGTTTGTTCTCGTCCCATGTCACGGCACCTTTATTTCACGGCTCTTAGCCATGACTAAGACACTTGTGGACAGAAACAAGAAGCAGTCCACACATGCATATCACGCTTCTTTTTTTTCTTAACAGGATATATCCTAATAAACTCTTCAATTTCTTTCCCAGTTATGTGTTGCTGGAGTGGTTGTTAAACATTGGCTATTTGGAAGATGTGTCATTTTGTTGCTGCTATGGTGTAAAGCCATAAAACTGTCCCGGTTATATGATCATAGGACTTTGCAACCCTGCTTCCAGTTCCACAGAAAGTTGAATCAGTTCATCTGGGCAGAACATTTATTGAGAGAGAACGGTTTCATCTTCATCACTCATCTAAGTGACCTCTTCAGTCTAAACCGAGCGAAGAGGTCACTTAAGATGAGTGATGAAACGTTTCTCTCTCAGTAAACGTTCTGCCCAGATGAACTGATTCAACTTCCTGTGATTTTCTTACCTGGAGTATTGAGCATGCATAAAGAGCTGCTTCAGTGCCTGTCTCTTTTCATGTTATTTATTTATTTATTTTTGATTCCCCCCACCTTTTTCTCCCCAATTGTACCCCGGCCAATTGCCCCACTCTTCCGAGCCGTCCCGGTCACTGCTCCACCCCCTCTGCCGATCCGGCCCAGACGGCAAAGAATCTTTGGCCCAAATATGGCCCACATCGGCAGTTATCTTACGGCCCACATTTGGCCCTGAATGACGGCGTTGACTCAAGGTGAGTGTGGCTGCCTCAACTCAGCCGCAGGTCCACCAAATTTGGCCCACATCTGGCCCACATATAGTATTTGCTGTAACCCAAGTCAAACCCGGTTCATTAGATTTGGGCCATGTTTGGCTCACACAACAGTTGCCAGTGCCATAACTGAGCCTTACATGCCCCAGATTAGGCCCAAATGTGTCTGCTATCGGGGGCTGAGGCTGCAGACTACCACATGCCTCCTCCAATACATGTGGCGTTACCAGCCGCTTCTTTTCACCTGACAGTGAGGAGTTTCACCAGGGGGACGTAGCGCTGACGTAGAGCTGATGTTCCTCCCGGGGAAAGGTTGCCCGAACCGAGACCTGGCCATCACCGTTGACAACACCGTGGTGATGCCGACTCGGACTGGGAGGAATCTGGGTTTGATCCTGGACGACCAACTGTCGTTTGCTGAAAACGTTGCATTGGTTGCTCAATCCTGCAGATTTCTCCTCTATAAGATCAGGAGGATTCGCCCATTCCTCACCGATGAGACAGCACAGGTGCTCATCCAGGCTCTGGTCATCTCCCGGCTGGACTACAGCAACTCCCTCCTTGCTGGCGCCCCGGCGTCGGCCATCAGACCTCTGGAGCTTGTTCAGAAAGTTGCAGCTCGTCTGGTGTTCAACCGCCCTAAGTTCTCCCACACAACTCCCCTTCTCATGTCCCTACACTGGCTCCCAGTAGCTGCTCTCATCCAGTTTAAGACTCTGGTGCTAGCCTACAGGGCAGTGAAAGGAACAGCTCCTTCCTATATCCAGGCCATGGTCAAGCCCTACACCCCCGCCCCACCACTTCGCTCTGCTGCCTCGGGGCGCCTGATTGCCCCGTCACTCAGAGGCCCCGGCTGCCGATCGACCCGGTCACAGCTCTTTTCTGTCCTGGAATGAACTCCCCACTGATGTCAGGACAGCGGAGTCGCTGCCCATCTTTCGGCGCAAGTTGAAAACTCACCTCTTTAAGAACTACTACCCTGTTACTTGTTCTTAGCACTTATTATATTCACTCATTTAAAAAAAAAATCTCTTTCTTGCCCTTTGCTTTAGCACTGGTTTTCCTCTTAGATGCTTGTTTAGATGCACTTATGACCTCTGATGACTAGTAGTTCTCCTGATTTCCTATGTTAAATGCACTTATTGTAAGTCGCTTTGGATGAAAGCAGCGGCTAAATGACTGTAATGTAATGTAATGTAGCACGTGGGAGGATCACGCTATTCCCCCAGTTCCCCCACCCCCACCCCCACGAACAGGCGCCCCAACCAACCAGAGGAGGTGCTAGTGCAGTGACCAGGACACATACCCATATCCGGCCTCCTACCCGCAGACACAGCCAATTGTATCAAGCCGGAGGTAACAAGGGGATTCAATCTAGCGATCCCCGTGTTGGTGAATCCCCGTGTTAGTAGGCAACAGAATAGACCGCCATGCTACCCGGACGCCCCGTCATGTGCACATTAAAAAAGAAGAGTTTGCATGTCGGTATCATCAAGAATGATGAATCGGCATTAATGGTTTAACCATTTTTGTGCATACTTGGGGTCTGTGGTCCATGTACTCCAAAACATAAATCAGGATTCATGTCCTATCTTTCCTGCTCTTTCTGTCACCGTGTGTGTGTGTGTGTGTGCAGGCAGGCGCAGCTGTTGACAGCTGATGTTTGATTGGCCACTAAATCAACACCTACACTATGCTAATGCAAAATTGAGAGACGGAGAAAAGAGGAAAAGCGAGCGGAGTGTAAAGCAGCCAGATCCAGATGATTCGTTTTCACAAGCAGCAGAGATGCTTGCAGAAGAGGGGCTTAGGTGATGCCTAGTACGCAGTATTTCCTTGACTTCCCCCCTTCTTTTGTCTTCCTTCCGTTGCCTCGTAACCCAAACAGTAAACAATCACGTCCCATAACATCAGCGGTTATTTTAAGACCCTTGTATTTTTGATAGTGCTGGTTATGTTGTTCTGACAATTTTGGCATAACATAAACAACCCTGTAGCTCAAATTTCACTGCTTAAATTCATTTCTTTATTTTGGTTTTGAAGTTTACATTGTATATACTTGTGGTGTATATACGACACATGAAACCCAGTAAATATTATATAGTAGCGAATTCAGGGGGCAGCCGGGAAGTGAACCCGGGTCGCCTGTGCCACAAGCGACTCTGCTAACCAGTCAACTAAAAGGTCCGACGCAAGCCAAGGGCTAACGAATCTAGTCATCCGTGGTCATTACACTACCCCCCCCCTCCCTCCCTCTCTCCCTCCCCCTCTCCTCCTCCTTCTCCTTCGGGAAGTACGTCTCCACTCTTCAGCATTCCAGCTCCCTCACGCCTCTGGGCGCACGTGCTTCCAACGGCCTCGCGGTCTCACCATCCCACTTCTGACACCAATGCAGCGAATTCAGGGGGCAGCCAGGAGGCGAACCCGGGTCGCCCACACCACGGGCGACTGTGCTAACCAGTCACCTAAAGGGTCCGACTCAAGCCAAAGGCTCGTGAGTCTAGTCATCCATGGTAGTTACCATATATATATACACACACACACACACACACACACACACACACACACACACACACACACACACACACACACACACACACACCGATCAGCCAAAACATTAAAACCACCTGCCTAATACCTAATATTGCATAGGTCCCCCTTGTGCCACCAAAACCACTCTGACCGGTTGAGGCATGGACTCCACAAGACCTCTGAAGGTGTCCTCTGGTATCTGGCACCAAGACGTTAGCAGCAGATCCTTTAAGTCCTGCAAGTTGTGAGATGGGGCCTCCATGGATCAGACTTGTTTTTCCAGCACATCCCACAGATGTTTGATCGGATTGTGATCTGGGGAATTTGGAGGCCAAGGTAACACCCTGAACTCTTTGACATGTTCCTCAAACCATTCCTCAACTTGCTCAGTTTTTGCAGTGTGGCAGGGTGCATTATCCTGCTGAAAGAGGCCACTGCCATCAAGGAAAATAGTTGACATGAAGGGGTGTACCTGGTCTACAACAATGTTTAGGTAGGTGGTACGTGTCAACGTAACATCCACATGAATACCAGGACCCAAGGTTTCCCAGCAGAACGTTGCCCAGAGCATCACACTGCCTCCGCCGGTTTGCCTTCTTCCCATAGTGCATCTGCTCCCCACACGCATCAGTGAGCTGTGGACCCTAACACATGAACTTCAAGAACTGACTGTTCACTTGCTGCCTAATATATCCCACCGCTTCACAGGTGCCATTGTAACGGCATAATCAATGTTATTCACTTACTTTTTGTGCTCAAAATTATTGTCCCATCTTTCCGGGTACAAACAAGAAGAGGTTAGTTATTGTATTATACTAAAAGTGGACCTTTTTTTGATGAAATTTAGATTAGGTTCCATCGACTCAACCGTCCATCCATTCATCCATCCATTTCTTAGTAAAGTGTTGGCAGAGGTGTTAGCTAAAATTGTGACATCGAGTAGCCTGCTAAGTGGCCATTCGTGTGCTAATATGACCAAATATGCATCATATAAACTGCGCCATTAAGTATGCAACAAAAGCACATCAATCTGTTCACTTATACTGTTGTTTCCCTCCCCCGTCTGTGACGTTAGCATTTAGCTAGCAACTTAAATTTTTCATTCCTTCACTCTCAGTGGAGAGCAATGCCCTCGTCAGTGCCTTCATACACATTTCACAGGTCTTTTTGTAGGAATTAAGTGATATATCGATGCACATTACCAGGTGGAGACAGTCCGGTACGAAACAATGTGTCATCATTTCTTCTACTATAATGCAATCTTCATGCAAGAATGATGTTATGGTACTTAAGAGGCTTTTGTGGTACATTATGTTTTTGCAAAACATGTTGGCTGGAGTTTCATTCATAGCACACGTGTTGACATGTTCGAAAAAGATGTTGCATGAATGTTCATGTTGTTAAATTTAGAGTATTTTTAAATTCGCCTATGGCAAAATGAATGGAAATGTTATCTTCTATCAACACAACCAGGAAGCGGCCTATGTTGGCACTTTCCCTCCATTTAGTTTCCAGAGTACGATGACCTTTTCCATAGCAAGTGTGTTGGGTCCTCGTAACCCTGTGCATTAAGTCAGGCCTGGGAGGTCCACAGGGATTAACACTCGGTGCCCTTTTATTCTAGGTCTATATAAGACATAAAATTCATCAATTTAAAGCTACAATCCACAACTGACACACACAGCGACTGTCCACCCCACTTCGGCCGTTGTTTTGGTCCGACTTTGTAAACGTTGCTTGCTTTATCGCTTGAGAATGAGAAAATGAGCCAATGTTGCTTCACTTCACTTCCTTTTAAGGCATTCAATTGCCTCCATTTCACAAACAAATACACAATGTTGACCTGATGGTGAGATATGCCACGTTTCTTGTCAGTGTTGTTGCTGTCCTCCACATTGCGGTGACAGTGCATGCCATTACGGACAGTACCTTTTTAAACTCATCTCTTGCAAACTGTTCTGTTGCAGACGATCCTCAGCTGTATGTTTACCCAAACAGTCTCGGACAAATTAGCTAATGCTCATATCCACCATGACGAGTTATTAAATTGCTGTTAAATTCTGACAAAATTGCGATTCTTGCAATTCCGCGGAACAGCCCAGCCGGTGACTCTCTTTTACACATGTATTCACAAGTTTGCATGTTGTTAATGGGTGTGTCATTTGTGTTTTGCAGTCAATCATTTGTTAATCTTCGCTTCTCGTCTCTTCTCTAGTTTACTGTCATCAATTCTCCATTCCGCCTCTCTCTTCTTTTAGCCGGTTGGTGCTTTATTGATACGGGATACAAGACGATGTTATGGCAACACAGGTGGGGAAAAGGGAAGGTCAACAGTCGCAGCAATCCTATCAGGCACAACTAATCATCAGACGCCTTACAAAGCACATTCCACGGGCTGTCATTCAAATGAACGCTTAACACTGTCAAATAAATCCAACCATGTAGTACAGCATGCTGTGCTGCACATTGTATTGTGGCGAATTCCGGGGACAACGCAACTACACGAACTGCCGCGACCGGGAAGCGAACCCGGATCGCCCGCACCGCAGGAGGCATCGCTAACCGCTCGACTAGAGGGTCAGACTCGCCAGCCAGCGGCCAGCGTGTCTACTTATCCATGCACGTTACAGGATGTATACTGGTACGCTCAGTCATGTCCATCTACCTCAGGCATGTATGTAAATAACCTGCTAACATCTATTTCAGCGTCTCTGATATATTCTCTGCACCACTGCACTTTATCGCCTCTTATTTCACCTGTATATAGTCAGTGCTTGTGTATATATCTGAAGACTGTTGCGTTGTAGTGCAAATCTACATGGCCAATAAACCTGATTCTGATCCTCTTCTGAATAAAGTGGAAGGACAGAAGTGTTTTTGTTTTTGAGGATGGGAGAGGAGACAAAGGCACCATCGCAGAAAAGCCACAATAATTAAAGCACACTGTGCATTATGGGTGTTCGATGAAGTATTTCTGCATGATATATCTGAAGGTAGGTGTGTGTGTGTACAGGTTAGCAGTCTGTGTCCAGTCCAGCTTTGAAAGCGTGTCTTCTGTCTTCAAGAACACACACACACACCACACACACCTATGCCCACACAAACGCACACAAAGAAAGACAGAGGAGGATGAACATAAAAGATTTGGCAACAAAAAGCAGTGACTCTCCCAAATAGACAGTTATTCGTAAATCCCTGTGCCTTACATGCACACATGGTGGTGGAGTCATGTACACTGCTTGGCAGCATGAGGATCTCCATAGAGAGACACTGGCTCTGAATACTCCACCACACACACACACACACACACACACACAACACACACACACACACCATACGAAGCGATGAACCGAATGATGTAGCACTGCAGGCAAAGCCTGTGCTGCAGGCAGGGCAGGACGTGTATTTATTGTGATCAGCTTACCTGTAGGTTTACCCACCTAACACAATACACAGAATGGAGGTACCAAAAAAAATGGGGGGGGGGGGAGAAAAGGGGAGTTATTTAAAATGTGAAATGAAGACAGGTTAACCGTTGCAAGGCTTTGTTCGGTCTCATGCGGCAGGCTGGGGAGGGAGGGAGGGAGGGTCTGGGGGGGGGGTTTTGACAAAGTGAGCAAATTAACGGGCTGTTCACAGAGAAGGGCAGCTGCAGAGGTGAGCTCAGATCCTGCAGACAGCTTCAGCACCATGCGAAGGCAGACAGTCATACGCACACGTCTTGGCGCGTTTCAGTTGCGGGCGTCCGTGCGGTGTAGCGGGTTATTCCATAATCCGTGACGTCATATGTAGTCGAAGGAACCCCGAGTCGATAAGGTACCTGAGCAGAAATGGAACCCACACCGGTTCGAATCCCCGTGTCACATCCGGCTTGGTGGGGCGTCCCTACACAGACACAATTGGCCGTGTCTGCGGGGGAGAAGCCGGATGTGGGTATGTGTCCTGGTTGCAACACTAGCGCCTCCTCTGGTCAGTCGGGGGCACCCGTTGGGGGGGGGGGTGAATAGCGTGATCCTCCCACGCGCTACGTCCCCCTGGCGAAACTCCTCACGGCCAGGTGAAAAGAAGCGGCTGGAGACTCCACATGTACGGGAGGAGGCATGTGGTAGTCTGCAGCCCTCCCCGGATCAACAGAGGGGGTGGAGCAGCGACCGGGACGGCTCGGAAGAGTGGGGTAATTGGCCGGATACAATTGGGGGGGGGGGAAGAAGATTAAATAAATAAATGAATGAATGAATAAATAAAATAGTTGCATCGTTACCATGCTTTATATTGTGGAGTTAGAAAACAACGAGACAGGAGACGTGAGAGCAGACGTAGTCGAGGTAGTTTACTAGCTCCAACTTAGCATGTCATACATTCGACGACACTGAACCGTGAACCGGAAGCGGAAGTGCATCATCTGAACCCTAGCCTCTTCCCTTAAAGGTACACCGTCCTCTTAGGTGAACGTCTCTCGTTATATATATATATGTGGGTCACCACAATATCAAATTAAAACGACTGTTTTTTTAATACTTCCACCCTTTTCCCTTGTTATAGCCACACCAGCCTCTGGAAAATGCTGCAGGACTTCCGGTCCGTAGGCGTTGCTGACAGGAAGTTCACAGATGTCGTGCGTCAACCGCCAAAAAAAAGAAGTTAATCTAAATCAATCACGTCAAGTTTCCTCCGATTCAAAACAGATTCGGGGTGAAAATAAAGGACAAACGTGGGCTTCCTGTTCTTGAAAGGGGGGTAAGTGGGGTTTTGGGAAGGATTAAGCAGTTGGCCCGTTGGCCTCGTGCGAGCCCTGTGAGGAGGTGCAGCAAGCCGCGCAGTTTCTCGAGGCCTGGGCCGTGTTTTATAACGAGGCCTGGGCTCACAAAATACTAAAACCCATTCTTTAATGCAATGGTGGCGATTATAAATAATATCATCAACCCTCTCATTAAAAAAAAAGGGGTCATCGTCTGTCTCTCTGCCCCCCTTCCCGTTGATTTTCTCATTTTCTCTTGTGTTGGGCTGCTCCAAATTTCCTCTCTGAAGAAAACTGGGTTTTTAGCAGTCATTGCTGCCGCAGGCATCCACAAATGCAAACCCCCAAAATAAACCCACCAAGGATTTTGAATGACACAGATATTTTATCCACCCTGTCACACAAAAAAAAAAAAAAGCCAAAAGCATTCGCCATAATCATCGTACCAAAACCCACCTCCGCCACTGCCCGGCTAGTGACTCGAGGGAAATGAGCTTAAACTAAAACTACCACTTCTGACTTATTCTGCTGTCTTCTATAGATGATGGCCCCATTTTTCACGGCGCGATGGTTCGTCAATATTTGCTCCCATAAAGTTTCCAAAAAAAAAGGCCAGGACGGCCACCATTCTTCTGTCAACTGCACAGCGAGTCTTATCGGCAAATCGGTACGGCGTTGGTAGTTGTGGTTATGTGATATGATTTTATGTTATGCGAGTTAAAGAAATGACATTTAAATAGCATCCCATCCATCCTTCCATTATCCAAGCTGCTTATCCCAATCGGGGTCGCGGGGATGCTGGAGCCTATCCCAGCAGTCATTGGGCGGCAGGCGGGGAGACACCCTGGACAGGCCACCAGGCCCATCACAGGGCCCACACACACTCACACACACACACACAGACCTAAGGACAATTTAGTGTGGCCGATTCACCTGACCTACATGTCTTTTTGATGGTGGGAGGAAACCGGAGCACCCAGAGGAAACCCCACAGACACGGGGAGAACATGCAAACTCCACACAGAGAGGACCTGGGACGGCCTGGGGTTCGAACCCAGGACCTTCTTGCTGTGAGGCAACAGTGCTAACCCCTGGGCCACCATGAATAAGCATTTAAAACTCATGTGTTAAATGTTAACTACCCTGTGTTAGCTCTTTTGAGTGCAATTCTGCTGCATCATATGCGCTTTAGTAGGACAAAGATGTTTCCTACAGTTGCTGAACCGATGACCGGTGACTACTTGGGCCGGCATGGCTCGGGGGTAGAGTGGGTCATCTAGTAATCAGAAGGTCACCGGTTCTATCTCTGGATCCCCTGGAGAAGCGTGTCAAAGTGTCCTTGAGCAAGACACTGAACCCTTAATTGCTCCTGATGAGCAGGTTGGCAGCTTACATGGCCGCCTCCTCCATCAGTGTATGAATGTGTGAATGGGTGAATGTGAGGCGTACATTGTAAAGCACTTTGAGCGGTCGGTAGACTAGAAAATCCCTATGTAAATGCAGTCCATTTACCATATTACTTTGTCCTCTCTCGTGTTGTGCCTTTTGTGCTGTCCTGAATAATATAGATCCTGTACATTGCGCCATAATGTAGAGCCCGTGCATTACATTATTGCTTTGTTGGGCCACATATCTCTATGCTTTAAGCATGGGCACACTGTCGTGAATATTTTTGTAAGATTATGTTTACTGGACCTAGCTAGCCTAGCTATCCCAAAGCTAATTTGCTGTATAAACGGCATCTCATTCTGATAAAACAATCCAACATTTCACATTGTGAATTCTCAGTAACTGTCGAAAGGAACTGGAATCTCTCATGTGGCATGTCTTGAAGCCTCTGTCGATTGGGATTGAAGGTAAATAATACCACATGGGAGACACAGGGTTCAAATCTCACTTGATGTCAACATGTGCTGAGTTTTAATGGGGCATTAGGGTGGCGTGGCGGTCTATTCCGTTGCCTACCAACACAGGGATCGCCGGGTCGAATCCCCGTGTTGCCTCCGGCTTGGTCGTGCATCACTACAGACACAATTGGCCGTGTCTGTGGGTGGGAAGCCTGATGTGGGTATGTGTCCTGGTCGCTGCACTAGCGGCTGGTGACTCCACGTGTTGGAGGAGGCATGTGGTAGTCTGCAGCCCTCCCCGGATCGACAGAGGGGGTGGAGCAGCGACCGGGACGGCTCGGAAGAGTGGGGTAATTGGCTGGATACAATGGGGGGGGGCCAAAAAAACTAGTTTTAATGGGAAGTTTTGCTTATATTACAATGGAATTTTGCAGCTTATTTTTAACAAGTCCAAGTTAGACTAAAACATCCCTCCAGTATCTATTTCTGTCTTCCCTACAGCACATTTTGCAGATATAATTCCAAAAGAGAGGAGAGGACAAAGGTAAAACTGGCCCAAGTGCCGGTGGGCTTTGGTGTCTGGTGTAAAAACACCTATAATATACAATAAACCATGTTTGCCTGTTTACAACAGACCTCTGATTTACACGCTGGTGGCGAGTGAAACACTGCAGATGAGCAACTGCAGCAATACGTAACATTTAACGCAGCTGTATACTAGAAAAGGTATATTGATGAAAACAGGGATGACAACGCAGCGCTGTCATGATGGAGAAATGGGAGTTGGACAATGCACGGGGCTTGGGACGGTTTTCTGCAACGCCAGTCTGAGCGAGAACCAAGGCCTCCGATGTATAAATGCAGCGTAAGCACAAAACCCGCCTCAAAACCCGCATATCCCATTTCCCAAGGAGACGTCAGGATTAATTAAGTGTGGCCTGGTCCAGGCTGCAGCGGTGACTACCGTGGAAGTGCCTCGGGTCCCCATGCTTCTCACAGGTGACTAAACGGCGGCGTGGAGGTAATGGGGTCTTGCAGCTCACTGGAGGTCAGGGAGAATCATTGATTGGATAGTTATGGATTATGATACGTTTTTAGCACTCCCTGTGCTTCGGGTCTTTCCAGTCATGCGTATACTCGACCTGAAGTTGACTGAAACACGTTTAAATCATCCATAACATGGTTACAGCCCCCCCCCCCCCAGTGTGATATATTATCACTTGTCCCACAAATTGTCCTTTGTTTGTGAGTAGATATATTGGTGTTCATCAGAGATTTTTTTTTTAAATGTCATTGGATTTTATCATTAATGTAGTGGGTGGGGGCGGCATGGTGGCGCAGTGGTTAGCGCGGTCGCCTCACAGCAAGAAGGTCCTGGGTTCGAGCCCCGGGGTAGTCCAACCTTGGTGGGTCATCCCAGGTCGTCCTCTGTGTGGAGTTTGCATGTTCTCCCCGTGTCTGAGTGGGTTTCCTCCCACAGTCCAGACATGTAGGTCAGGTGAATCGGCCATACTAAATTGTCCCTAGGGGTGTGTGTGTGTGTGTGTGTGTGTGTGTCGGCCCTGTGATGGCCTGGTGGCCTGTCCAGGGTGTCTCCCCGCCTGCCGCCCAATGACTACTGGGATAGGCTCCGGTATCCCCGCAACCCTGAGAGCAGGATAAGTGCTTCAGATAGTGGATGGATGGATGGATGTAGTGGGTGGTGGTATGTATAATAGCAGTGATGTCACTACTGTCAGCAGTCCAGCTCAATCCTTGTTCAGTAGTCCAATAAATGTCTGAAAGTATATTTTTCTGTTGTGTCAAACACAAATGCCCTGGATAAAGGTGGAGAGATTGTTACTGAGAGTTGATAAAGGTGGAGATTGTTATTGAGAGTTGATAAAGGTGGAGAGATTGTTATTGAGAGTTGATAAAGGTGGAGAGATTGTTATTGAGAGTTGATAAAGGTGGAGAGATTGTTATTGAGAGTTGATAAAGGTGGAGAGATTGTTACTGAGAGTTGATAAAGGTGGAGAGATTGTTCCTGAGAGTTGATAAAGGTGGAGAGATTGTTCCTGAGAGTTGATAAAGGTGGAGAGATTGTTATTGAGAGTTGATAAAGGTGGAGAGATTGTTATTGAGAGTTGATAAATGTGGAGAGATTGTTACTGAGAGTTGATAAAGGTGGAGAGACTGTTATTGAGAGTTGATAAAGGTGGAGAGATTGTTACTGAGAGTTGATAAAGGTGGAGAGACTGTTATTGAGAGTTGATAAAGGTGGAGAGATTGTTACTGAGAGTTGATAAAGGTGGAGAGACTGTTATTGAGAGTTGATAAAGGTGGAGAGATTGTTACTGAGAGTTGATAAAGGTGGAGAGACTGTTATTGAGAGTTGATAAAGGTGGAGAGATTGTTATTGGGAGTTGATAAAGGTGGAGAGATTGTTACTGAGAGTTGATAAATGTGGAGAGATTGTTATTGAGAGTTGATAAAGGTGGAGAGATTGTTATTGAGAGTTGATAAAGGTGGAGAGACTGTTATTGAGAGTTGATAAAGGTGGAGAGATTGTTATTGAGAGTTGATAAAGGTGGAGAGATTGTTCCTGAGAGTTGATAAAGGTGGAGAGATTGTTATTGAGAGTTGATAAAGGTGGAGAGATTGTTCCTGAGAGTTGATAAAGGTGGAGAGACTGTTATTGAGAGTTGATAAATGTGGAGAGATTGTTATTGAGAGTTGATAAAGGTGGAGAGACTGTTACTGAGAGTTGATAAAGGTGGAGAGATTGTTCCTGAGAGTTGATAAAGGTGGAGAGATTGTTCCTGAGAGTTGATAAAGGTGGAGAGACTGTTCCTGAGAGTTGATAAAGGTGGAGAGATTGTTCCTGAGAGTTGATAAAGGTGGAGAGATTGTTCCTGAGAGTTGATAAAGGTGGAGAGATTGTTCCTGAGAGTTGATAAAGGTGGAGAGACTGTTACTGAGAGTTGATAAAGGTGGAGAGATTGTTCCTGAGAGTTGATAAAGGTGGAGAGATTGTTCCTGAGAGTTGATAAAGGTGGAGAGACTGTTCCTGAGAGTTGATAAAGGTGGAGAGATTGTTCCTGAGAGTTGATAAAGGTGGAGAGACTGTTCCTGAGAGTTGATAAAGGTGGAGAGATTGTTATTGAGAGTTGATAAAGGTGGAGAGATTGTTCCTGAGAGTTGATAAAGGTGGAGAGACTGTTCCTGAGAGTTGATAAAGGTGGAGAGATTGTTCCTGAGAGTTGATAAAGGTGGAGAGACTGTTCCTGAGAGTTGATAAAGGTGGAGAGATTGTTATTGAGAGTTGCTGTATCACAGATAATGCACATATGCTGGCTTTATATGCTCAAGCATATCTGATACAGCTGTGTGTATGAAAATGCCATCGGTGATATATACAGCTCAAAGATTTATATTCCCCCCTGCAATCCCTAGATGGGTCGCTTCACCAAAATATTTGGTCAGCAGCTGCCACCGTGGCAGGCAGATCAGTCAAACTGACGGAGCGAGGGTACGGACTGAGAATGATAAGTAGCCCGAGTTGTCACAAATGGTGACGAAACAGTCATGAACTAAAGACAAAATGAAAGGCGCACAAGCATCTCCGGGGAGGGATCAACGGAAGCAGATGATGCAGAGCCGACAGAGGCCCCGCCCCCTCCCTGCCCCCTCCCCGCCTCCACCACCGCTCTGCCCCGAGCAACACCAGGTCCAGTCCTTGCTATGCACGGCCCTGCTCTTCAACCACAACGCGTTCAGTGATTTATTAATTTAATGCCCATACCATCACAGTGTTCTGCAGAAGGGTACTTGTCTCTCGCTCCTTCTTTTTTTAAAAATTCGCCTCAGATCCTTCAGCTGATGGCTATTAGAGACCGCTCTGGAGCTCTCGTGACACCTGCGGCACATACCCTTGGCAGCACTTTGCTTGAGATTTATAGTTTTGCTTTCTCTTTCTTCTGAACAGTGGGGACAGGTAGTCCAGCTTCCATGGCTTTTTTTTGGTTGGCTAGTTTAGTTTATTGACTATATTTTGATAGACAATTGTAGGCCCGTGATGGACTGGCAGCCTGTCCAGGGTGTCTCCCCGCCTGCCGCCCAGTGACTGCTGGGATAGACTGAAGCATCCCCGCGACCCTGAGAGCAGGATAAGCGGTTTGGATAATGGATGGATGGATGGATGTAGAGCCCTGTGTGCAACAGCACACTGTGGTTGACCCAGGAGACTCCATTTGCTTTTCTTCGGTTTGGACGGCTCTCCTGACTCTTGTTGTTACTTTACTTAAGGAAACAGACTTTTGCTTTGGTAAAATAAATTCATTTTCGTATCCAGTCTGTTTTAAATGCTGTGGCCCTCATTTATGTGACCCACTGATTTGGAGCTCGTAACATCCTTAAAAGAGAAGAGGTATGGGGCATCCAGTCAGCATAGCGGTCTATTCCATTGCCTTCCAACACGGGGATCGCCTGTTCGAATCCTCGTGTGTTACCCGGTGGGGGGCCGGATGTGGGTGTGTGTCCTGGTCGCTGAAGTAGCGCCTCTTCTGGTCGGTCTGGGCGCCTGTTTGGGGGGGATAGTGTGATCTCCCACGGGCTACGTACCCCTGGTGAAACTCCTCACTGTCAGGTGAAAATAAGAAGCTGGTGAC
Source organism: Lampris incognitus (assembly GCF_029633865.1). Taxonomy (NCBI): domain Eukaryota; kingdom Metazoa; phylum Chordata; class Actinopteri; order Lampriformes; family Lampridae; genus Lampris; species Lampris incognitus. The sequence goes on along the minus strand of NC_079212.1, from coordinate 138,090,377 downwards.
TTCACATGTATTGGAGGAGATGTGTGGTAGTCTGCAGCCCTCCCTGGATCGGCAGTGTGGGTGGAGCAGTAATCGGGGCGGCTCGGAGAGTGGGGTGATCGGCTGGGTACAATTGGGGAGAAGAGAGGGGGAGAAGAGGGAGGGAGAGAGAGAGAGAGGGGGGAGGGGTAAATTTTAAAGAAGAGAAGAGGTATAGCGTAGACACACGACAGACAGCCTCATACAAACAGCAATTAGACAACAAAATGTTGGTTGGAAGATTGTTAGCTAGAAAGCATAACCATAAAGCCACTCAAATTCAGTCAAATTTTTAAATTCTCCATTTAATATTAATTAAAGAGTGTGTGACCTAAAAAAAAAGCATTAACCAATGTTTCAGCAACAAAAAATAACTATAATTAAACATAATAATAAAAAAACAGCTTGATATGGCGTAATCTGCTTGATCAGGACTGTGTGCGCGCGGATCATGTCATGATTGACAGCGGGGTTTCACCAGTAATGTAAACGACCCAATGACGCGGTGATCACTGAAAGCTAGTTTGCGCTCTGCTAGCTAGCAATGGCGGTATCCCATAATGATCGAGATGGTGCAGCCATACATGTTTGATCCAGCAGATATCGATTTCCTCCCTGCCTCCAGAAAATGAACAAGTGATTGGTGAGTTTCAAGGTAGAGATAGCTCACATCATCTATGTACGATAAAGGATATGGCATACTTTTCTGTGTTTTTGCAATTTAACTGCATAGTCATGGTTAAGCACAAATAAGGTTGCCCCATGATTTGTTTTTTGTTTTGTTTTTTTCAATTTTTTTACCCTATACAGCATGTGTGTAAGTGAAGTGAAGGAATTCAAGTATCTCGGGGTCTTGTTCACGAGTGAGGGTAGGATGGAGCGGGAGATTGACAGGCAGATTGGTGCAGCATCAGCAGTAATGCGGACGTTGTACCGGACCGTTGTGGTGAAGAGGGAGCTGAGCCAGAATTTACCAGTCAGTCTTCGTTCCAATCCTCACCTGTGGTCATGAGCTTTGGGTAGTGAGCGAAAGGGGGAGCTCGCGGATACAAGTGGCTGAAATGAATTTCCTCCGTAGGGTGTCTGGGCTCAGCCTTAGAGATAGGGTGAAGAGCTCGGACATCCGGGGGGAGCTCGGAGTAGAGCTGCTGCTCTTTCGCGTTGAAAGAAGCCAGTTGAGGTGGTTCAGGCATCTGATTAGGATGCCTCCTGGGCGCCTTCCTTTGGAGGTTTTCTGGGCACGTCCAACTGGGAGGAGACCCCGGGGTAGACCCAGAACTTGCTGGAGGGACTACATGTCCAATCTGGCCTGGGAACACCTTAGGTTTCCCCCCAGGAGGAGCTGGAGGGCATTGCTGGGGAGAGGGACGTCTGGAGTGCCCTACTTAGCTTGCTGCCACCACGGCTCGACCCGGCAAAGCAGCTGATGATGAGATGAGATGAGATGAGATACAGCATGTGTGTAAATCCATCTTAAATGTGGTGTATGATGGCAATAAGGTGTGCTCAGGTCTCTCACGTTGGTTGTCTGTTTCTTTATTTTATTATGTGTTAGGTTTCGTGAACGCAAGATGCTCGATTACGATAACTCCAAATTTCATAGAATTTTGATAACCTTGTACTCGTTAACGTTTCTTGTGTTCTATAATGTTTGCACATTTGTCGCCGGCTTTCTTTGCGCATTAAAGATGCAAGTTTCAGTAACTGACTCGCTGGAACCTCCAACACACTTTTTCCCACACAAACCAGTGAGAGCACCGAAAAAAAAAATCCATCATGTAGAAATCTCTCATCTGGAATAACTAAAGTTTATCTTCCTTTCGCAGTCATTCGTTTATATTCACACAGGACCCTGTTGTCTAAAGTAAGAAGCCGATACAGTTTTCAAGGCCTTTAACGTTAAGATGCTTAAAAAACTGAAAGGAAGATTAAAGTGAGCCGAGCAACTCAGAGGTAGGTGGCGGTCAAATGGTAATGAGAATAACAAGATTATTAGTTTAGATTTGAAGGAAACTACAGAATCAGATTCAGATATTTAAAAGGATGACACAATTAGAAGCACTCTGAAACCTGAAATCTTATTGGCTCTGGGAACAGGAACGGGGCCTGCGGCTTGGGAATGGAGGGCGTGGGATGGTACATTAAGGCTTTATAAGGTCTGGCAGATAAGCCAGAGGAAGGCCATGTAGTGTTTTATACGTCAGCAAGTCAGATTTAGCATGAATAGGTAGCCACTGAAGTGAGTGTAATGTGGTCAAACTTTTTAGTTTTTAGCAAAGATTCCAGCAGTAGTACGTTTTACCATCTGGAGGTTGTTTATGCTAGCTAGTACTTGGCAGACCAGCAAAAAGGACATTGCAGTAATCTGGTGTGGATCAAACAAACACATGAATACAGGTCACTGTATCGGCCATCTGCAAAATAAACTGGATTTTTGCAATATTATGCAAGTGGTAAATGGCAGTCTTGGCGGTATCCCATATGCGTAACTTCAAACAAAGACTCGGATAGAAAGCAACACCGAGAGTTTTAACCAAGCAACTTTGGGAAGTTGTCAAGATTTAAAGTTACTCTCTCTCTCAAACAGATGCCGATGTCTCTCTGGGCCAATGACCCCTAGCTCTGTTTTTTGTCTTAGTGCTCTCACATAAGTACTTCAGCCAAAAGAGAGCCAATTCAGATACACAATGAGTGGCTTCATGGACAAACTGAGTGAAGCCAAAGGCATCAATAATCGATAAGAATGCTTTGCTAAAACATTCGGATGTGTTGCTGAGATGTGTAATCGCTGATTACGATGTTGTCGGCGCGAGTAACTTGGCAGTCTGATGCAAAATCAGTGAACCTATCCAGAAAATAAGACTGATAGAGGTAGATAGACAGGCGTACATATGATAAAATCACTGAGCATTATCTCCTTGTGTAAGAATGTGTGTGGGAGGGTATGTGTGTTCATGAGACCAATGATTTACCCAGGAGCCCAGTTTTGATGGATGAATTTATTCTATTGGGGATTTACATCGGCCTGTGTGTGTGTGTGTGTGTGTGTGTGTGTGTGTGTGTGTGTGTAAGTCTAAGTGTGTAATAGGGCGAGTAAGTTGGCGCTACAATAGACGAACAAGTTGTACAGCATCTCTTGGCTCCACAAGTTGAAAATAGTATGTAGGCCTGTTTTATTGGCACATAAGTAGTGTGGAAACCTGTCACACTGTGCTCCTTCGCTACATTCAGCATCATAATGCAGGGACATTCTCGATGATAAATCATGAAGTATCTTGACACATGTATGGGGAAAGAGTATGCACTAACCATGAGTGGATATGTAACTGCTATATAGGTTAACATAAAGAAATGTAAAGGGGGGGGGCATCCGAGTAGTGTAGCGCTCTATTCCGTTGCCTACCAACACAGGGATCGCCGGTTCAAGTCCCCGTGTTACCTCCGGCTTGGTCGGGCGTCCCTACAGACACAATTGGCCATGTCTGTGGGTGGTAAGCCGGATGTGAGTATGTGTGCTGGTCGCTACACTAGCGCCTCCTCTGGTTGGTCGCAGCTCCTGTTCAGGGAGGAAGGGGAACTGGGGGGGAAGAGCGTGATCCACCCACGCGCTACATCCCCCTGGTGAAACTCCTCACTGTCAGGTGAAAAGAAGCGGCTGGCGACTCCATATGTATCGGAGGAGGCATGTGGTAGTCTGCAGCTCTCCCGGGATCAGCAGAGGAGGGTGGTGCAGCGCCCGGGACGGCTCGGAAGAGTGGGGTAATTGGCCAAGTACAATTGAAACATGGAATTAAGAAGAGAAAGGGAATAGGTTTGGAAGGGCAGGTAGCCAGACAAATGAGCATAATACTGGGCTAAGGTGAGAGGTCTTGAGGGACCCCGTATCAGGCACATCTTGTCAGAAGGTAGATGGTGGAGGAGTAACCTGAGCAGCAGGATGAGCTCGACCCCCTGCATGGAGTGTTGCCAGTGGCCCCTGGTATGAAGCCTCATTATGTAATTACTGCTGCTCAGAGGGGGTCAGCCACCCTTACGTAGCATTCATTTTTCATGAGGCCAGGGGATGCACTGCTGCCCAAGCCGCCGTTTTAAGCCTTATCGGGCAGAGGCGGTGAACGCTCTCCAGTCAGTCCAAATGAGCCTCCTGTAAACAGGTTTTGAGGTTACTCATTTGTGTTAAACTCACACCTCTCCCATTACTGAATATCTCTGTGGATCAGAGGTTCTCGGTCCGGGCCTTCAACAAAGGTAACTTGGATTTTGGTAGGAAAAGACATGTGAGGGTTTATTCCACTGACTGTACAGTAGCAGGCACATTTTGTACACTGTCCATTACAGATGACATTTAAGAGTGCATGGTTAGCCATGTTTGTGCACTGACATTTATGAAGAGTAATTCTTAGAGGACATAGACATGAGGCACCCTTACTGACACAGTTTAAAATAACATTGCCTACAGTACAGGGCCACTCCAGTGAAAAAACACATTTTTCCAGCGATCGGGTTTGGTGAAGAGACCTTTGGGGTGTGCACTATAGTGTGACTAAGGATTAAAACCTGGGGTGAACGTACTTTCAAATCTCAGCCGAACAGAAGCAGACTGGTGTTGTTTTGGGAACGCATAAAGTTGACGTTTTTGATGCTTTCCGTTCCCTGAATTTTTGAAATAAATCAAAATAAAATTGGTTCATGTTGTTTGTCCTTTTATACTTCCACCAGAGACAAGTTGTCTGGGAAATGCAATAGCAATAACTAGCTCGCAGCTGATTTCTGTTGTTGTGTGATACCTTGGAACGTCCATAAATTAAGAGTTCAGACAAAATTACCGCAGAGGTAAATTTGCAGTATTTGTATTTTTTTAATTGGAAAAAAAAAACCAAACAGACTAATCTGTTTAAATGAGATCTCTTTGCAGAACCAATTTCCAGGAGTTGCATTCTGATTTTTTTTTTTTTAATTCTGCGCCGGATCCACCAGGTACGTTTAATCGACACACAAACTCTAATGACAACGAGCTATAATCAGCAGCACCGACGCTTACTTCGCAGCGCTCATTCCGGATCTTACAAATCACCAATAGCGTGTTAATTTATGTAACAAGCGTTAACACACAACCACTTTAGTCTATCCTGTTCTTTAGTTAACGCTTCATGACTTCGGCCACCAGCCTATTAAAACTACATTTGCCGTTGTCTCTTGGTACTTAGACTGCCAGCGTGAAACCGCACCACAAGTCTTTGCATTTTAAGGGTTGGTATTTGCCTCCAATGATGGGGCTGGGAATTATGATCCATTTTTAATAAGCATGCCATTACTATATAGTTTAGACCACAATTAGATATTATTGGGGGAGGGGGGGCCGCTCATTCATTTGCACCATTAGCAGAAGTGTGTCTCACTGATATATTGCACAGTGCAATAAGTCTCGACAGACACACAGACTGACAGATAGATAGATAGCTAGATAGCGAGATTAGTTATTGTCCTTTCTGAGGAAATTTGTTGCCACAGTCTGTAGGCTGAAAACACATTGCCAGCATCCATCATGATGAGAGCTAAAATTTAAAGAGACAAATGAGACGTCTCACCGTAGGAAGAGGGCACTTTTAACAGATCCACTAGGAGATAAAATGCTAATGCGGGACAAAATGTCCACCCATACACCCGGTGAAGAGCATCTGATTGAAACAAAAATTATGCAGTGCCATTTCAATTATTCAGGGCAATATAAGTAAGTAAGAAAGTAAGTAAAGTGTATTTAACATAGCAACTTTACCAGAGAAAGGTCACCAAGTGCTTCACACGATTAAAACTGCTGCAAACAAGGCCACAAAAACAGTAAGGAAGATATAAACCATGAAACATCGGCGTCCAGGTAGCGTGGCGGTCTAATTCTGTTGCCTACCAACACGGAGATCGCTGGTTCGAATCCCCATGTTACCTCTGGCTTGGTCAGGCATCCCTACAGATATAATTGGCCATGTCTGCGGGTGGGAAGCCGGATGTGGGTATGTGTCCTGGACTGGTCACTGTACTAGCACCTCCTCTGGTTGGCCGGGGCGCCTGTTTGGGGGGGAGGGGGAACTGGGGGGAACAGCGTGATCCTCCTACGTGCTACGTCCCCCCTGGTGAAACTCCTCGCTGTCAGGTGGAAAGAAGCGGCTGGCGACTCCACATGTATCGGAGGAGGCATGTGGTAGTCTGCAGCCCTCCCTGGATCGGCAGAGGGGGTGGAGTGGCGATCGGGACGGCTCAGAAGAGTGGGGTAATTGGGAGAAAAAAGGGGGGGGGGGAAGAAACAAACGATGAAACAGCCATCCATCCATCCATCCATCCATCCATCCATTATCCAAACCGCTTATCCTGCTCTCAGGGTGGCGGGGATGCTGGAGCCCATCCCGGCAGTCATTGGGCGGCAGGTGGGGGAGACACCCTGGACAGGCTGCCAGTCCATCACAGGGCCGACATACACACACACACATTCATACCTAGGGCCAATGTAGTACGGCCGAGTCACCTGACCTGCATGTCTTTGGACTGTGGGAGGAAACCGGAGCCCCCGGAGGAAACCCACGCAGACACGGGGAGAACATGCAAACTCCACGCAGAGGACGACCCGAACGTAAGCAACAAAATACCTTCAAAACACACAAAATTACAAACACTAGACAGCACGGGGCGAGACGAAGGCCAGTTTGAATAAAGGGGTCGTCGGCTGCTGTGTAAAGGCGTCAACAGGGAAGGCAGATCGCATGTCTGTCTGTAGGAAGAGCGGTCCCCGGGGTCGCAGCCACTTCAAATGCACCGTCACCTTTTGTTTTCACAAGATTAAATGCATTATGTGTTGGAGTACCGGCTTATCTACTTAGCGCTTAATGGAGACATTTAAGACGGGTACAATGCATTTGTTCCGATGGAAGTGACTGTCATGATTTCATATAGGGCAATTATGCAGAAAGTGATTAAAATAAAGAAAGAACAAAATAGCTTTGATGGTCTGGAGTCATTATGGGTGTTTTTTTTGTGGGTCATGTGACACGTTATGTGACAGGCCCTTTATTTGACTCCTGTTGATGATCATCCATCCATCCATCCATCCATCCATCCATCCATCCATCCATCCGTCCATTATCCATCCATCCATCCATCCATCCATTATCCGGGCCACTTATCCTGCTCTCAGGGTCTTGGGGATGCTGAAGCCTATCCCAGAAGTCACTGGGTGGCAGGTGTGGAGACACCCTGGGCAGGCCGCCAGGCCATCACACAGAGTCCACACACACACACACACACACACACACACACACACACACACACACACACACACACACACACACACACACACACACACACACATTCACACCGAGGAACAATTTAGTACGGCTGATTCAGCTGACCTACATGTCTTTGGACTGTGGGAGGAAACCGGAGCACCCGGAGGAAACCCACGCAGACACGGGGAGAACATGCAAACTCCACACAGAGGACGACCCGGGATGACCCCCAAGGTTGGGCTACCCCGGGGCTCGAACCCAGGACCTTCTTGCTGTGAGGCGTCCACGTTAACCACTGCGCCTCCGTCCCGCCTGTTGATGATCATTTACAACAAATATGTGTTTGGCTAGTGTCTGTCAGCAATCTCAAACATGCTTTGCAAAAAGAATTTTCTATCGTTCGATACAAAGCACGCCGCCTGCCAAACAAAACTCCTTAACTTGAATGCTGTACACTTTTTTCTAATTCATATTTATGTCATTATTCATACTATCATGTTTTTGTTGCTGCTGTTGCCCTTTCTTGATAGCCGTGCAAAGCACACATTTGCCTCCAGAACTTGCAGGGAAGACGTGGGGAAATAAACCGATATAAAATAGCGGGTCGTCTCAGCACCATGATCCCTTCCTCCCCAGCTAAACATCTGTACAGCCTGCCCGAGTCCAGACCAGCCTTCGCTAACAGGCAGCTGTGATTTGCTGCAGATTGTGGTTGTGTGTGTGTGTGTGTGTGTGTGTGTCTCTCTCTCTCTCTCCTGAGTAACAGGGATAGCGTGGGCAGTCTCTGGCCTTTTCCCCTCCTCTCCCACGTTCTCTTGCACTGCCTCTACATTAGCATGCAAACGGCAGCTGCAGCATAGCACCCCATCGCTCACTTCAAAGGACAGCACAACCTCGGCAGAAAGCTGCGCTCCTACACGCAACACACACACACACACAAACTTGTATCACCACTACAACCGCAGAGTTCATATATCTCGACGGTGCACAAACAGTGCCAGACACACCACCAGTGGCTGATTCTAATAAAGACCCGCACAGCTATGTGCGTTTCAGTGAGATGCATACATTCCACATTAGCCCTCATAATCAGCCCACGCATAAAAAAACAATGTATAAACACACAAAGAGCCATGGTGAAAGCCCACACAGCATTTGTGGTGTAGCATACACACACACACCACAAACAGCACTGCATAGATGCCCATACACACACACACACACATACACTCCAGTAGCTAACCTCAGCAGTGGGAAATTTGAAATAGCCGCAATATGTTAAAAGCTCCTCAGCTGTGCCTTTGAAATTGTGTATCTATCAGTTTGCCTTCTTTCCATCATTTCCCCCACTCCCCTAACGACTAATTTGAACGTTGCTCGTTTTGCCTGGATAACAACAGAGTGTGTTATAAATTCTGGATGCTTAAAGTAGACAACTTTTTCGCTTTAGCTCATCGTTATGAAGTAAATGTTGATTGCACAGTGTAATGGCTACACAGTGACGACACCATCGGTGTTCCCAGATAGCAAAATCGCTGTGGCCCGGACCCGTCCCACACCCGACACTTCATCTGGCCCACATACCGCGTGGAATGATGGCACTTGGGTGGTTCGCTCCTGTTTGCCAGATCTGGGCCAGAACTAAGCCAGAACAATGCCGCATATGCCACATATTTGCCAAAGGTGGCCCATATTTGTTTTGTGATATTTGGGCCATATTCACCATTTACCACACGGGCCACTTCAGGGTCACATCCAGATTACATGTTGCCGAGAGCACCGCATCTTTGCCAAAAAAGGCCCACGTTTGAATTGGCATATTTGGGCCATATTTGCTATTATACATGTGGGCCACTTCAGGCTCACATCCATTTTGTCAGGGCCAGAAGAAGGCCATCAGTGCTACATCATTTCCTGAAGTGGCCCACATCCGGATGCTATCTGGGTTTAGACTGGTTCTCTATAAGCCTCGATTTCACTATGCAATTCTGTCTGCCACCGGGCACGACTTTTCCCGGCAAATCAATGTATGGCACAGGAAGTGCATCAACCACCCAGTTGCGGGCTAGGCAATGGCAGACAGTGGAACAACCAAGGTAACCGTGGAAACTCTACCTGGTATTCACTCGATGGAGAGAGCTCCAAGACTCGACGGGGTTCCAAACCGACTTTTAGTTGGCATTATTTCTTCTTGATCAGTAAGTAACACAACCCGCCTACTTATTAGAAAGAAAGAAAGCCACTTTAGTCACTGTGGAGTAGTCCGGTTACAATGAAAAATTGTTCTCTGCATTTAACCCATCCTATAGTGAAACAGACCAATCAGTTCTTCAGCCAATTTCTTTTTGCCTCGTCGTCTTGTGGGAGGCGATGGAAAGTGTACCATCGCTGACAGGAACAGTCTGACTTAGTTTTAGGCTTATGATCGAAGCCCTCCTGTTTAAGCCACTCATTAAGTTTCGTCTGGTTGTACGTACCACCACCAACAGCACATGTTGTCCCCGAGCTCCGTAACGACATTTTATATGGAGGTTAGCAACTTTTATCGTCTTTTTTTTTAAAACACGAACAGCAATGGCTAACACTTCTGCAGTGAAATCTGCCGCCGGTCTGTGATACAGCTTCCGCCGAACACCGGAAGTATTACCCATAATCGTTTCCCCAGTGACCCCCCCCCCCAGGAAACTCGTGGATAGGAGCAGTGGGCGCAGGGACAAACTCCGGTTTTTCATTCCATCGACTTGGTCAGGGGCACAAGCATGAGTATCAACCTAACATACGTCTTTTTTCTTTTTTTTAATTCTACCGGATGTTTTACTCCGCCTTTATCATTTATCATAGCACTGGGATCAGGGCTTCCATTTCCATTTGGGATTCTGACTGTTGTGTCTTGCTTTGGACAGTAGCCAGGCTGCTATCAGTTAGCAATGTTGCTATTGCTACCGCTAGCTAAAGCTAACAGCCAGAAAACGAACCAGGGGTCCCGATGTCAGTGCTTTGATAAAGGTTTGAAAATCAACGGACAGAAAATACGTTACTGTAGTGGTTATGGGGCTACATAATTCCCCTTATTGAGCTGGTAGGAACGTTAGTTTACAGCTGCTGTTTCCTCGGTTCGGGTTTACAGTGACACACTTCCGCTGCGCGGGTTTTTTGGTTGTTGTTGTAATGGTGGAAGGAATAAATGGTGCGCGTTGTGTAGCCGAAAGAGAAAGTTGTCACGACTCCTGCTTGAGCTCCTCTACATTACCACCGTCTCCGTTGCGCAGTTTTTCATGTTGTAAACACAAAATAGCAGACTAAGCGAATGAATAAATTCACGTTTTTTCTCCCAATGTTTTAAAACCTGCCTTTTTACTAAGGCCTGTGGTTTGTAGTCTTTTGATCTTTGTTTTAATCTTTTTATTTTTCTTGTCTCGTGTAAAGCGTCCTTGGGTTCCTTGAAAGGCTCTATACAGAACTAAGTTGTTCTACCCCCCCCGCCCCCCATGCCAACCCCTGCAGTAGCTACTTGTTTGTGCGAAGCAATAACTTTACTCAAACTATGTTATTAGTATGCAATGCACATCGTTACAATTGCCAATTGTTGCCAAATTCAATATAAAACCATGACAATTTCACTTTACCTCTGTTGAACGTTGTAGAGGTGGACGGCATATAACACACGCAGGAGAACATGGATGACTTTTAGCTTAGTTTAATGAACATGTTGCAGCATGGATGGCTTCCAGTTTCCACTTCCTGTTTCCCTGTATGTCACTTCCTTTCTACTACACAACGACACTTCTGGTAAAAAAAAAAAACAACAAAAAACTGAAACAGTGACATCTAGTGGTTTTAGTGACATCTAGTGGTTTAAATTAAAATAAAACTAAATAATAACACAAGCATTAGAGGGCACAACAAACATACTTCACGGAAATGTAGAAACGAATGCATGTGTGTCCTGTGTTGGGAGCTGCTAGGCTCGAAGGACTTGTCCTGGATGGCCACCTTGTCGTGGTGGTGAAGTTTGCATGTACCAATGGTCTCAAGAGCTATGCCGTCCGGAGCTTGGCTCCTGGTGGGGTCACCCTCACCCATGGCGGATAGGTCAAGGGGGAGGTTCCAGACCAAGCGTGATCCAACAAAGACCTCCACTGCGGAACTGGCGGAAGATGTCTCCAGGTCACAACGGCAGCGAGGTAAAATGAAGGTCTGCAACAGAGGGTGGTCCCCAATTGTCTTTGTTCTCTATGCCATTGGACTCTGGCCATCCCCTGCCAAGGACCGTGTGGTGACTACAGGCGCATCAGCCACTCCACGTAAAAAGCTGTCACGCGCAGGCGTCCTCCCGCAAGGATACCCCCAAGGACCTAGAACAGGGGTGGGCAATCTTATTCAGAAAGGGCCTTCTCTCGGTTTACTGGCGGATCGCAAACTATTTTAACGTGCATACCGCCATCCAGAAAGGGCCAGTGTGAGTGAAGGTTTTTGTTCCAACCAAGCATTTACACGCCTGATCCCACTAACCAGTAGAGTCGTTGCTGAGGAACTTGATTAGGAGACACAGGTATGTCATTGCTTGGTTGGAACAAAAACCCTCACCCACACTGACCCTTTCTGGAGAAGATTGCCCACCCCTGACCAAGAAGGAGGACAGTCATACTCGACCTCGAGTGACCGCCGATGATGACGAGGCTCTGAGGAAAACCAAAATAGATTGTGTTTGCGACAGCGGTTTGTCTTTGCAACATCGGTGCAAACAAATATACCAGTTGGAAACGCAAGAGGTGGGGGGGGGGTTTGAAAAGTTGTCTACTTCCACTTTAAAGATGGCCTGTGCAAAGCAGCGAGCTCAACGAGCAGGGAGGAGAGGGAAGGGATCTGTCACTGACACATTGTAAGAGTGACAGGCTAACAGTGGCGCTATAAGCTGAGATGGCACACATGAAATGACACTTAGTTATACATGGCATTTTACATGGCTACTTAATAACACAGTATGAACACATCATAATGTATGGAAAGGTTAAAAAGAATCATGAAAACATTTGATGCCTGTGCGTTTATTCCTATGTGCATGCATGCTAGGTGGATGGGAGAAAACTCAGGTGACATCTGAGCAGATGTGGGGAAACAGGAGACTCTCAAAGTGGGGGGGGGGGTACTCAAGTCGAAGTGAGAGGGAAAAGAAACGTCTTTCCATTTGGAAGTTCGGATCGTTTTTTTTTTAAGCTATGCCGTCTAAGTAGCTTTACCTAAATACTTAGGCAGTATTTTATTCCCTGACAGGGACCGAAAGCAGATTTCAGAAGGGAAGAGGAGCTTTACGAGGAGGAGACCGGTGTCTGTAAACAGCACTTGGTCAATGGTTTTTTTTTCTACGTGTTCAAAGAAAGAATGATATACCCAATATGATCTCATTGCAGCATTGCAACCAGGAAAGGGGGACACTCACCCGGCTGCTGGGTTGTTGGCAGCAAAGGAGCGTCCATCACTTTGATTGGCTTCCCTTATCTATGACTGCACCCTGGTCTGCTTTCAAAGGCCAACGGTGGCACGACGATAACTCCCTCTCAATTGTAAATACTAGCAAGCTGACCCCCAACACCACCCAAAAACATAAATTGTAACTGACAATGTACCTATTGAATGTCAATAAGCGTGAGGCCTCCCTAAAAAATGTCCACAGTTTATTGAGCCCGTTGATCATGCATTTCACTGCCAGCCACCGCTGCCCCTGTGGAGCTCTGCTACTGTGTATTTGATCAATTTACTTTGATTTGATTTGACATTTCACGCGCTACGTGATGCCAAAAAAAGAAACATCTACTAAGCATGACTATTCTCCAAGGGTTTGCTGTCATTGCACATTTGGCTACTTACTATTTTAGTCCGTCATGCAATCTAATGGTGAAATTCACTGCTTTCAGCTTAACCTAACCACCGGCTAGTTGTGATAACATGCAGTGGCTTCAGAAAATATTCACCTCCACTGATCATGTCTTGTTTCACTGAACTGCATCGTGAAAATTTGTTCAAACAGGATTTTTTGTTGTTGTCCTACTCCTCTTTTTTTTGTTCAACTCCTACAGTTGTATTTCAATCCAATTGCTACATAGTTGATAAGTATCCAATCCCCTTTGTATCAACAATGAAATTCGTGAACATTGTTACGATACATTATTGCACAAGTGCACCTCAGCAGTGCAATCATTCACCAGGTGACTTCTTGTATAGCATAATACACAGTCTGCAACAGCCTTGCAAGTTACACACACTGCAATGTACACTATGCCATATATTAACCATGCATAGTCACTGATTCATGAATTTAGGGTTTAGGGATAGAGGGTGTCGTCTTGTCTACCTGTTTTTCTGTGTATCTGCCTGGGGTTTTTTGTGTGTGTGTGTGAATGAAAAGCCCTGTGAGACTATAACTGTGATTTATAGGGCAAAACAAATAAGCTTGACTGGACTTCATAACTATATTTACATTTTCTGGATTAACGGCTCTCGGCCACAACACCCCTCTCACCGTAACGGTGGATGCAAGTTTCTAATTAAAGTGGTGATTCCCGTGATTGGAGCGAGGAGGTCGGGGAGAGAGGGGGGGGCGGGGGTGAGCGTGAGCGTGAAGCGCATCAATAAGTAATCTGATGGATGTCACTATTTAATTAACTAAGAGCTACAGTTGTGGACATGTGTGCGTGCGTGTGTGTGTGTGAATGGGGGGCAGGGGGAATTGGGGAGTGCTAACAATTCTTTTTTTTTCCAGTTCCTGTTCATGATTTTGTAGCATGTATGAGTGGGCTCAGTTGTGTATGTCTGTGTGCTTGTGTGTAGCCTTGTTTTTGTTTTTTTTACAAAGCTTTACATTTTGCACAGTGAGCATATATATCTATATATCTACACAAATAGTGAACAGTAATCGCTCTTTTACTCCCATGAACCTTTTCATGCTTACGCAAGGCCAAGGATTTGCAGCCTCCGCCTATTAATGATTCATGCATAAAGTAACCCTCACGTGTGTACTATATAAAGCAGAGAGCACCGCGGACTATTCTTGAATTTCTGTTTCTACACTATTTGCCGTCTTCTCGACCGTCTGCCTGGAAACAGGCGCCCTGCATGGGGGCAGCATCAAATTTATCTCCCGCTGAAGTTAAAATTAGATAAAAATGACAGCGCTTCCATGCGCCGTCTACATGGGGCCGTCTTCGTGATGTTAGATATGAGAGATCAGACGGCGGATTGGATTATAAAGGAGCCAAAGGGCCGGTTTGAATTTTGAAGACAATCTGGAAAACAAACACGGACGAGCCGTAGACGCGCACAATCAGAGAGGCCTTGTCAAGGCGGGAACGTTGCGCCATTAACCCGCCTCGCCGTTCTGCGTGAAAGATACTGTGGCGAATTCGGGGGACAACGCAACCCCAGGAACTGCCGCGGCCGGGACGCGAACCCGTGTCGCCCGCACCGCAGGAGGCATCGCTAACCGCTCGACTAAAAGGTCAGACCCGCCAGCCAGCGTGTCTTCTTATCCATGCACGTTACACTACCCCCCCCCCTCCTTCGGGAAGCGCGTCCCCGCGCTTAAGCATATCAGCTCCTTCACGCCTCCGCTTCCGATGGCCTTACGGTCGCTCCATCCCATTTCTGACACCAACGTAGCGCATTCGGGGGACAACGCAACCACAGGAGCTACCGCGGCCGGGACGCGAACCCGTATCGCCCGCACCGCAGGAGACATCGCTAACCGCTAGACTAAAGGGTCAGATCCGCCAGTCAGCGGCCAGCGTGTCCTCTTATCCATGCACGTTACAATACGAACACGGAATGGGGGTCATTGTTGTTCCGGCGATAAACCGGCAGTGGAGGTAGTCAAAGAGCTGAATCGACGTCTGTGTAACAGGGGCAGACCGCCTTTCCGTTGGCTACCAACACGGGATCGTCGGGTCGAATCCCCGTGTTACCTCCGGCTTGGTCGGCCGTCGCTACAGACGCAATTGGCCGTATCTGCGGGTGGGAAGTCGGACGTGGGTATTTGTCCTGGTCGCTGCACTAGCGCCTCCTCTGGTCGGTCGGGGCGCCCCACGGATCGGCAGAAAACCCCGGGGGGGGGGGATACAGAAAAAACCCCAATACAAAAACCAAAAAGGGACAGCCGGCAGGACGGGACAGCCGACACTGCTGTGTTACACGTCACGCCGCCTCTGCTTGTAAAAACCACACACTCGGTGCGTTTACATGCACAGTTAAGCCGAGAACCCGCCACAGCTCGATTAGGCCATGTAACGGGACTACTGCCGTTGACCCAGTATACAAGAACCGAGGGAGAATCGATTTATTGACGGAAGTATGTCCCACCCCGGTACGGTAGGTGGCGATATGCCCTCTTTCAGCTGGTTGTAGTGGACGAAAAAGACCGCCGCGGGAACTGTGGAGCATGCGCAGAACGCCTAGGCCAGTTCGGGACCGATTGAAGCTCCAGAGTAAGTCGATACCCAACCGCATTCTCATTAGTCCGACTTGAGACATGCGAGTTAGTACGGTTTCAGCCGGACTTACACGTTTACGTGTATTTTAAGAGTCCAGTTTTAGTGGGACTAACACAATAAATCGACTTTTTCTAACACGTGAACGCCGTCACTGGGGCGTCTTTATGCCGCCTTTGTTGCCTCAGTGTAAAAAAAAACCCCAAAACAAAGCCGGCGTAAAGACGGCTCCTCATGACGTCAGCGATGCGGGATCTCTGCGTAAAAGCGCCCACAGACTCGGGCCTGAGAAAACAAACGGCTGGAAGGAGGTGAAAGAGAAAGAAAGACATTAACTATCGTGACCACAGACGAATGAATGGTAATAATGTTTTACTGCAGAGCATTTTTTTTAAAATGGACTTTGTTCTGACTAAAAAGCAAAATGGACAACAAAGAACGAGCAAATGAGCAATCGCAAAATAAAGCAGGTCACATACCACCGAGTGAGTTGCACAGAAGAAGAACCCCCCCCCCCCCAACTAGTATACAAACTAAAACCAATAGATGAAAAGTTAAATCAGACAAAAGAAAGCAAAACACAGGAGGAGCTGGAAAGCAATAACAATTCAAAAAAGCAATAAAACAAAGTGACCATTTTAGAGAGGCTTTTTCATGGAACTGGTATTTTTAGCAAGTTAAAAGAAACAAACTGACATTTAACTCTCCAGTCCAGTGGTGCAGACAATAAGAGCTGCATCTCATTTCCTCACCAGGTTTGTGTGTGTGTGTGTGTGCGTGTGTGTGTGTGTGTGTGTGTGTGTCTGTTGAGGTGCATAACATTACCTTACAACAATTCTAACACTGCTGCGCAGAACGTGTTTGGAGATTGTTCACGGTTCACTATAATGTCAAATTAACATCCCGCCTCTTCAGAAAGGTGGGACAACGGGGAGAATCGGTGTAAAACTGCTAAGATAAATGCCACGAATACCAATCCGTAGTGATCAGTGCCAGTGCAAGATTGACATGGAGAATAAAATAAATAAACAAATAAATAAATAAATATATACAACCGGTATTTCCCTTCGAGGTGAGATCTAAAATTGAGGCATTTGAATTTGTCGTGTTTGAACAAAGACGATTAATTCCAATTCAGTGACTTTAATTTGATTGGTTTTGTTTCTTGGTGGGACCTTTTATTTGATATGTGCCATGGCTGCTAAGCCTGCAGCCCAGCCCCCCCCCCCCCCCCCCCGCAGTAGGGTCGTGCATGCAGTAGGGTCGTGAACGAGGACAGATGTTTTGTGTTAGTTTAGTTTTGTTTCGGTTCAATGCAAAGCCTTCAGCAACATCTTGGCAGAGCTGCTCGTGGAAGTCCGGCATTCCAGGCTTCATGGAATGCATGTCGGCCGCTGACGTAAGCGACGTTACCAAACATCATCTGCAACGCTCCATCTCTCATCTGGTCAGGCCTCTTAATCATCCAAATTCCCTTCTATCTTTAGTCAGCCGATAATTTGTTTAATCTGTCTCCCCTGCGCAGGTTTTCAGACCAGATTAAACGTCGCTTTTCACTGTAATGACTCTTCACACTGAAACGGTGGTGGGCCCAACTGCTAAAAATATGTCAGGTGTTAGGAAATAGGCGGATGTAATTGTGCTGGTAGAAGACTGACCCCAAAACATCTCAACCGATTGTTTATTTTTGAGTGACTGTTTTAAAATCACATGTAATTGCCTTTCTCTGGAAAAGCTCTGAGGAAGCAACTATGGACCAGTGGATGAACGAACCGTCGAGCTCGCTCTCTATCAATGGAAAGCCCACGTTTTACAATATACAGGGAAGACCAAAACATACGGAGGATATGTGGGGTGCAATGACACAGATATCATCAATCACCTCTGCAAATGTATGTGAAGGTTAAGGACTGTGACGTATGGTAACTTTTACTGTAATATTTTTCCTTTTATTGTGACAGGTGTATGTGTGTGTGTGTGTGTTTGTGTGTGTACATTTTTCATTTGTGTTGTTACTGCTATATCTTGAGTGTTGTATCATTAAAATCTTAATTTTAAAAAATTATAACGGTGGCGGAGGGTGGTCTGCAGACTTTGACCACATTATTATGCAGCTTTATTTAAAGATATATATTTTCAAAATTCAAGATGCGGGAGATTTTATTTGTCACATATACATACGAGTACGCACAGAGAAATGTCGCGTCAAAATCCCAGGCAGTACACAGTGCTAGTACAAGTATTTATAAAAGCAACGCTATAGGCAAAATATACCGGATAAAATATACCAAAAATAAGCAAAATATAGAAGAAATATACAAAATATGCAAAATAATAAACGTGGTTTAAAGACCAGTGCAAGTAAAGTGGCAACAGTATTTATGAAGTGGCAACAGTACTTGATAGGTAAATGTCCTTGGGTATATTGTCCAAGAGTTTACTGTTCATTCCTCAAAGCTCTGATAGGAAACTCTCCCTCAGTTTCTCTATGAGAGAGAGAGAGAGAGAGAGAGAGAGAGAGAGAGAGAGAGAGAGAGAGAGAGAGAGAGAGAGAGAGAGAGAGAGAGAGAGAGAGAGAGCGAGAGAGAGAGAGAGAGAGAGAGAGAGCGAGAGAGAGACCTTGTTGCAAACAGTTTCATGTGGGAACTTTTTTCTTAGACCAAACTGCACCTACATGAAACTGCTCACAACAAGGTCTGTCGGTTATCTCGAGTAACTGGATCATGATTTCTGGAACGAGACATTGCTGTTGAGTTTTTTTTCAAATTACATTTTTGGTGCTCTGAGCAACACAGACCGGTTCCATTGTACTCGAGAGAAGGCGGACGTCTCTGTGGCTGATATCTCCAAGACTCCGTAACTCATACCAAAACGATCTAGATGGATAAATAGCACTACGGGTAAGAGGAAAAGCTACTCACCCTCTCCCCCGGAGTCCTGCCTATTTTAAGTTGGGTGTAAGACCTCAGATGTTTCCTGGTATAGTCCACAATCAGCTCTTTGGTTTTACTGACGTTCAGGGAGAGGTGGTTGGCCTGGCAGAACTGCGTCAGGCCTGCCACCTCCTCCGGATAAGCCACCTCATCATCATTCGAGATCCAGCCCACCACGACTGTGTTGTCAGCAAACTTTATGACGGTGCTGGAGCTGTGTTTGGCCACGCAGTCGTGTGAGTATAAGGAATACAGCAGAGGGCTAAGTATGCAACCTTGGGGGCCCCATTGCTGAGGGTTAATGGGTTGGAGGTGTGGCTGCCTACCGACCACCTGAGTACTAGTGGTAAGAAAATCCAGGATCCAGATGCACACAGGCTTGTTTAGACCCAGGTTAGTCGGTTTACCGGCCAGTCTGGAAGGGACAGTAGTGTTAAATGCTGAGCTGAAGTCTATGAACAGCAGTCTAACATAGTACCCATCCCTGTTGTCGAGGTGCGACAGTGTGGTGGGCAATACCTGGGAGACGGCATCACCCGTGGATCGGTTTGGGTGATAAGCAAATTGCAGGGGATCTAAGGTGGTTAACAGAGAGGAGCAGATGTAGTCTTTTACTAACCTCTCGAAGCACTTCATGGCTACGAAGGTGAGAGCAACTGGGCGGTAGTCATTCAGGCAGGCAGGGGAAATAATCTTTGGCACAGGGACAATAATGGGCCGCTTGAAGCATGTAGGGACCACGGCCTGGTCCAGAGAGAGGTTGAAGATGGTTGTGAACACTGGAGCCAGGAGGTTAGCGCCCGGAGATGCCATCTGGACTGGCTGCCTTCCTGGTGTTATACATATACAAGGCGCAAAAGGGTAGTGATAATTAGGAGTACTGATGAAGATATCATGCTTTGCAATTTTGTTCAATTTAGTTTTTTATAAGCTTGGTTTGAGAGCTTTAAGTTATCACCTGTAATCCCCATCGTGACATGTTTTCCCTGGTTGTTTCTTTGCTCATAATGATGCTGTTGAATGTTAGTCCACTTCCCCTTTCCGAGACCAGCAGTCATGCATTTTTCATAAATCATGAATCTAAACGCGGTCTTCACTCATCATCATTTGCAATCCAAATGTAATCACTCTTCTCAAAATGGCTAAACTCATTAAAGTACCCATCCAGACACATTTTAAAGATTAAAACTACTCTGAGATGATTAATATATTGTTTAACATGGTTTTCCCACATAAAAAATAAAATAATAATAATAATAATAATAAAAACAATTCTGAAGGCAGGTCTTTGAAACGTATGCGGGGAGCAACAGGGAGCCAGTGCAAGGACACAAAGAGATGAGACATGCGCATTTAGGCAGGTTGAAAATCGAGCTTGCAGCATCAGTGGTTGATTTGTATGGGCTTGGAGACCAGCAAGAAGTTAACAGACACAGTTTAACTGAGAAAGTACTAGAGCCTGAACCCATAGGTGCTGATCCCGTTGGTGCTCCGGTGCTTGAGCAACCACGGGGAAGGCCGATCAAAAAACAAATGAATGAATAAATACTGCATCTTTTAAAAAAGATGGCATCTATTAATTCTATTATTAGGCCTGCTATTATTGGTGAATGTTTCAACTATACGAATTGCATTGTCCAATTAAAATTGTTACTGTTGTACTGTAGTTACAGTATCCCTTAATGTACTGTGTGTACATTAAGGGGTGTAGTCATGTAGCCAAATACCAATGGATTGTTAGAGTCAGCTAGACCAACGTACCATCTCGTAGCTAGCTACACAGACGATGTGAAAAACCGTTGATGATCAGGTAAAAATTGACAAATTTGTGATTAAAAACCAAGAGATACCTATTGTAAAGACAGTAATGAGGCCTCCACCACCAATGATCCCTCAATTTCAAGCAGCAGCAGCAGTGCCAACAATACGGACAGCAGGAGTCAGGGAAGAATCCACCAGGCTAGCTGGAAAGCTAAGCACAGTTGACAACTTCTGATGCAGCAAGAAACAAAGTGCTTTGTGAATTATGTTCGGCTGTGGACAAGATGTGTGCCCCAATACCGTCTACAGCCCATGACACTGATTCATACAAGGTTTTTGTAAAAGATGGCTTCTGCAGTTGGGATAAAACAATGCAAAGGTTTTGATGCCATGAGAAGTCAAATGTTCATCGAGCTGCTGTTAGCATCATACATGCTGCTAATGCTAGCATTAATGTAGCAACTGCTCTCTCTCTCTCTATGGGCAAGCAAAAACAAATGGCTTATGTGAGAACTGCATTGATGAGTATTTTTGTCTACTGTGCAATATCTGGCATGTCAAGGACTAGCAGTTCGAGGTCATGTAGACAGGGATTCAAAGTTGAGTCAGTTGCTGAACTTGTGTGCACGAGACGTTCCAGACCTACAGTCATGGCTGGCTTGTAAGGAGTCCAAGTGGCTTTCTCAGGATCTTCTCAATGAAATGATGGAACTATTTACCCATGATGTTCTGTGAACGCCAATAGATGAATGAAGCGTGCTGAGTTTTTATGGATAATCGTGGAGGAAACTGCTGACATCACAGACCAGGAACAGGTGTCTGTGTGCGTCCGTGAATATCTGGAAATGGTGGAACTGTTTCTTGGATTTTACCAGACTGCTAGCACAACAAGGGTAGAACTTCTTGAGCTGTTTAAACAGGGGTGAACTGGCCATCTGGACGTTCTCTAAAAGTGCAGAAGGGCCGTCTGTCCAACAGCCGTTGGCCTGGCTCCATGGTTCATCGACCAGACAGAGTTGTTAAAGTACCCCTCCAGATACGTTTTAAAGTTTAAAAATACTCTGAGATGAGTAATATGTTGTTTAATATGGTTTCCCCACATAAAAGAAGAAAGAAAAAACATGAAAAGGGTCAAGAAGCACATCTTCTTCTCCCACAGTGAGAAATTCAGGCTCTATGAATATGCAAATAACACAGGCCTCGCACCCCGCCCACCACCACGGCTTACTCTAGGTTGACTTGTGAAAGAGTGGTGAGCATCAAGATGGTTAATGTTAGAGCAAACAGAGAGATTCAGCCATATATGTTTGAGCCTCAGTCAGACCCAGACTCAGACTCTGTTGTGCAACAAAATCGGCAACTAGCAGACGTATCAGAATGGTAAGTGTAGTTAGCATCTTTTATATGTTTATGTTTTTTTGTTAGCTTTTCACAGGCAGTGGCTGACACACAAGTGGTTGTAAAACATACAATAATATCGGCTACGATGTTACAGTGTGTCCACATTGTCACCTTGTTATTAGATAATTAGAACAGAGGTCTAATCAAAGTTTGAAGAACAATATATCCCGTCTGGCTGAGATTTTTATATCAAGTGTAATATCTGTTTATCTTGATAGTCAACCAAGTTTGCCTGGGAACTGGCTCATTGGCAGTAGTCTAAAATTCAAAACTGCTGGGATGTCAGGGCGAGGTGACCCCCACCAGAGGGGGGGAACCCCTCCATCGCTGATGGCTTCCTATGTTGCTGCTGCTGCCACTAAGTCAGCCATCGGAGCGCACGACGACGGATCATTTTAGTGCCGCCGCCGGAGCAAGGGGGACCGACACGATCTAAGTCCATCCATCCATCCATTACCCAAACTGCTTATCCTGCTCTCAGGGTCGCGGGGATGCTGGAGCCTATCCCAGCAGTCATTGGGCGGCAGGCGGGGAGACACCCTGGACAGGCCACCAGACCATCATATGGCTGGCTCCAGACTAGAAACATTGAAAGTGAAAGCTTTTTACCAAAACAAATGGCTGATGCAAGAACTGCGTTGATGAATATTTTGTCTTCTGTACAACATCTGGCATGTCAAGGACTAGCAGTTTGAGGTCATGTAGACAGGGCGCCAACATAGAAGAGGTTTACACTGCACACCGTGCCATTTTTCGGGTGAAAAAGACTCACCTCGTGCTGCCCTCATCGTTTCTTCAGGCTAAACTTTGAAATGTCAACTAAATACATAGTTTATAGTTTTACTATTACCAAACAAATAGCAGCAGCTGGCAAAAAGCTAATGGTGTTAAGCCACAAGGGAAACATTTTACAAGCCTTGATTGGACTGTTGGTACATAACTTACATACTGACTCCCACTCGCTGTCGCAGTCCCAGGATAAACAGGCAGCACAGCATCAGACTACAGAACTAGTTTCTTGTGAAAACCCAGTGACTTTTGCATTAGGTTATGGAAACACTCCTCACTGAAATTAGCATTGCAGATACGCAGTCCCTCCAGGTTTTAAAGCATGTGAGCCCGGTGTGTGTCAATAAACTCCAGCTATTTCAGCAGAATAGTGGGATTTTTTTTTTTTTTGGGAGACGGTGGAAGGAAGCTCCAGGATCCGGTTTACATCCAAGGATTGCACACTCCACCATGTTTGCAGTCAAAACATTCGCGATCCTAATGCAAACTACCTCTCTGTACCGATAAGTCCGCTCTGCGCAAGAGGCTTCAGGTTTCTTTGCCCACCCTGCAATGCATACTGGCTTTCGGATTTGTGACAAACCAAATCGAGTTTACCCGGGGTATGTGTGGATCTCAGATTTTAGGGAAATGCAAAGACAGATCCTCATCCAGTAGAGGAATGTGAAAACACTGTTCTAGTGACAAACTTTGCGCAAACCCCAGGTAGCACCCGGATGTGGGCCACTTCAGGCAATGACGCGGCACTGATGGCCTTCTTCTGGCCCTGATAAAATGGATGCGACCCTGAAGTGGTCCACATGTATAATAGCAAATATGGCCCAAATATGCCAAATCAAATGTGGGCCTTGTTTGGCAAAGATGCGGTGCTCTCGGCAACATGTGATCTGGATGTGACCCTGAAGTGGCCCGTGTGGTAAATGGTGAATATGGCCCAAATATCACAAAACAAATATGGCTATGGCTTGGTTCTGGCCCAGATCTGGGAAACAGGAGGGAACCGCCCAAGTGCCATCATTCCACATGGTATGTAGGCCGCATGAAGTGTCAGGTGTGGGACGGGTCTGGGCCACAGCAATTTTGCTATCTGGAACACAAGTTAGTATATTCAAGGCCAGACTATTTAGGGGACACAAACATAAGAAAAACACACTTTTGAGTGGCGGGGTTCTTTAAAGTTAAAAATTTAACATTTCGCTGGCATCCAGGTAGCATGGCAGTCTACTCCATTGCCTACTAACACGGGGATCACCAGTTCGAATCCCCGTGTTGCCTCCGGCTTGATCGGACATCCCTGCAGACACAATTGGCCGTGTCTGCGGGTGGGAAGCCGGATGTGGGTATGCGTCCTGGTCGCTGCACTAGCGCCTCCTCTGGTCGGTTGGGGCACCTGTTCGGGGAGGAGGGGGAACTGGGGGGAATAGCGGGATCCTCCCACACGCTACGTCCCCCTGGCGAAACTCCTCACTGTCAGGTGAAAAGAAGTGGTTGGTGACTCCACATGTATCGGAGGAGGCATGTGGTAGTCTGCAGCCCTCCTGTGATCAGCAGAGGGGGTGGAGCAGAGATCGGGAAGGCTCGAGAAGAGTGGGATAATTGGGAGGGGATACAATCGGGAGGGGAAAAAAGGGGAGGGGAATCCAAAAATATTGCAAAATTTCATAAAAGGGGAAATGAACGCATTTCTTGTCCATGAGCCACCTGCAACAAGGCCACTCTCCCAACTGTGTCACCTATCTCAGGTGAGATACTTGTTTTTTCTTTTTCTTTTTAAATCCTGAGGAAAAGCAAATTTCCCTGTTTAAATCTACCAACTCTTACATTGGGGAAACCAAAACAGAGGCTGGCGAAGAGGTTGGCACAACACAGGAGAGCCACCACGTCAGGCCAGGACTCCAGAGTCTACACCCATCTCCAGGCCAGTGGCCACTCTTTCAAGGATGGGGATGAGCACATCCTTGATAGGGAGGAACGCTGGTTTGAACGGGGAGTCAAAGAGGCCATCTACGTGAAGAGGGAACAACCATCCCTGAACTTGGAGGGGGGGGGGCTAAGAGTACATCTGTCGCCAGTACACATGGCCATTGTAAGTCTAGTTAATGGTCACGGCAATCTGCATATGAAACCGATTGTTGTTTCCGGTCGTTATGCCGCTGTGTTGTTTATAAGGGTGGGGGTACCTGCAGCCAGCTGAGACTGAAGAGGTCACTTAGATGAGCGATGAAACGTTTCTCCCAATAAACGCCGTGTCCAGATGGACCGGTTCAGCTTTCTGGGACAAATCTACCAACGTTGGCCTGCAAGCCTGTTTAGCCTTTCGCTTTTCTTGTCTTCCGAGTGGAAAGAGATGTTTCTCCGGATGCTGCAGAAGCAAATAGGAAACATGCCCCCTCCCCTGTTCTGTGACGGCGTTGGACGACTCCAGCCAAGGATTTTCCTCCAGTACCGTTGTTCCAGCTTTTGGACCACTTCAACAAAAGAAAATCCATCTCTTGCTTGGTTTTGACAGTCACATGTTCTGTCAGGGCTGGAGAATATTGCTAACCACGTCACCCTTTTAATATGCTGTAAATGTTTGTCTCACTTTGATCAGTTTTAAGCAATAATTGCAGTGAACAGGCAGGAAATATGTCAAAAATACAGACACAAAACACCTGAAAACTCACCAGGGGTTTTGACTTTTGCTTAAATTAACAGAGCTAAATTGATTGCTTTTTACTGAAATTATGAGATAGGACTTTTATTGAATACCAAATGCCTTCTTTTTGTGCTAATGAGCCATAACTGTGCTGCATCTCCAGTTGCTGTCTATTGGAACAGCCGTCGGCTGAAATAACGTATGAATCCACACAGTCTTACTGGTACTTCTAAACTGACGGTCATAATGATTTTGTCTTAATTTCCACTAAGTCATCTGTTATAATGAGCATTATTACTTCATTCAATGCGACAGGCATGGGCGCAAGTCCATGAATACTGGGACGGCATCCAGCGCTTTACCTGCGCCCCCGTCCACAGGGTTAGTCCATAGGGTTAGCCCGGCCGGACCGCGAACTCGTGTATTCCGGACCGCGGGCAACAACGTTAACCAGTCGACTAAAGCAGTGTTTCTCAACCGGGGGTCCGCGGACCCCTAGTGGTCCGTGGTGTAATTGCAAGGGGTCCGTGAAAATAAAATGTCTTTAAAAAAAAGATCCTATGACATTTATAGAAATAGGATTATTTTACTCAAATGTGACTGAGACCCTTATCTACCTAAACTATAAAGGGTAACAGGACTTTTTCTCTAATTACATCTGTTTCACAAGTGTAATTTATTGTATTTTAATAAGAGATCTCGCTCCCGTTTGCATTGTTAAAAGTTACTGCATAAAAATTCTGTTGTTACATATATCTGAAAGTTACTGAATACATATTCTGTTTTGTTACATATATCTGAAAGTTACTGAATACATATTCTGTTTTGTTACATATATCTGAAAGTTACTGAATACATATTCTGTTTTGTTACATATATCTGAAAGTTACTGAATACATATTCTGTTTTGTTACATATATCTGAAAGTTACTGAATACATATTCTGTTTTGTTACATATATCTGAAAGTTACTGAATACATATTCTGTTTTGTTACATATATCTGAAAGTTACTGCATACATATTCTGTTTTGTTACATATATCTGAAAGTTACTGCATACATATTCTGTTTTGTTACATATATCTGAAAGTTACTGCATACATATTCTGTTTTGTTACATATATCTGAAAGTTACTGCATACATATTCTGTTTTGTTACATATATCTGAAAGTTACTGAATACATATTCTGTTTTGTTACATATATCTGAAAGTTACTGAATACATATTCTGTTTTGTTACATATATCTGAAAGTTACTGAATACATATTCTGTTTTGTTACATATATCTGAAAGTTACTGAATACATATTCTGTGTTGTTACATATATCTGAAAGTTACTGCATAAGAATTCTGTTTTGTTACATATATCTGAAAGTTACTGAATACATATTCTGTTTTGTTACATATATCTGAAAGTTACTGAATACATATTCTGTGTTGTTACATATATCAGAAAGTTACTGCATAAGAATTCTGTTTTGTTAACTATATCTAAGTTACAACTGAAAGCTCTTATTTTTGCCCCAAAGAGGGAATAAATGCTATAATGCAATTTAAAATGCAGTTTCTACTGTTTCTATCAAATTGCAACCCCCCTCCCCCAAGATCAGGTGGAGGGGTCCTCAGGGTAGATCAGAAATACGCAGGGGGTCCAGGACCCCAAAAAGGTTGAGAACCACTGGACTAAAGGGTCCGACCCGTTAGCCAAGGCTTACCGAGCCTATTCATCCGTGATCGTTACAGTATGTATACTGGCTGATGTTTCCAGTTTGCACATTAACGTAGCATAAATTAAACGGTCAAAAAAGTTATTTGACTGTTTATTTGCTGTTTTTGGAAATCCCCACACCAGGTGCCGCAGGCCGATACGAACCGGAGCTCTGACGGCACCAGTTTTCCAGAAAACGTGAGGCGTCTATAAACAAATATCTTACTTGCTGTATGCCGGTGACAGGTGAGATCACACAAAGTAAAATGTAGCTTTACTGTTGCCTTGGGAAAAGTGTCTCGTTTACAATCTCAAGCCACATCTAGAGTCCATGCGGTCCCTGGTCCTGTGCGGAAACCCTGCAACGGACAGGCTTCTCGACTACAGACTGGAAACTCAGCAAGTCCACCTAGACGGACTTGCTTTGGTCTACTCGTGCACTTCTCCCGAGATTTTAACCCACACCACCCAGCTCGGCTGTCAGGGTTTTGGTTTTTTTTTGCATGGGAGACGAAAACTATTCAGTCGAGTTTTATCGTCAGAGTCCAGCTGAATTTAATGTCCTGTTGCGGTGTCTGGGTCAGAACATATTCATACGTCTTCCCACCTCGGAGCCGAGTGGGAGGAAACTGATTTCCAAGAGGCTGTTCGCAAGATGCTGCTGCTGCTGTGTGTGTGTGTGTGTGTGTGTGTGTGTGTGTGTGTGTTCAAATTTATGCAGAGTAATGGAGAAACAACAATGTGTTTATGTAACAAATGATTAAATATGAGAAAATGCAGTTGGAGAGTTTGGGGTAATAACCTATTTGACCACAAGCTGTGGCCTTCGCTTTCCTAATACACCATTTACTGCATGTGCAGATAACGATGGCACCGTGAGACGCAATCAAGACTGTGTGTGTGTGTGTGTGTGTGTGTGTGTGTACGCACACTCTTGTGTTAAACCATCTCCTGGGTCAAACACATTATTTTTTGATGCTGAGAGCGGACATTTATGATACCTAGGAAAACATATGAAAGACAAGAATCAATTCACTCTGTAATCCCATGATCAATTACGGGGTAAACTCGGTGTGTTGTTAAATTGAAACATATATTTCTTAAACTGCTTAAAATGACTTTTAGGCCTGCCTCTCTGTCTCTTTCACATCCCCCCTCTTTCTTTCACAAACATGTGCACACACACATATATATACATATATATACACACACACACACACACAAACACACCTGCGCCTCCACTGACCTGCAAAATGTGTTGGCAGCGCTGCTAACCCCGTGTATTTAAGGTCAATGTTTGCATTTATGCATGTATAGATATACACGTGCGTATTTTTCTTTTTTTTTTGTCGTGCAGCCATACCCAAACATCTGCACCCCTTTCCATGCTCCTATGTCCCCTCCCCTGTGTTTGCTGACTTTACGGTCCCATTGGAAATCCATGTAGCCCGGGCCTCTCCCTCACAGTTGTCTTGCCATTGATTAACTGTCAGAGAAGGGGAGCACAAGCAGGAGTCCTGGCCTTAGCTGACAAGAGAGAGAGAGAGAGAGAGAGAGAGAGCTACAGAAAGAAAGTAGAGCAGAATGAGAATGAGGACAAAGAAAAGAGTGGAAGGTGGGAGGGGGTGTAGAGTGTGAAAGAAAGAGAAGGAATATGCAAATTAGAGAGAGGAGGAGGAGGTGAGGTGACTTGTCAGGAATGAAGCGAGCGTCCAAAGGAGCAGAATGATGTGCAAGGCGGAGGACACCACCACTGGGCTGAGTGCAGCGATGGGTGAGAAGAAGAGGGTGGGCAAAGCACGCATGGTGAAAAGATAGAAAATGAAAGGGGGGTAACCGGAGGGGAATAGAAAGAGCCGGGCTCATATCAAATTGGATAAGGGAGTTGAAAATGGGTGGTGGGGGGATGACATTATAAAATATGCACAAGAGCAAGGGAAGCGATCCCTTCGAAATCCATGCTAGAAATGAGACCATTACTCAGTAAAATTCACCGTTGTTGACAAAAACTATATGCGTGAACGTAGTGACTTTTTTGTCTAGAATAAAACCAAGATGAACTTGTCAGAAATGCAAAAAATCGGACAGTAGAGTGAAGTGAATCCTTTCACGCAAAACCCCTAGTTTGAAAAAAAAAAAGAAAGGTTTCTCTGATGAGGATCTTCCTGCCTGCACTTCTCCCCTCTGGATGAAGGAGGGATAGATTAGAGGAGGGGGGGGGGGGAGATGAGAGGGATGCATGATGGGGGAGGGGTAGCGGGGAAGGAGGAGAAGGGGGGGGCACTGTAAGTAAAGCAGAACTACGCTTCGAGCAATACCTCTCCCGTGTGCTGGATTTTTCATAGTGCTGACAATATATTTGACTATAAATATATTCAAACGCTTATTTTTAACGGGGCACAAAACAAGATTGTTCCCCCCGTGATTTACAGCAGACCATATCACATCTGCAGTCACCTATTTGCGCCGTCCCCCATCCTCCCCCTCCCCCCCACACACACTGGGGGTTTCACAGAATAGTCGACTAGTCTGCTTAGTTGTAGACTAATCGTTCATCTGTGATTTTAGCACCGTGGAGCAATAAAAGCAGTGGCAGTGCATTTACAGCAGATATGCAGCTGGGGGCGCTGTGGGTAGGTGGACATAACTTTGGTTGTTGTTGAACATAAATTTGTTTGAACGATCATTTTCTACGTTATGCCACGTTACGAGTAGGATATGTCGTTTGCGGTTTGTAAACGCGACGTTCATAACTGGCCCCTCCCCCCGGTTCAACGTCACCAGAAGGACACGCCCCCCCATCGCCGCCATTGCCAGAACACAGCCCAGTGTACAGGCCAACCCCGTGTCGCTCTTCATCCCCACCCTCTTCTTCCGTGCTCGCCAGCGGGTGGAAGCTAACCCCGGATTCACTCGTTTTGGAAAGAGACGTGCCCGCTTGGCGTCTCGCCGCGCTATATTTGCGTCTTTTCGGCGCCGTGTCCGCCATTGTTGTAGTGTAAACTACTAATAACACACGTTAGCCCCTAGCTAACAGGTCCAACCCTTTAGCCGAGCGGTTAGTGACGTCGCCTTGTGGTGCGGTACACCCCGTATCGAATCCCGCACCGGGCAAGAAAATAACCGGTTACACTACCTTTACTTCTTCTACCTTTACTTCTTCTACCTTCAAAGATGTGATGAAAAGACTCCCGCTATCCCGGTGTGCCGATTTAACGAGGGACCATGTTAACCGATGACTTAAGCGAAAGCAGCAGTTGAAAACACGAACAGACCACGTAGTGTCCCCCTAAAAGGCTTTAATTTTACTTTAATCAATTTTAAATACACACTCATCCGTATTTCCTTATCTGCGCTAACCGTTTACGTAAAATATAATTGTGCTGAGCAAGACTCGTTCTTCTTCTTCTTCTGCTTCTGCTGCTTCTTCTTGGTGTTTATTGGCGGTTGGCAAACAACGAAATGGCGCGTTACCGCCACCATCTGGTATGGAGTGTGGATCAGAATGTCTATTATTTACGCTATAGCCCCCCCCCCCCCAAAAAAAAGACAAAATTCTCAAATCTTCTTAATTAAATTGGTTACTCTAAGAAACCGAAACAAGATTTCAGTTTCAGATTTCAGCGCAGGATTCATTCACCTCTCGTAAAGTTTCTTACAATGTGGGAAACAAAATCGCAAGTGACCCATATTCAATCGTTTGTTTGAATTTGTCATCAGTTGTTTGATAAAGGCAAAACGTGTGGCAAAACATACATTAAAAGTAAGATAAGATGTACTTTATTAATCCCAGTGGGGAAAGTAATCCTCTTCATTTAACCCATCCTAACACACACTGTAGCTAGCACTAGAACGATCGGGATTTCCCCCTACTTAAAACGACCACGGGCGGTCAAATTGACTGCCAGTTTTTAAACTCTACATTCTGTCAAGATAAGTACACAACTGAGATATTAATGCACTGCTAATGTTAGTATGACTGTTAGTAAACGTCTGACACCAAAATTAACATTTAACAACTATAATACTATTTTTAAACAATTTAAACTTCAGAGAGACACGGTCAAACTTGAATGGCAAAAGTGAAAAAGTGAAAATATTACCTTAAAAACAAAATGGAAAACACATATTTCTAATCTAACAAACGTAACAAGGCCTATAAAACTTGAAATGTAAAAAAAAAACTGAAAATAAATATTGAAACAGTCCCAAACAACAACGGGAATTTTAAAAATTACTTGTTTTGTCATCCAGTAAAGAAGCAATACTTATTTTTAACTCTCTTTATTGTCCATCCTCTCAATCAAGTACATTCTCGACCCCCTCACTTCCAGTCTCTCTTTGTTCTCGTGATATCTTCCACTATACTACATCTTTCCCTTCGTTAGAGTTACAGTTGTCCTTACTTTAACATCAACATAATAAAACTAATGACAAATGATAAATGAAATGTCTTGGTTTGTTTTTTTTCCATTCTCAAACATAAACATAGACATATTTGAACATTCTGTTCAACTAGTTTCTATATTCTTAAACCAACATATTTCAAACATGTTCCAAATCAATCAAAAATCTCAATATTCAATAAATCCAATGTTGTTTTAAAAGCTAACTTAAACAGATTCGGTTTCTTTATCCTATGTATCTTAATTAAGTGTCTCTATCGGGTTGGCTTCTTGATAATTCTGCCACTTCTGGTAACTGATTATCTGGCACCGATACAGCTTCCTGTGGGCACCCCGCTGGAGCGCGCAGAACATCCTGCATGTCCAAAACTCCAGCATCCTCACGTGCATCTGCTGGAACGCCGATGTCCCCACGTGCTTCTGCTGGCACAGCAGCATCAAGGTCCATTACCACAGGAGTGTGGCGAAGATGTTTAACATTCCTTGTGATCCTGGATCCATCTTCGGTGTTTATGAGTTCAAAGGAATAGTCTGAGGTGTTTCTCAGGAGTACATGACGAATGTCTCTGAATTTAGAATCCAGTTAACAATTGGTGTACTGGCAATGCACACCAACCGTTCTATTTTACCATTTGATTTTTGATAATACGGTCATGCGCGTATGTCCTTGATTCCATGCGTTGTTTGGAAAGATTCAAATAGCTGTCCAACAAACTGCCTGCCTTGGTCTGTGACAACCTCTAGAGCAGTGTTTCTCAACCGGGGGTCCGCGGACCCCTAGTGGTCCGTGGTGTAATTGCAAGGGGCCCGTGAAAATAAAATATCTTTAAAAAAAAGATCCTATGACATTTATAGAAATAGGATTATTTTACTCAAATGTGACTGAGACCTTTATCTACCTAAACTATAAAGGGTAACAGGACTTTTTTCTCTAATTACATCTGTTTCACAAGTGTAATCTATTGTATTTTAATAAGAGATCTCGCTCCCGTTTGCATTGTTAAAAGTTACTGAATACATATTCTGTTTTGTTACATATATCTGAAAGTTACTGCATAAGAATTCTGTTTTGTTAACTATATCTAAGTTACAACTCAAAGCTCTTATTTTTGCCCCAAAGAGTGAATAAATGCTATAATGCAATTTAAAATGCAGTTTCTACTGTTTCTATCAAATTGCAACCCCCCTCCCCCAAGATCAGGTGGAGGGGTACTCAGGGTAGATCAAAAATACGCAAGGGGTCCAGGACCCCAAAAAGGTTGAGAACCACTGCTCTAGAGGATATCCAAACCAAGCAAATATTTCTGTCACCTCCTTAATGACTGTGGCTGAAGAGATGTCATTTATGACAATTGCCTCTGGTTATGAAGTACAATAGTCAGTTAGAGTCAATATGTAGTTGTTCTCTATGGGACCTACTAGGTCAATGCCTAACTTAGGGTCTGGGCGGCAGTTCAAGTGGTTGAATAGGTTGATCGTCATGCAGTTGCTGGCTGAGCACACAAGCAGAGCAGTTTCTGATCAGTCTTTCAACATCTAAGTCCATATTGGGACCAATAGAATTTGCTCCTCAGATACTGTTTTATGCGGACCACTCCCTGGTGAGTCTCCTCCTATGCCATTTTCAGCACTTGTTTCACTTTCTGTTTCGTTAACACAATCCTCTCCTGTTATTATCAGTCCATTATATGTCAACAACTCACCCGAGCATCTATCGTATGGCCGTAGTTCTTCTGGAATTGGGTTCGGCCATTTTCCTGTTTCCACTATTGTTGTCAGCTGTTTTAGTGTGTGATCCTCTGTCATCGCGTTTTTAATGTCCTCAAGTGTCATAGCTTGCAAATCGTGCATAGTTACGGAAAGCACTTTGTCCACATATGGTTCAACATACCCATTTTCTTCTGTTTCCAGTAAAGGTAGTCTTGACAGTGAGTCTGCTACATTAGACTTTCCCACAATGTGTTCTATTTTGTAGTCATATGATTGTAATATTAATCCTAGTCTTTGAATTCCGGGTGGTAAGTGTGTTGCCTTCTCGGGGTTGAACATATCTATGAGAGGTTTGTGATCCGTTTGGAGTGTGAACTTGCCTCCCCATAAGTATGTTCTGAAGTGTTCGACTGCCCATACACATTCTAGAGCTTCTCGCTATATCTGGGAATAGCGTCTTTCGGTAGGAGTCAGTGGGCAGGCTTGCATAAGCGATTGGCTTATTCTGTCCATCTGTTTGTTCCTATAGCAAGTCCTACTGGGCTTGCGTCACTTATGACTACAGTTGATGCATTGATCTTGTATTAGGCTAGGCATAGTTCACTTACCAGCGCTCTTTTCATTTTATTGAATGACTTTTCTGTCTCTGACATCCACTTACACTCTTGTCTTTTCCGTGTTAGTTTCCTGAGGGGTTCTGATATGTTTGCATAGTCGGTTATGAATTTCATCAGAAATCCACGTGCCTAAGAAGGAGCACAGTTGCTGCACATTATCAGGTCTCGGGGCATTGCAAATAGCCTCTATTTTTCGGGGGTCTGGTTTTATTCCTTCAGCTGAAGTCACATGTCCTAACATCACAATCTGTTGTAACCCAAAAACACATTTGTCTCAATTCAGGGTTAGACCTCTGTCTTTGCATTTCTGCAATACTTGTCGCAGTCTCTTTTCCAGTTCTTTCTCATTTTCAGCATGTACTATCACGTCATCCATGTAGCAAACGACATCTGGCATCCTTGTTAGCATCGAGTCCATAGCCTTCTGATAGGCCTCCGGTGCACTTGCCAGTCCAAAGGGAGCCTTCCAGAAACGGTAGCACCCTCTGTGAGTGATGAAAGTAGTCAGGTGTCTTGACTCTGGGACTAACCCTACTTGCCAGTATCCTTTTCTTGTATCTAGTTCAATAAATATTTTTGCTCCTTGCACAGCTTGCAGTATACTGTCCACAGTTGGTACTGGATGTCTCTCTCAGATTACAGCTTTACTTCCTGGAGATCTACACATAGTCTCACTTCTCTTGTGTCTTTCTTTGGTGTAAGTAGAATATCAGAAATCCACTCAAGTCCTTCATTCACCTCTTCGATGATATCATCTTCAAGCATTTTGCTTTTTGTCTAGTTCCTGGTTTACAGCTTCTATTATTGGATAAGGGACTCTCCTCAAACCCTGAGCTGCAGAAGACTTTCTCATCAACTGTTACTCTGTGACTGTAACCAGTAATCTGTCCTTGTCCTTTAAAGAGTGACTCATATTATTGTGCTAATTGACTGAATTCATCTGTCTGGTCCACTGCATTTACATTTCCTCCAGGAGTCAATATCTTTAATGCAAAGCAAAATTTTCTGCCCATCAGTGTTTCCAGGTTTCATTTAATAACAAACCCTTTCTGTTATGACATTGTCTTGCCATGACAGTTGTGCTTTAAAGTAAGCTAGAACACTTTAGTGGAGTCTTCTGGCCATAAGGATAGAATCTCTTCTTGTCCCGTTTCAGTTCAGCTTTGTGCGAAAACACTTTCTTATGTTCTGCTATGAGGTTCCTTCCACTTCCTGTGTCTACTACAATCTGAATCTTCTGATAATTTGTTTTTATTGTTTCTTTGCTTTGTGGATCTATTGCATGTATAAACTCATCAGAGTCTGAGTCTGAGGGGGTCCTCCGCTGTTCTTACTGGTTTATACTTTCTGTCATGTTTCTTTTCTTTTTGCAAGCTATTTCTCTTTCTGCATACTCATGCATAATGTCCAGTTTTCTTCCAATACAGGCATTTCGCTGTTTTGGCTCCACATTCATCTGTTTTATGGGTTGCTAGTCCACACCTGAAACAAACGGTGTCGCTGTTGCATTGTTCTTTGTCTGTGCTTTCACTTCCGGTTCTGTCTGCGTGAGCAGCCCTTGCCTTTCTAGTGAAGTTAACGTGACTGTCTCTAGTCTTGCTGCCACCACTGTTTTCTGAAAACGCTTTAGACACGGCGTGTGCTGCTTCAAAAAGTCTAGCGACCTTGAGAGTTCTTTCTAAAGTTAGTCCTTCCTCCTGCAGTAATTTGTCCCGCAGTCTCTTCATTGCACACTTTTCCACTATTTGATCCCTCAGCATGTCTTCTTCTAGTGTGCCAAATTCACATGATTTCGTTAGTTCTCTCAAAGCATTAACAAAGGCATCAATAAATTCCTCAGGGCACTGAACTCTCTGTCTAAATTTGTGTCTTTCCAAAACTACATTTCTCTGTGGCGTGAAATATGTGTCAAGGGCAGCTACCGTCTGAGCAAACGTACCTTTTACTCCCGGAAGATTAGCAGAGATCCTCTGATTGGGTGCACCGATACAATGCAATAGTGTAGCTCCCCGTACTGCATCCTCTGCCTCCACAGATCCGCTGGCTATTTCAAAAGTTGTGCACGATTCTTTCAACATTTCATATTCCGGGTAGAGTTCCGATGCTTCAAGGTTCAACGGGGGAGGCGGAGATAGGCGGAGATAGCCGAACACCAGAGGCTGCCATGGCCAGAGCCCTAGAAAGAGAGAGTTGCGTCAATGAGAGAGTCACGTGGTTCATGTAGCCGCCGAATAGTTCCAAACCAAGCTTGGCGGGTCATTTAAACGAACTGCTTAGCCGCAATTTCTGGTATCTACAAACCAATATTTTCAGATTTTTACATTTATATATAGATATAGATATATTCCAACGTGACACATATTCTATGCGCACTGTTTGGAACCATCCGGGGCTCCCATGATCCGCCATTGCTGTGGCCCATTGACGTCTACGGAGTTGACATAACTCTCTCTTTCTAGGGCTCTGGCCATGGTCCCGATTCCCGATATCGGGATTCCTACTCAAGTTCGTTTCACACGTCTTGCTTTGAGGTCGTTGCAATTCTCTCTTTTTATCTTCGTCGCCAATGTTGTGTCATACAAGAAAGAAGCAATACTTATTCTTAACTCTCTTTATTGTCCATCCTCTCGCTCCACTACATTCCCGTCCCCCTCACTTCCTGTCTCTCGCTATTCTCGCGATATCTTCCACTACACTACGCGACTAGAACAGTCATTGGCGGTCAACTCTATATTCTGTCAAGATAAATACCCAATATAAATATTAATGCATTGCATATGTTAGTATGTCTTAAGAAACGACTGACACCAAAATTAAAATGTTAACAACTTTAATACTATTTTTCAAACAATTAAAAATGGCCGCTGTCTAACGCCTGTAAATACTGCAGCGCCTCGGTGGTAGTCATGGTGTGTCTGTAACCAGACATGTTGGCAATAATCAAAATCAAGCTTAGACTGTTACTCTGCAGTGGAGAGCGCTAGTTTTTGTTTTTCTTTCTCTAGGGCAGAGCAATGAACCTAGCGAGGGAAATGATATGACCAATACACATCGTAAATAGTGACATGACGCGCACGATCACGCGCAAATTACATGCGGTCATTTTGACCGGCCATGGGCGTTTTAGGTAGATCTTACAACTTTTTTTGTGCAATTGATCTAAAACTAATTTTACTGCAAATATATGCAATTTTAGGAGCATTCGGGGAACGGGAGGTCTGTATCTCCCCCCCCCCCACAAAGTTATTAATCTTTGAAAATCCAAAACGGTCATAATGACCGTCCTGGACTCCAGTTCTTCTTGCCATGCGTGGGTCAGGGGCACAGGCAGGAGTATTTAACTATGCATGTTTTGATGGTGAGAGGAAACCCACGCAGGCACAGGGAGAACATACAAACTCCCCACAGAAAGGACCTGGGACGGCCTCGGTTTCGAACCCAGGACCTTCTTGCTGTGGGGCAGCAGTGCTAACCACTGGGTCGCCGTGCCACCCAATGAATAACTGAAGTGCTGTAGTTCTGCAGAGATGCCCTGGCCTACATAGCTTGTTCTCCAGATGTAAGAAAACGTGTTTCATTGGGACAGACCCCAACAAATGTCACATCATCGTGATTTTAATAGCTTTTTTTAATGAAAATTAAAATCGATATGCAAAAATGACCATTCCCACTAATCGTGAATCATATCGCGATCGTCATATCTGTCAAAATACTGCAGTATGATTTTTTTCTATTTACAATATCCTGCAGCACTAGTATTGGACATTCAACGTAAGATCATTTAAGGGTTTTGGGCTTTTCAACAGCTGCCGTCACCAGGACAACCACGGATGCGCTCGGCTGAAAGTCACCAGAACACGGTCACTGGCGAAACCGAAACACCCGCGAGGAAGAAATCGTGTTGTTACTGTAGTCGGTATCTCCAGCTCAGACAGGCTGCGGGGGGGGGGGGTTAGTCCAATCAGATTGCGGCTCATTTGTAAACAGCCTCTCAGAGCCAACCGAGGACTGCCATTTTATCTGCCCCCCCCCCCAGGTCGGGGCCCACCTACATACATTAACCCTTTACTGATAGGCTCCAGCATCCCGCGACCCTGGGGGCAAGGTAAGTGGTTTGGAGAATGAATGACTGAATGAATGAATGAATGAATGAATGAATGAATGAATGAATGAATGAATGATCATTGTTATTGGGTGAAAAAATACTTTAAATCTCCCGCCATTAATCGACTACTCGACTACTTTTTGGAGGTAGTTGATGACTACTAAAATGCAGCAGTCGTGAATTCCCTAACACACACACACACACACACACACACACACACCTGTTTAGATCACTTTTAGGGATTTACATTCACTCCCTAGCTCTTAACTCTAGCTTAACGATCAGAACTACATCACTGACACACACACACACACACACACACACACACACACACACACACACACACACACACACACACACACACACACACACACACCTGTTTAGATCACTTTTGGGGACATTACATAGACTTACATTCACTCCCTAGCTCTTAACCCTAGCTTAACCATCAGAACTACATCCCTAACACACACACACACACACACACACACACACACACAGGAGGGGGGGGGGAGGGGATGTCGGATGTCTCCATCTGGGGGGAAATCCTAGCACAACCACATTACTGCAGGAATATCCCCACCCCGCCCTGTTCTCCCCCAACTCCTCCCCCCCTCCCTGCCTCCCCCCCTCGCTGCCTCCTCGCCTCCGTCCTGCTCGGATAGCGCTACATGTCGGCGAAACAAGCGAGTCAATTAAACGTCTCGCACTGAAGCACCTTTTACACGGGACAGACAAGCGGAGGGACGGGGAAGGAAGGCGTGTTTGGCGCGCCGCGGTGTGTAGAGGAGTAGAGGCAGGAGGGAGGAGGGGGGAGGAGGAGGAGGCAGGAGCAGGACTGAGGAACAGCCTGCGAATAAAGGATGAGTAACTGCAACAGTTGCTGCTACAGTGATGCCACACGAGAGAGGGGAAGTTGCAGAAAGAAAGGGGAATGAAACGGGGGGGGAGGAGGGGGATTCCCAATTCAATTTCCGGTATTGCAGCTTTGTTTCCGGGGCTGCACGCGACACATTTTTTAATGTAATTTGAGCGAATGGGAGGACATTGTTAAAGCGTACCTTTATAACACGATGACCTTGCACGGGCATAAACCCTGGCAAGTCATTGGCCCCCTGTGGGGTGGTGGTCCTCCGTGCACATGTCGCGTGACCGAGGATGCAGTAACGGAAATATGTCAGGCTGTATTCATTTGGGGAACCTCTGAGAGAGAGAGAGAGAGAGGATTTCATTAGCACCCTCAAAGGGACACAGTCATTTATAATTAAATGGTTGGGTTGTTTAATAATAGATGCCCGGCAATGAATGTTTTACACCAACACAGCGCTGGAAATAGGCCAGACAAAATGGAGAGATTGATAGGGACAAAATGAATAGGTGGTAAAAAAGAGTGAAAGCGGTTGGGAGAGGAGGAGAGGGAAATGCAGCAGTCAGGTGCATATAGTGTGCAAGTGGGGCAAGTGGAGGGAAAGCAGCAGGGCAGCAAATGGATGGAGTAGCGAGGTTAAAAGCGATGTCTAGTCTGAATCACGGCGTTGCCTCCGGCGGCACAGGGAGTGCAAATGGCCACACTCCTGAGTGGGGGTCGTGAGGGGCATTCTGTGTCAGCGTTGCAGCTAATGACTCCTACAGGTGATGGGGAGCCCATACAGATTTGGGGGCAATTCCTCTGGAAAAGCCTGCCGTTGGTAGGGGAGATGAAGTTGTCTGATGTTTATCAGAGGAAAGGTGTGGAAGTCTTCTCCCTTCCCATCCGCTGAAAGGCTCCTGCAAATGTGAGACCCCAGAGAACAAGGAACTGGACACACCAAATTCTGAGGGAAAAAAGGGGGAGAAAATACAAAAACAACGGGGCGTCTATAAAGGTGTGTGAACCACTATTTTGATAATCTTGTGACTACTAAATTAAGCAATTGAATAGTCAGATTTATACTCAAGCATCAGCTTGCAAATGGTAAGTCAGCTTGCCAATTACTGCCCGCGTTTGCCAATTAACAGTCTGACCTAAAAAAAAGGGGAAAAAATTATTTGGGCCCTGTTCATACCATCTATAGCGCATGGCCTAAAGCGCATGGTGCAAGTGCATTTAGGGCATGTCCGGATCCACTTTTGCTAGTTAAACGGCGCATTGTCGAAGGTGTCTGGCTGGGAGAGCTAGAGCTGGATTGGCTGAGGGAGCCTGGTCTGCTGCGTCCCGTGGGCCCAAGGACCACGGCCCTGACTGGAGCTGCACCCGAAGAAGAAACACAGAGGGCGAACTGACAGGACGCAGAAGCGGGGCAGGCTAAGCTAACTGCTAGCCCATGCAGACCAGCGGTTTCGACAGTCATCCTGACTGGTGTTCGTTCTCCTGGACAGAGATTTTTTATTTGACATCTAACAAATCAGCACTCATTTCTTTGGCAACGAGAGACTCCCCATAGCATGCAATGCGTCTGCACGTCACCTGGGGAGCCACACCTTTGACAAGCGCTATTAGTCCACTTTTTAAACCAGCCATGGCTCTTGCACCATCAGTGCCCTTGGCCGACACATTTTGCCCAGGGTATGTCATTTTCTCTGAAACAAAAACATTGATCACTTTGAACATTTCAGGACTTGTTGTGCGTTCAGGCAGCTGCTCACAACGCGGGAAAAAAATCCTGCTGCATTTCATTTTGGTCGACAAACAGCACAAACACCAAAAGCTGAGCGTCGTCTGGATTCAACTGGATTCATCCAGTTGTAATGCAAAAGCCTCTGCCAA
The DNA here is from genome assembly GCF_029633865.1 of Lampris incognitus. NCBI lineage: Eukaryota > Metazoa > Chordata > Actinopteri > Lampriformes > Lampridae > Lampris > Lampris incognitus. The sequence continues at coordinate 138,049,788 of NC_079212.1, read as the reverse complement.
CCTCAGTTTCTCTACTAGTTGCACCCTCACATCAGATGCCTTGTCATCGCAATGGTTGTGTCCGACAACAGAATGCTTTCAGTTTATTAACGTACTCATCATTCCCAAACATTGTTTTGCACATATCACTGGCTGCAGGCAATATTAAATCCTCTGCAGTTGTGTATGTTGTTTTGTTCTGAGCAACCCGAAGAGCAACTTGATAAGAGGCTTTCAAAGCTGGCTCATCAACTGCAGCTGATTGTCTCATCAATGCCTGTTGGCCTTTTGAGAGATTTGAGACGGGCCTGAAAGTATTCCACTGGTCTTTCTATCAAGTGAGTATGGGTTGTCTCCAAGTGGCTCTGCAGCTTTGATGGCTTCATACTTTTGTTTGACAGCATGGCAGAGCAGATGGCACATACTGGTTATTCAACGCCCTTGGTCTCTTTAAAGGTAAATCCAAACTTGAGATAATTCTCTGAATACTTTCGGGTCGTCTCTCATTTGCGCTTAGCAGCAGTTGTAGCGTGGCTGTTAGCAGGTGCCTTAGCCTCATCCTCTGAACTTTCGCCAGTGGTTCGTGATGAAGTGCAGGGTCTGTCAGAGTTTTTTGGTCGAGAAGTTACAAAGCGATCCATAGTAGATCACATTAACGTAAAAATGGCCGTATTCTTGGGGTAATAATACTTACCTATTTGGCTAATATGGCATGCAATCATTTCCAGTGTTTTATTGGCGCCACACATAGAGTAGTTTAGCATAGGATAGCTCGCTGGTGCTCGGCTTTCAGGGTGGTCACATTAATGCATGAGGATTTGTGGGTGTCTTCAACGTTGTAATTTTTTTTAAAGAATAGGAAGATTTATCTTTGCTTATTATAGGTTGTATTTATGTTAATGTGTATTTTTGGACATTTTTTGGAAGGAAAAAAGTTTGGGATCAAATAATTTGGCAGACTCACTAAAGTAATTCTGAGGACCCCCTAGGGGTCACGGACCCCCTGTTGAAGACTTTTGCTATACAGAATTGACAGCAGGCTCTTCAACCTCAATAGGTTCAAGGCCAAGAGCAAAGTCTGCAACACCACCATCATGGAGCTTCAGTATGCACATGACAATGCTGACACAGCACACACCACAGAAGACCTCCAGGACATTCTGAATGCCTTTGCCAAGGCATACAGAGCCCTAGATCTAGAATTAAACATAAAGAAGACCCAGGTCCTCTATCAACCTCCACCCAAACAGCCATCTACCCAGCCCACCATAAAAGTGGACAACAAAATTCTTGAAAATGTTGATCACATCGACTCTTGAGGTCAACCATCGCCCGAGATGTGCCGGTGGCGCTTACACCAGACTAAGGAAAAGTCTTTGAAGACCAAGACCTAAAGGCCCAAACAAAATTTCTGGCCTACAGATCTGTTGTCCTCCCCACCCTGCTGTATGGAGTCGAGTCATGGACCACCTACAGCAGGCACCTGAGAGCCCTGGAACTATAACACCAAAGATCCTTACGAAAGATCTTGAGGATCAGCTGGAAGGACAGACACACCAACATCGGCGTTCTGGAAGAAGCCAACATGACTAGCATCACCACCACAATAATGCAGCACCAATTCCGATGGACAGGCCATGTCATCCACATCTCCAACATGTCTCCCCAAACAGATCCTGTACTCCTAGCTGAAGGAAGGTCAGTGAGCTCCCGGCAGGCAAAAGAAACGTTTCAAGGGCAATATCAAGACCAGTCTGAAGAAATTCAAAATCACATCAAGCAACTGGGTGCACATTGCACTGGATAGATGCTCCTGGAAGAAATCTGTGCAGGAAGGAGCTGCACGTCATGATATGGAGCTCCACTGTGTCGCAGAGAAAAAGCAACAGCACTGCAAGGAGAGAGAGAAAAAGGCTCAACTACACCACCAACTATTACCACTTTCCCTTGTCCACACTTCACCAAAGTATGTGGATCATGGATTGGCCTCTACAGCCATCTGAAGACCCACAATTAGACAACCCAATGGAGAGGGCCGTCATACTCGCTTTGAGTGACTGTACATCACATGTATGTGTATATGTATGTATGTATGTATGTATGCAAAGTTCATTGAAAAAATTCTTGTTTGTGTTGAGCATATTTGGCCAATAAAGTCTGATTCTGATTCCGATGTTTGGGTAAAGATACAGGTTCACCTGCCCTTTATTGAGGACTGTTAGAAACATACTAACCAGCACACCTAAACCACGTATATATAGCTACAACATGAGACATTTGTATGATCATGACATGTGGAGAGAGCCTGACTCCCTGAGGGACTCAAGGGATGCCCTTGTCAGATGCTAACCTGTAATTATTGAGGATAGGTCCAGAGAACCATGAACCCCAGAGACTCTCATACTCACAATCTAAAACATCAATACTCTATTTGCTGTCATTTATTCCTCACCCCTGCCTCCTTTCTCCAAGTGGCTAAGTGGAGGCAGGAATATCAATGTAAAAACCTGCAACCTTTGTATAACTATATGCTGAAGTCATGGTATCTAGGCCCTACAATTGATTACCATGTAGTTGTTTTTCAAAATGTACGAATTGATAAAAGTCTCAAGAAAAGTCACATGGCCAACATGAAGCTAGCCAAATGTTTCCCATTCTTTACAGTACTCAAACAAGCGTTCGTTCTAGAAAAGGCATAATGTTCTCATCATTGTTACATCACCTTATTTTTCTATCAGGTTATATTTCATTTGAATATGACTGATGGGGGAACCTTCACTTTTTGAGGATTGAAGGCCAAAACTACGAGCTGTGGCTGTAATTGAAAAAAAATAAGGTATATAGCTCAATAATATATACATTTTTATATAACATTTTGCCACACTTATGAATAGATTTGTTTCATATTTTCAATTATATTCAACCTGAAATGATCGAAAAATGTCCCCTCAGTAAGCAGTATTTCTAGTTAGCAGTTCCATATGGCTTTCCTTTGCTAAAACCATATTTTAAATTAATGGTCAATCTGTGATAAATGTAATGTATCAAGACAAAGGACTGTAGAAAAAATGTTGTTAAATATAATTGAACTAGGTTTGACACCAGGGACATAAGGTATGGCAGGCAATTAGAGAACCTGCTAGACACCATTTTAGTGTGGGTTTGAAGTCTCCTAAATTAGTCAGTGTGTTGAGCTAGGTCAGCTCAGAGATGTTGACAGTGTAGGTCATCAGATTGATAGTGTAGTTTATCAGATTGGGAATGACCCCCCCCCCATGCCCCCGGGATAGACCAAGTGATAGGATATAATAGTGGTGGGGGGGGGGTTGTTCATTTGATGTACCTGTATATTTATTGTAATTTCTTTTGTGTGCCTATTTTGGGGCTCAATAGCAGTAAATAGATCATTGTAAATATTAGGTGTTAAATTATATTCTATATAAATCAGAGATGGCCAACTTTGACGATAGAGAGGGCCACAAAAATTGTATCCTCACCACCAGAGGGTCAGATTGTGCCCGTGCATTTCCACCACTGGGATACTGTAACCCCATCACTCAACTAACCAATTATAGCTACTAATTTAATGAAAAGAATAAAATATATACCGGTAACCAAAGTTTATTATACCAACATTTCTATTTAATGAGCTTAACACAGAAACAAAACGTCCATATTACTAAGTGATACACCATTATTTCAGTGCAATGGGGTCTCAAAAATCATCATTCAATAACAGCACAAAAATTAACATTCACACTAAGTGCAACAACTCATATTCATGATTGTAGTGTATTTCTACTCTGCCCTCCCATTCCATGACATCTTTCAAATAAACATGCATTTAGCTCAGAATGGTAAATGGACTGCATTTTATATAGCGCTTTTCTAGTCTACCGACCACCCGAAGCGCTTTTATTACAATGTATGCCTTACATTCACCCATTCACACACACACGTTCCTACACTGATGAAGCCACGTACTGAAAGCTGTTGAAACTCATCCACAGCCATGTTATCATCTCCAAAAGCTTGAGCCATCTCTGCTGCACATAGCTTCACTGTTTCACCACCTGACAAGGCTTCTTTGCTTTAGCAAGCTCAAGGGAACCAGCATAAGACGCCTTGGGAGGGAGGACTCCTGTCTAGACGTGGCTTTGGTAAAAAGGCTCTGCGTATTTTTCCATTGAGGTCAGCGCTGATAGCGGCCCTGGCACCTCCAGTGTACATGCCGTGCTTGTCTTTGAGCCTGGTATTGTAGTGGTGACTCAAGTTGAAACCCTTCATGGCTTCCCTGGGAGACACGGTTCTCTAGGTCAAGATTTCTTTTTTTGCCGCTCATGTCTCTCCTCACCGCGTGTCGTTGCAGAAGAGGCCCGCCGAGACCAAGACGAGACCATGCAGTTGCTTGGCTAAAGGCCTCTTGTGTTTCGAGGGAGCGCTCTCTACCAGTGGACATTATAATTACAATTGGGATCCGGTTCAAATGGCCTGCTTACTTCCAACGCCTTTGAAACCAACAATTTATTGATATTTGGAAATTGACTCACAGGCCGCCAGTTGCCCATGTCTGACATAAATGGTCTATGGTAATGTAGCCATATGTTAATATTTTGAGAACACCTGTTAATGGAAGCATCTGATTTAGTATACCAGTGAAACAGTATAAAAGGCGTCGGTTTCGATCCGTCTGGGTTGCTGGTTAGGTCTTACTACCTGTACTGCTGCAATGCTTGTACTGCTGTGGTTGTGTTTTTGGTTTCGGTGAATAGACAACACATGGTTTTGGTAGTGTTACTGTTACTTGATCTTAGCAGCTTTTGACACCATTAATCATGGTCTACTTTTGGACCACCTTGAGAATTACCTAGGTGTTTCAGATCTGGCTCTGTCATGGATGAAGTCTCATTTATCTGATAGAACACATGAGGAAGTCGGGAGTTGCAGAGAAGTATGTAGGAGTGAGTGGTGCAGGATATGTATGAGGGAAGTGTGACAGTGGTGAGGTGTGTGGTAGGAATGACAGATGGGTTCCAGGTGGAGGTGGGATTGCATCAAGAATTGGCTCTGAGCCCTTTCTTGTTTGCAATGGTGATGGACAGGTTGACGGATGAGATCAGGCAGGAGTCTCCATGGACTATGATTTTTGATGACATTGTGATCTGTAGTGAGAGTAGGGTGCATGTTGAGGAGAGCCTGGAGTGGTGGAGGTATGCACTGGAGTGAAAAGGAAGGAAAGTCAGTAGGAGCAAGATGGAATATATATGTGTGAATGAGAGGGAGGACAGTGGAATGGTGAGGATGCAAGGAGTAGAGGTGATGAAGGCTTATGAGTTTAAATATTTGGGGTCAACTGTCTGAAGTAACGGGGAGCACAGAAGAGAGGTGAAGAAGAGAGTGCAGGCAGGGTGGAGTGGGTGGAGAAGAGTGTCAGGAGTGTTTTGTGACAGAAGGGTACCAGCAAGAGTTAAAGGGAAGGTTTACAAGATGGTAGTGAGACCAGCTATGTTGTATGGCTTGGAGACAGTGGCACTGACAAAAAGACAGGAGGCGGAGCTGGAGGTGGCAGAGTTGAAGATGCTAAGATTTTCACTGGGCGTGATAAAGAAGGACAGGATTAGGAACGACTATATTAGAGGGACAGTTCAGGTTGGATGGTTTGGAGACAAAGCAAGAGAGGCAAGATTGAGATGGTTTGGACATGTGTGGAGGAGAGATGCTGGGCATATTGGGAGAAGGATGCTGAATATGGAGCTGCCAGGGAAGAAGAAAAGAGGAAGGCCAAAGAGGAGGTTTATGGATGTGATAAAAGCGGACATGAAGGTGGCTGGTGTGACAGAGGAAGATGCAGAGAGACAGGAAGATATGGAAATGGATGATGCGCTGTGGTGACCCCTAACGGGAGCAGCCGAAAGTGGTAGTAGTAGATGCTGTTTTTAATTTTACTCTTACCCTTATTTTAACCTTGTCTGGTTTTATTTCTTTGTAAAGCACTTTGTAACATTATTTTAGAAAAGGGCTTTAATATAAAGTTATTATTATTATTATTATTATTATTATTATTATTATTATTATACAAATTTCCTTTAACTTCATGCCATAATACAACATAATAACAGGGTCCATTCCTTGGGCCTAGGGTTAGAATGAGGTAGAAGTCTAATTGATGGATAGTGCCTTTCTTAGGATATTATTAATATTATCCGCCACCCTATGCCTCACTGAAACCTGGCTTGATGAGCATATACCAGACAGCGCACTTCATCTGCTGCACTTCCAACTCCTCCAAGCAGACCATGAATCAGAGCTAATGGGAAAAAAATGGGGAGGCAGAATCTGCTTCTATATAAATGATGGTTGGTGTACAGATGTCACAGTGCTGAAGAAAACCTGAAGCCCTCACTTTTTAGACCATTTTCACTGACTGTAAATCATTTCATTCACCGCGGGAGTTTTCCTCCTTTATTCTAGTTGGTGTCTATATCCCACCTCAGGTCTGTGTTAGTGAGCCATTACAGCACCTGGCTGACCAAATAATAAACATGGAGCACAAATATCCAGACTCCACTTTCATTATCCTTGGGAATTTAATAGAGGACACCTCAGCCACGAACTGCCAAAATACAGACAGCACATTAAGTGTCCCACTAGGGACGAAAATACACTGGATCATTGCTACACAATATTAAAGGGTGCCTATTACTCTGTCTCCCATGCAGCTCTGGGACTCTCTGAACAATGTCTGGTTCATCTTCTCCCAACCTACAGGCAGAAACTAAAATCTGTGAAGCCTGTTATTAAAACTGTGAGGAGATGGACCAACGAGTCAAAATTGCAGCTTCAGGCCTGCTTTGACTGCAACGATTGGAGTGCTTTTGATGCTGCATCTACAGACCTGGATGAACTTACTGACACTGTGACATCAGCTTCTGTAAGGATGTGTGTGCCCACTAAAACTTTCTGCACCTTCAATACCAATAAATGGTAAAGGGATGGTAAATAGTAAATTTATATAGCACTTTTCTAGTCCACCGACCACTCAAAGCGCTTTACAATGTATGCCTCATATTCACCCATTCAAACACACATTCATACACTGATGGCAGAGGCTACCATGCAAGGCACCAACGTGCACATCAAGAGCAGTGAGGGCTTCAGTGTCTTGCTCAAGGACACTTCGACACGCTTTCTGGAGGAGCCAGTGATCCAAGGATGCTTTCGATTACTAGATAACACGCTCTACCTCCTGAGCCATACCACCCCGTCTAATAAGCCCTGGATCACAGCAAAACACCGACAGCTTCATCAGGCCAAGGAGGAGGCCTACAGGAGTGGGGACAGGACTGTACAATCAGGCCAGGAACACACTGACAAAGGGTATCAGAGTAGCCAAAAGTGGTTACACTGAAAAGCTTAAAAACAGGTTTTCGGCTAACGATCCTGCATCTTTGTGGAGAGGCCTACAGAACATCACCAAATACAGGAAACCCCCCCCCCACACACACACACACACACACACACACTGTAGAGAACCTTTAACTAGCTGACAACTTGAAAGAGTTTTAGTGCAGATTTGATCAGCCCACTTTTACACCCCTCACCCGCTCCAGCTCAGACATTACACAACCAACTGCAACCCCTGCCATCACTCCTCCTCTCCCTCCTGACTCCCCACCAGCACTGACAGTCTGTGAAGAGGATGTGTGTCAGCTCTTCCAGAGACAGAAGATTTGGACGGCACCAGGCCCCAGACGGAGTGTCACTCTCCTATTTGAACGTCTGTATAGACCAGCTGACCCCATCTTCATAAAGATCTTCAAGAGCTCACTGGAGCTGTGTGAAGTCCCCTCCTGCTTCAAATGCTCCACTATCATCCTGGTCCCCAAGAGATCCTCCAACACTGGAATGAACAGCTACAGGCCCATCACCTTGATATCTGTGGCCATGAAGTCCTTCGAGAGACTGGTGTTGACCCACCTGAATGACATCATAGGCCCCTGCTGGACCCACTGCAGTTTGCCTACTGGTCAAACAGGTCAGTGGATGATGCAGTCAACATGGGACCGTGTTACATTCTGCAATATCTCGACTCCCCAGGGATGTATACAAGGATCCTGTTTGTGTACTTCAGGTTGGCGTTCAACACCATCATTCCAGAAGTCCTACTCACCAAACTCACCCAGCTCACTGTGCCCGACTCCATCTGTCAGTGGATCCCAAACTTCCTGACAGACAGAAAGCAGCAGGTGAGGCTGGGGAAAATCACATCCAGTACCTCCGCAGTCAGTACTGGCGCATCTCAGGGATGTTTGCTCTCCCAACTGCTCTTCTCCCTCTACACCCATGTCTGCACCTCAGGAGATCTCTCTGTTCAACTCCTAAAATTTGCAGACAACACAACAGTCATCGGCCTCATCCGGGACAGGGATGAATCTGCATACAGGTGAGTGGTCCAACAACTGGCCCCATGGTGCGGTCACAGCAACCTGGAGCTGAACATGCTTGAAAGGAGCTGAACATGCTTGAAACTGTGGAGATGACAGTGGACTTCAGGAGGAGCCCCCCCCCATCATTGCCCCCCCACATGCACACACACCACACCACCACCACCATACTCAACCTCACATTTCGGCAGTGGATTTCTTCTGGTTTCTGGGTTCTACAATCTCCCAGGACCTGAAGTGGGAGTCCACCATCAACACAGTCATTAGAATGGCCCAGAAGAGGATGTACTTCCTGCGCCAGCTAAGGGAATGCAACCTGTCTCAGGAGCTGCTGATCCAGTTTTGCGCTGCAGTCATCATCTGTTCTCTGCACTTCCATCACTGTCTGGTTTGGATCGGCCACCCAACAGGACAGGAACAGACTACAATGGGCAGTCAGGTCTGCAGAAAAGAACATCGGTGCCGAACTGCCAACCATCTGTAAACCACCTGAGTCAGAAAATGGGCATGTAAAATCACTGCAGACCCCTTTCACCCTGGACACAACCTGTTCCAACTTCTCCCGTCTGGTAGGTGCTACAGAACACTGTACACCAAAACCACCAGACACAGGAACAGTTTCTTACCCCTCACTGTCACACCTATGAACAGTTAACTCACTGCAGCACTGAGCAATAACCCTAGATCACTATAATAGCCACTGTACGTACAAATCATATATATTTATTTCAGTCAAAAATACAAATGTGCAATACATTTTGCTCACTGCTGTATACCTGTATATGAAAAGGCTGTATACTGTACATAAGCACCTACTATATGTATGTATATAGAGTAACTTTTTTTTACCTGTTAAATATTCATCTCAGCACTCCTCGCACTCTTCACTTCTTGGCACTATTCGTATCCTGTTTACAGTTCACAGAAACGATTTCACCTGTATATAGTAATTTCTTGTGTATATTCCTGAAGATTGCTCTGTTGTTATTCTGTGTAAGTATATTGAGAGCCATTGACCTGAGTCTAATACCTTGTATGTGCAAATATACTTGGCCAATAAAGACAATTCTGATTCTGATTCTGATTCTGATATACAGAGCTATGGAATAAATTTCCACTGCTACGCTGATGATACCCAGCTGTATGTACCTGTCAAGTCAGACAAGTATTCTCATATCAGAAATCTAGAGGCATGCTTGTATGCACTGAAAGTTTGGATGTCATCTACGCTTCTTACTACTTCTGAAAAAAACTGAGACACTGGTTATTGGTCCAGCAAGACAAAGTCCCTAATATGACCAAGAAACGATGTCTCTTGACAACTGTGTAATTTCCCAAAGTTCCACAGCCAAAAATCTTGGTGTTATTTTTGATCTATCCCTATCTTCTGAATTTCTCATTAGAGAAATCCCCAAGACATCCTTTTTCCGCCAATAAAACATTGCCAAAAAAAATTTTTTTTCTACCCATGGCTGATGCTGAGATCCTGATCTGTGCTTTTTTTTTATCCAGATAAGATTACTGCAATGTAATTTCTCCCAACCTGCCATGCACTAGCACTAAAATCATTCAACTTGTTCAAAATGTTGCTTCTAGAATATTAAATAAAACAAAAAAGTTTGACCACATCACCCCAATTCTAGCTTCCCTTCACTGGCTCCCCATTCATGCTAGATCTGACTTTAATGTGCTACTTTTAACCTATAAAATACTTAATGGGCTTGCCCCCTCAAATTTGTCAGATTTTATATAGCCTTATGTACCTTCTCGTGCCCTATATTCCAGCCTCTTTTCTGTCCCTAGAGATAAAGGTAAGTCTGCAGGCTGCAGAGCATTCTCCTACCAAGCCCCCTTTCTCTGGAATAGTCTCCCAGCCAACATCAGAGAACCTGACTTTGAAGACTCTTTCAAACCTAAATTGAAAACCCATCTGTTCTCATTAGCTTTAAACTACTTATTTAATTCTTTGGTAATTTTATTTCCTCTTGAACTTTGTCACAACTATCGTCTTTTTTGGGGGGTCTCAGTGTCAATGTATTTATAACTGACAAATTCTGACTGACAACAACATTGTGGACCACATAATCCTCCTCAACCTTCTTCAGAATTACCCCAAGGTCACATACACAGCCCTGATGTGGTTCAACTCCTACCTCATCAACCAGCGATATCATGTGTCACTTGGGAATTCTAAGTCCAACAACACAGCAGTGACATGCGGTGTCCCACAGGAGTCAGTGCTTGGGCCGATCCTGTTTGTAATCTACTTACTCCCACTTGGACATATCATCAGACAGCACAACAGCAATTTCCACTGCTATGCTGACAACACCCAGGTCTACATCTAAATGCAACCAAATCCCACCACCACAATTGCCATCCCCAACACCTACCTGGAGGGCATCCACTCCTATATGAATAACAGCTTCCTCAGCTCAACATCAGCAAGACGGAGCCAATTCTGATCAGCACCGACAAACAACTCGCCAACACTGGCAGCACTGACCACTCCCTTGATGGCCAACTCATTCTCCCCTCCTCTGTTTTCACTAATATTTGTGTTAAATTCGACTCTACATGGTCATTTCAAGCGCATATCAAACACATATGCAAAATGTTCTTTTTTCACCTTAAATATAGCCAGACTGAAGCCATCAGTTTCAAAAGATGACACCAAAAAACTGATCCATGCACTAATCTTCTCCTGAATTTATTATGGCAATGCCATTCTCTCCCATCTCCCGGTCAAATCTATCAACCATCTACAACTAATTCAAAACAGTGCCGCTAGAGTCCTCACTGGCTCAAAAAAGTCAGCTCACATAACCCCCATATTCACTCAATGCCACTAGCTCCCAGTCCACTACAGGATCTATTTCAAAGTCTTCCTCCTAAACTTCAAATTCTCAAATGGCCAAAGCCCCAGTTACCTCAATGACCTCATCACTACCCACAAACACTCATGCTCCCTCCACTCTAGCCATTCCCCACTGCTCCACATCCCCCCTACATGTCTCTGGACGATGGGAGACCGAGCCTTCTGCTCTTTTCCCCCACATCTCTGGAAAACCCTCCTGGACTATATCAGACCTTTCATTGAGGTTTGTAAAATGGGCCTCAAAACCCTTCTTTATTAGCAGGCCTTCTTCTCAGGCTTTTATAGCAGCCCAACCTTGTTTTAATCATCTTCTTACTTCATTTTATTCTAATCTTACCCTATTTTTATGTTTCACAGTGGCCCACCCTGGTTTTATTCACCCTCTTTTATCTTTTTGCTTTTTATTTTTAATTATTTTTATTTTCCTTTACTATAGTCTTTTACCTGTGAAGCACTTTGAGATCTGTCTCCGCTGATGAGAAACACTATACAAACTCGATTTATTGTCATTATTTCTTCCTTTATGGACTGTCTGATGAGCATGGATCATCTCTCGCTCTCTTTCAACCGCCTGATGACTTCGGAGCCTGTCTGCGATGTGTCCTGTTTTCCCTTGGACACAATCCCGCCCTCCTGGAGATTTAGGCTATCATTTGTGCTGTTCTCATTTAAATTTGCTTTTACACTATTTCTTTTAGCAATGACAACTTTGGCATCACAATCATCACTTCTCTCGTCTTCTTTCTCTCTCCTTGTGAATGCTGTGTCGAAGGCTGCCTCGCCTCTCATGTGTATGCAAAGTCTATTCTCCCTGCAGAGCCCCACTGTGCAGAACTGGTTTTGTGGTGCGGGGTCCCGTCGGCTCTTGACTGCATCTGTGGGGTTCCTGGCTTTGTCTTGGATTGTCACAGATTCAGAAAAGTTGCCTTGCACTCTCTTTACAATTTTATTACCCAGCACTTGTAAATTTGCTTATTTCACGCATTAACTATGTGTATTCTACATTACCTTGCTCTGTGTAGGCTATGACGTTACTTTATAATTCTGTTACTTTGGTGTATTTTGTGCATCTGACAGCTATTGCATGTCTGTCCGTCCTGGAAGCGGGATCCCTCCTCTGTTGCTCTTTCTGGGGTTTCTCCCATATTTTTTTCCCCCTCCCTGATAAGGTTTTACTTGTAGAATTTTTCCTCATTCGGGTTTAAGGTCCAAGGATAGAGGGTGTCTTATGCCGCATACTGTCATATATTGTTGTATATTGTACTGACTGTGAAGCCCTTCGGGCCTACCTTGTGATTTTGGTCTATACAAATCAACTTGACTTGATTTGACTTGAACTATTTTCATGTAGAATTGACTTCCAGCCCAGGGGCATCAGATATTGAAGCAGAAACATTATGGTAGGTAGGTAACCATCTATCCCCCCCCTTTTTTTCTTCCCAGTTGCACTCCGAGCCATCCCGGTCACTGCCCCAGCCCCTCTGCCGAGCCGGGGAGGGCTGCAGACTACCGCATGCCTCTTCCGATACATGTGGAGTCGCCAGCCGCTTCTTTTCACCCGACAGTGAGGAGTTTTGCCAGGGGGGTGTAGCGCATGGCAGGATCACGCAATCCCCCCAGTGCCCCCCCCTCCAAAAACTGACCGAACAGAGGAGGCGCTAGTGCAGCAACCAGGACACACCCACATCCGGCTTCCCACCAGCACACAGCCAATTGTGTCTGTAGGGACGCCTGACCAAGCTGGCATTTAAGAAGGCACTCTCAATTTATTTCTGAACGGTGAGCCGCCCCTGCCCCAAACAGAAGAATTTACACACCCTTCAACGTGTGGAGACTAACATGGAAGGCAGATTTTATCCCATTAGAGCAACGATGCCCCTGTGATCGTGATTAAATGTTCATCAAGTTTCTTCTGCATTCAGAAGCTGTATTCTTCATTTAATCGTCTCATTCGAGGGGAGGAAAGTTAAAAGTCCTGGACTTTCACAAACCACGAGATGATCCATACGGACCAGCCCAGTCAACATGAAGGGTCAAACTGGTGTACCAGTCACCCTGTAAAAGGTGCATTCCCTGTCTGAATTTGGGAAAAAAATTCTCTCTACAGGAAGACAGAGACAATTCTCTCTCTCTCGCTCTCTCTCTCTCTCTCTCTCTCTCTCTCTCTCTCTCTCTCTCTCTCTCTCTCTCTCTCGTCCAACTGTTTTCCTCTGTGTTCGAAACTTTTCTCTGATCCTTCCCTTTACCCTTCCCTCACTTATTCTTATTCTCATTTCTTCATGTTTTTACCTTCCTCTCAAACCCCATCCTGCTTCCTTTCTGTTCCTCTGTTATCCGTCTCTCTGGTGTTCAGCCCCCCATTTCCCATTCTTTCTTTCTTTCTCGCTCTCTCATCCTTCACCATCAGGGAAGTAACTTCACTACCGAGAATTGTGAATAGAATCCAAATCAGCTGAGGTTCACTTTCCGCCCCCTCTCCTCTCTCCTCCGTTAACTATGTTCTGTCCATTTCTGTGCGGCAGTATTGATTAGAAATGCGAGCCCACGCTTTCCAGCCTCCTTAGCCTACAGTCTTGCGTTCTCTCTCTCTCTCTCTCTCTCTCTCTCTCTCTCTCTCTCTCTCTCTCTCTCTCTCTCTCTCTCTCTCTCTCTCTCTCTCTCTCTCTCTCTCTCTCTGTGCTTCTCTCATGTACCAGTCCTTTATTCTGTCTGTTCAGTCATTAATCCATCTTTCACTCTTTACGAAGCCCTCTTTGCTTCTTTTTTACTTATCGGCCTCTCTTGCTTGTCCTATATTTCTCTCCTTTTATTTTATTTTCCTGTCTCCTTGCCATTGTTGTATACCTCCTCTCCTCATGTTTTTTTTTTGCCAGTGTGTCTCTTTCCTTCCCTCTTTTCCTGGCTAAGCTCTCAGCATTGGGCATTGCGGCAAAATGTGCTGTTCATTTGAAAGTCAGACTGCAGAATGACCATGATCCCGTTGAAACGATTGTAAATGTACAGGTAGTGAACATTTAAAGGAATAGTTCAGCATTTCTGAACTATTCCGTCTATCTCTTGTCCATAACAGTGTGTCTCTGTTACACCCGTTGCTCGTGTAGCAGACCTACATATGGTTTTGTTTTCGCAGTAATCCATCCCTTGCTTCACACTGGACACACAGTTCGTTGGCCATACAGTTCAATGCAATTAATGTTTTAACCAAAGCTAACATGATGCCACTGCAGTCTATCGTAGCCAATTGCAGAGTTCATTTTAGAGATTTACAGTCATTTTATTGCTAATTTCTCTCTTAGTCTTTGCTTTGCTGTGCCACGGTGGAGGGATTCCTGCTGGCAGTCACGTGTAGGCCGTGTTGCAGGAAGAGGCATGGTAGGAAAGGGCCCCAGCCAACCATAAAAAGGACTGTAAATTTTTAAAATGACCACTGAGATTCCCTATGATATATTGCCGTAGTGTCACGTTAGCTCTGGCCCGGACTGTGGAGTGCTTCTTCCACACCGAACGAGGACCGCGGATTGTATTGAACGGTGGATGGCAAGCTGAAGCTGCACGTCCGGTATGAAGAGAAGGGTGGGTGACTCTGAAAATGAAACCAACCGGTGTACCACAGCAGCGGCGAGTATAAAATAGAGTCAAACTCCCCCCCCCAAAAATACGAACTAGTCCTTTGACGGCCGCTATACTGCTCCGTTGTAGATACATGTGAGAAGTTCAGCCAGCATGTACACCCCTCTGATGCAGTACAGTCATGCTTGGCTTTCAGGCATCTGCGTGTATGTGTCTAATTTTCTGAGGTATGCTTGACTCAATTACTGGAGTGCTCTCGGCGAAGCTGGTACATTGACAAGCACGCGCACACGCACGCTCGCATGGTTGTGTAACGCTATATGTAAAATGCACAGCATAAAGCGCTGGATGAAGTCCTCCCCCACAACCCAATATCCCTCTGTACTGTTTTTTTTTTTAATCCTTTCTTAGCCTCCATTTCTCATGTCACCGGAATTAAGTGGGTGGGAAAGGACCCTTGGATCCCAGGACACTAATGAATAAGCACCTAGAGAGCGTTTACCTTCAGATACAGGCATGTTTACATACAATAATGTCTGTGCAGTTACGGGGAAATGGCCGGATTTCAGCGGGCGAAGAACAGGGGGGAGGCATAAAGGGAGGGAGGGAGAAAGGAGCATGCATGCAGAATGAGGAGATGGGAGGAGAGAGGGAATATGGGGGGGGGGGGAAGCCCCATATCCATCAATAACCCCGTGTCCTTCCGAAGCACTCGAGATGGAGAGGGAGCCCCTCCTCCATCATCTTAAATCGCCCCTGAATGAGACTGCAGCTAAATGTTTGCATTTAGATGGGGCAGCGGGAAAGGATACCCGGCCGGGGACCATGACTCAAGAATGAAGGGGGAGAAAATTAGGATTGTGACACAAAGCGAAGGAGAAAAACGAAGGGGAGGATGGGTCATGTGGAGAAGACAAGGGAGGGCGAGAGAGCCGGGGGGGAAAGGGACGACAAAGAGAAAGGCGGGCCATTTAAGAAAAAGAGCGAAGTTGGGGACGAAGAAATAAAGGGAAATAAATGGGAAAATAACAATAAAAGGGGAGAGATAAGGAAGGGAGGCCACACAAAAAGTTTAGCAGGGGTTGATCGTTTATATGCGAAAATCTCCTCCTCCCTCTCCCACCACTTTCTTCCTCCTCACCCTCTCTCTTTTTCTTTCACCAACCACCAGCCAAAT
The DNA here is from genome assembly GCF_029633865.1 of Lampris incognitus. Taxonomy (NCBI): domain Eukaryota; kingdom Metazoa; phylum Chordata; class Actinopteri; order Lampriformes; family Lampridae; genus Lampris; species Lampris incognitus. Next base: position 138,033,740 of record NC_079212.1, on the reverse strand, counting down.
TAGTCACTGACAAGCATCCTTTAGACATCCTTCACACCCCCATCTTCATCACAGAGGCACACACACGGGTGTACACACACACACACACACACACACACACACACACACACACACACACACACACACAAGCACAAGTGCACGCAAAACAATTCGCATAAATATTGCATGCCCATCTTCCTCCCACACACACACACACACACACACACACACACACACACACACACACACACACACACACACACACACACACACACACACACACACACACACAGCTGAACTTACAGCAGGGTGGAGAAAGGCATTGAAGTAGCGAGGAAAAGAGGGCAGTGTTTTTTCCACACTTTTTTTTTATCCAACAGTATAAGTCATAAGTGCTGACACCGAGAGAGGTTAGATAGACGGAGTCTGCAGGAGAGAGAGAGAGAGAGTGATGTAAAAGACAGAGGGAGGGAGGCGTAGTTTAAAAAAGCCAAACCAAGAAGTAGCAGAGAAGAGAAAACAAGGAGAGGAAAATCAGTGTGCGGGGAGAGAAAACAAGAGAAAACTAGCAGCAGAAGGAGAAAACGATAGAAAGAGAGGATCAAAAGCGCAAAATACAGATGCAGCCCAGCCCACTGAGATGTATATATATATATTTAGCTAGTATAGATATCCATCAGTAGTAGTTATTACTACACTGCTTTTCTGTTACCAGTTGTGTGGAAATTTCTTCAACGTGTCATTTATATCTATGGAGAAAATTGAAAACAAAGTGAGTACCGACTGGAGGAAATACTCGTGAGCAGATGTCGAGAGGCCCAGACGGGTTTGAATATAGCCAGCGACGGCTTGCTGTTGGTAAAGGCGTTTCGTGACTCATGACGCGTGGCTCAGGAGTTACATGAGTCGGAGTGGCAGGAGAAAGTGAAGAGGAACACCCCTCACTCAAAGATTAGATTTTATACGCGCGTATAAGACAACTAGTGTTGATTTCAGTGTGTGGTCCAGTTGAATCATAAACATATCCAACGTTTTCTCCCAAGTAAAAGCAAAGAACCAAGGGTCTGAGTCTTGTAATCTGGGATGACAGAAATGGCCTGCGATGCCGGAAGTCAGCGCGCCCCGGTCCCCGCCTTTGCCTGCCGCCCGGCCTGCATCGCGCCCTACCCCAACGCTCATCCCCGCGTGTGGTGGGTCCATGGGGGGGTGGCTCCGTGTTGTTTTTTTGGGCTGGGCCCGACTGGGCCCCATGGGCCGAGGCCTGGCCACCAGATGCTCGCTGGCGAGCTCCCTTCCAGGGTCTGGCTCCAGAAGGGGGCCCCGGTTTCCCTTCTACACGCGAGGTGCTGTGGCTCTGCTGCTGGAAATTCACTGGGTTTCGTGGGAATGAGTTGGGGATGAGTTATTGCCTCAAGTGAAGGAGTTCAAGTATCTCGGGGTCTTGTTCGCGTGTAAAAAAGGCTCTGACATTTATAGGTGTCTGCCCCTTCAAGACTCTGGCCAGATTCTCCGGTTGTGAGTGACGCAGCCGATGTTCAGTTGTAGTTGGAAGCTAGTTGCCTTGCCTAGCACACGTTGAGACTGTGTTGGTGTTATAAGTGCACACTACATGTAGTTTCCCCCTGCAATACTCGTGTCTAGGTGTATAGTGAAGTTATCCTCATTTGTCCTTTGTTGCGATCCAGTTTGTTCTTCGAGTCACCGACGAAAAGTAAGTGTTTCAGTCGGGGGTTGCCTCGTTATGTTTAGCTAGTCTATGTAGTAGTTGCTAGCTCACTGCGCACCCGTAGGTTCTAAAATGTGAGAAGACATTGTAGCGAATTCGGGGAACAACGCAACCACAGGAACTGCCGCGGCCGGGACGCGAACCCGTATCGCCCGCACCGCAGGAGGCATCGCTAACCGCTAGACTAAAGGGTCAGACCCGCGACTCAGCGTGTCTTCTTATCCATGCACGTTACACTACCCCCCCCCCCTCCTCCTTCGGGAAGTGCGTCCCCGCGCTTAAGCATATCAGCTCCTTCACGCCTCAGAGCGCATGCGCTTCCGATGGCCTTACGGTCGCTCCATCCCACTTCTGACACCAATGTAGCGAATTCGGGGGCAACCACAGGAGCTGCCGCGGCCGGGAAGCGAACCCGTATCGCTAACCACTAGACCAAAGGGTCAGACTTGCCAGCCAGCGGCCAGCGTGTCTACTTATCCACGCGATTCCCCAACCATTTAAAAAAAATGTATTAGCAGTCTTTATCTGTCTTGTATTTCTTGAGATTCAAACACATCAGTGCTCTAAAAGCGCAAAAAAGTGTAGGAGGATATTCACAGGAAAAGAGTACAGAGGGGTCATTATAAATAGAAAAGTTTAGATTTTATGAGGAAAATGTCTGCGCTTGCTGAGTTTAAACTGCTCCAGTTTTCTGCTAAATGTGTGCGGATGATTTCTTAAAATCATCTAAAAGTCAAGTTGCATTTGAAGCTGCGGGTAACGTAGCTAGCGGCTACTTGGGCGTCATAATATAACGCCGTTCACTTCTGAGGGCACAGTATTTTAGCTCGCTTTCAGAAAATATCAGCAACTTTTAACCGTTAAACCCCTTTCACATGCGCATGCAGCATAAAAACTGTAGATGGCGCTGCGTTGAGAAAAGGTGTCCAGAGTAAGAATTGGCGTGAGAGATAGCACGTGCGCTTGGCTTAAAAGGAAGCAAATAAATCAAAACTCAAAGCTATGGGCGTCCGGCTGGCGTTGCGGTCTATTCCAACACGGGGATCATTGGTTCCCCGGACACAACTGACCGTGTCTGCAGGTGGGAAGCCGGATGTGGGTGTGTCCTGGTCGCTGCACTAGCTCCTCCTCTGGTCGGTCGGGGCGTCGGAGGGAGAGATAGCGTGATCCTCCCACGCGCTACGTCCCCCTGGGGAAACTCCTCACTGTCAGGTGAAAAGAAGTGGCTGGCGACTCCACATGTATCGGAGACTGTCCTCTACCAAAAAACGACCCCATAGGTCGTTTGTACAAGCAGCTTATTACAACCTATGGTTACGTTTTAGGCTACTTCCTCGCGGTCCATCATAATTATAATACTGTAGAGAGTTCAGGGGGCAGTCCGGGAACCGCCACAGCCTGGACGCGAACCCGTATCTCCCGCTCCGCAAGCAACAACATTAACCAGTCGACTAAAGGGTCCGACCCATTAGTTAAGGACCAACTTGTCTACTTATCCATGCACGTTACAATACGTTACTTTTCCTGTACAGACTATTCTCATTCCCAGGTCGTAGTAAAACGTACGAAAAGTAATGCACTAAAATTCGTATGTAACCCACGTAATCGTGGGCCAGGCTGTGTGTGATCACGTGACCTAGACGCTGGCTGTCGTGAAAACAAAAAAAAAGAAATGGCGGACCCTAACCCTTAATCTTACAGAATCTTAACAAGTGAAGTTGGTAACAAGCTACTCTACGAAACGGTGATCAGTCAAATTTGTCAAACAGTTTTTGTTGTTGACAAAGTCGACTGGTTTCATGGCAAACTAGCTATATGAATTCGCAGTTTCAGCACGTAGCCTTACCCGCATTGGAGGGAAGCTGCTCCGCAGAGGATTGCGCAGGCGCTCTGAATCGCTCGTGTCGTGGGACATTCGTAGGATTGTCCACGAAAAATGGTGCATACGTTGCCTTGTAACAATAAGCGATCTCCTTCCATAAACTATCGTGAGAACGAATGTAACCGGTTATTTTCTTGCCCGGTGCGGAATTCGATACGGGGTGTACTGCACCACAAGGTAACATCACTAACCGCTCGGCTAAAGGGTCAGACCCGTTACCTAGGGACTAATGTGTCTTATTACTAGTTTACACGGATATTAATAAAAGCAACGTTTAATGTCACACAGCGGTTATAATGTCCATGCTAGCTGACTTGCTAACTTTTGGCTAACGTTAAGTTAGCCCCTTATAACGTTATTCACGCACTGACTACATATTCTATTGTTCTCAAATTGTTTCCCCGCTACCCTAAGAGCAGGATAAGCGGTTTGGGTAACGGATGGATTTATGTTTTAAAACCCACAATGCACAGAGGCGAAAAGTGTCTGTGGCATATCTCCTGTCGCCGGCAGGGGCTCTAATTTAGGAAACGCTCCAATGGGTCGTATTAGAGGATTAACGACCTACACGTGATCGTATGGGTTGGAGGACTTGCTGGTATCGGAGGAGGCATGCGGTGGTGTGCAGCCCTCCCCGGATCGGCAGAGGGGGGTGGAGCAGCGACCGGGACGGCTGGGAAGAGTGGGGTAACTGGCCCAGTACAAATGGAGAGAAAAAAGGGGGGAATAAAAAAAACCCAACAACAACCTCAAAGCTAATATTCAAAGCAACCAAGACTGACAAATCAGTAGTGTAACGTGCATGGATAAGTAGACGCGTTAGCCATTGGCTAACGGGTCGGACCCTTTAGCCGAGCGGTTAGCGGTGTCCCACGGTGCGAGATATACGGGCTCGCGTCCCGGCTGCGGCAGTTCCTGTGGTTGCGCCCCCAGAATTCACTACATTGGTGTCAGAAGCGGAATACGCGCTTCCCGAAGGAGGGGGGGGGTAGTGTAACGTGCATGGATAAGTAGACACGTTACGAGCTCGGAGGGGGGGCAGGGGGAGGACCGCCATAGCCGGGGCGCGAACTCGCGTATTCCGCACCGCAAGCGACGACGTTAACCAGTCGACTAAAGGGTCCGACCCGCTAGCCAAGGGCTGCCGAGCCTATTCATCCGTGATCGTTACAGTAGGAAGGTAGTGTCATCTGCCATTTCTGAATGTGCTGGACAGGAAGTGTTCCCTGCGGTCACTGGATGGTGTTCTGAGCACTGCAGCGTGAGCCAATCTGTTGGAGGGGGAGGGGGAGGGGGGGATTCTTGAATGCAGAAAACAGCGTTTGGCAGCGGTGAGTCATTTACATTGTTTTAATCAATACCATTTAGAAACCCCTACAGATATCCATTAGTCATCGGAGCGCCGCAGTCAGCCTACTGAAGTGGGGGAGTCTGTTTTCCCTCCAGAAGCGGACCTTCTTATTCAGAACACAGGAGACCTTATGCGAGCCGAACCTCGGCCTACAATGACTACCAGTATACTTAATAGCACACTAAAACTTGTAATTTAGTGGAAGGATTGCCAAGTAATGGGTATTTGAGTCTTAAACACATCATATGGTAGTGACTGTGAGCTTATTTTGTTCCTAAGGTAACTGCTGCTTGGTTTCACTGAAAACAATTTTGTTGGATTTTTTTTCCATTATTTTGGACCTTTCGCTTTTGGGAATTCTTCAAAGAACCAACACGACCCCACTTCCCGTGTATTATGATTCACAAAAGCCATATTATGCATAGAACCTTAAATCTAACGAGTCATTTGTGCATCTTTAATTCTCTATATTTTCAATTCATGAGCATTTTCATTAGACGGTGTCTGTTTTCATTACCTCCAATCTTATCTGCTAATGTGTGTTGGGTCCAGCCTTTTAAGGATCTTGCTAAACGATAAACCTTGCAGTTTACACAATAGACGAGAGAGCATGAAAGTTTTGATGATAAAATGGTGATCACAGCTATAGTCGAAATGTCAGGATTTATCAGATTACTTAAGTATCCATGACTAAAAACAAAAATTTGCATCATTTTTTGTTAATGACGTCGCTTTCAGTTAGCAAAGTGTTGTGATTGCCCCTTGTTTCATCATCTGATTTTGTTGTTTTTCCACCCCTCAAGGCAATTAGGGTACTTGACAAAGTTTAGAAAATACCACACATAACATATTTGTTCGGAGCATGATCACGAATTGAGCAGAAATAAAAATTTAGCATATCAGTAAATGCTGTCTGCGTTTTGTCACAACACTGGCAAGGAAACTCCCTGGTGGTGTAAAAGTAATGAGCACCATCCTATATGGACATCATCAGCTGATTTACCAAGGATTAGAATATTGATGATTACTGAAGGTAAACCCAGATTTTCTGCTCCTTGAAGTACACATACCCACTTCAGCAGGAACCCCTCCCAAACGTGGAAAAATCGCAGGTTAAGATGCTCTTAGCCAGATTAAATTAATATAATGTATTCCATTTGCATGAACTCAAAGGCGTAGTACCCATTAACTTTTAGAGTCTGCCTATATAATCCCCCCATCATTAACCAAAGAATAAATATTGCATGTCTCTGCATTAGACCTACAAATGATATATAATTCAATTTTTTTTTTTAGTTAAAAGCATACCCCCTCCACTGAAAACCCTCAAATGAATATGACCCCTCTCATTCTGTGCCCAGATTCTGACTAGGCTGGTGGAAACCTGGAAGTTGCCTTATGTACCGACACAATTTTGTGGCATGAGTAGTTTGAGTGGAGAGATACTACCACCCAGTGGTCAGTTGATTCAATTGCAGTCAGAAAAAAATTGTTTTTAAGACAGTTTAATTTCCTTTAATGATGCCACTCTGTCAAAAACAAAACATCATTAACACTAGCCATTGTACAGATTCCTCTCTAAATGAAGCTACTAGATTACTGCGGACCGGTTTCAGTGTTGCATTAATCAGGCGTCCGTGTTATAAGCACTCTCATCCCGGTGTGACAACTGGTAAGAGGGGCCAATGGACCAACCACAGACACGAGGACATGTTTCACAAGCCACATCTGAGGCAACATCATTGTGCTTGACGGTGTAGCTGCAAGTGTCCCACGTGGTCATTTTGTCCGGTATTTTTGACACAGGGTCAAAGGTGTTATTGTGGCCGTTACGGTGTCTTAACAGAGTTTCACTCCGACATGTAATGTCTACCGCTTTGAAAAAAAACAAAAAAAAAATTTTACATTTGAAAATCTGATCATTTTGCTTCCATAAAACAGGCTCTGGACATAGCTCCAAACAGACTACCTGCCTTTTATTATGATTTATACCCAGTGAACACTCGGCCATCCGGAGCGCCAGCGCTCAACGGCCGCCTACAGGCAGGCGCAGCAAGCAGACGTAGGCGTGGGCAAACAGGTTGATGTTCAGGGGGTTGGCGTCCAGGCGGATGTCCTCCAGGTTGCGCCTTATGTAGTTACGATCGTGGCGGTTACAGAAGGTGTCCTCGTGGAGACTCTGGATGTCGTTGTTCTGCTCAAAGGCGTGCGTGCGCGTGCGCGCGCGCGTGTGAGAAGAAAGAGGGAGTGGGTAGAGGGATGGAGCAAATGGGAGGGAATGGAAGTAGGAGAGAAAAAGACAAGGATAAGAATAGAGACAGTGATAGTAAAAGAAAAAAAATCAAAAGAGAGTTTGGGAAGGGTGAAGGCAAGGAGAGAGAGAGAGAGAGAGAGAGAGAGAGAGAGAGAGAGAGAGAGAGAGAGAGAGAGAGAGAGAGACAGACAGAGAGAGAGAGAGAAAGCATCAGTGTCCCACAAGAGTAATTTCCGGAAGTTTGCTTAAAACCAGGGGCAATTATAGACTTCACTTTGCATCCAGTGATCATCCCTGGTTTTTACACATAGAGGACATGATTTCAGTCATTACATCATCCACTCCAAAAGTTGTTTTTTTTAAATAAGATGATGCAGGCTTAAATAAGCAAACAATCCATACGTTAGCCCATACCTGCAGGTGTAACACTCTCAGGCTGTCAGGCAGCGGTGCAGGGATGGAATGCAGATGATTTTTGGACAGGTAGAGGAATTCCAGTTGGCTCAAATCCTACATTGAGTTGCACATACAGATTAAATGAGAAGGAAAAAAAAGAATTAAAAAGAAATCATCAGTACATAAAACGGCCAGGAGAGGGGGCTATACCTCCACTAAGCGTTTGAGGCGTACTCAAAAGCTTTGCAACTTAGTTTTTAAAGTGCTTTACTGGATGAAAATATACAACAAATAAATGAAAATGGAAAAAAGTACAACCACCCAAAATGTAATAAATGACGTGTCTCGCTGAATTCCAGACTCTTCACGTAGTTCAGATAAGGGGTATCGAATTTCCTCTGAGGAAGCTTGAAAAATTTCCACATTAAATTGGGGGTAGGCTGTTTTTTATGGCGTCATTGGGCAAACGTTCCATAATAACCTTTCAGGATATTGTAATTCAAGTGGTCTGAGAGAAAGAAAAAACCACTTCTGCACCCCTCTTGGCTCTGTATTCAGGCTTTAGAAAATCAAGCCCGGGACAGAAGATTTTAGCCAGTCACGGGTCAATTCAGAGATAGGGCGTTCCTATTGGCTCAAATGCAGATGCGTGTGCATGCGATCAGTTCGCGTCTGCCCTGCCCAGGGGCGGTTCTAGACCATATCAAACAGTGGGAGGGGGGGCACGTGCGATTTTAGGGGTACCAAATATATTAAGCACAACTGTTACATACCACCACCATCCCGATAGGTTTAGTTCTCCAAAATACCAACGTACTTATTCGGTGTTAATGTACATTTTATTTATCACTACTACTACTTTCGGCTGTTCCCCTTAGGGGTCGCCACAGTAGATCATCCGTTTCCATCTCGTCCTGTCCTCTCCATCTTTCTCTGTCACACCAGCCACCTGCATGTCCTCCCTCACCACATCCATAAACCTCCTCTTTGGCCTTCCATCTTTTCCTCTTCCCTGGCAGCTCCATATTCAGCATCCTTCTCCCTCTTCTCTTCTTTTTGATGTAAGGTCACCTCCAACTTGAACCCATCTGTCTTTCTAACCGCACACATCACCACTGTCACACATCCCTCATACATATCCTGCACCACTCCGACATACTTCTCTGCAACTCATCATACAATACCACGCCTCCTCTCTCGGCACCCTGTCATATGCTTTCTCTAAATCTACAGACACAATTTAACTCCTTCTGGCCTTCTCTATACTTCTCAAGCAACATTCTCAAAGCAAACATCGCATCTGTGGCGCTCTTTAGTGTCATGAAACCCTACTGCTGCTCGCTGATCATCACCTCTCCTCTTAACCTAGCTTCTACTACTCTTTCCCAAATCTTCATGCTGTGGCTGATCAACTTCATACCTCTGTAGTTGCTACAGTTCTGCACATCGTCCTTACTCTTGAAAATCGGCCCTCGCGCTTCCGGGGAGGGTGACGACTGTAAACTACTAAATAAGATGGTCTGACCCTTTAGCCGAGCGGTTAGTGACGTCGCCATGTGGTGCAGTACAGCCCGTATCGAATCCCGCACCGGGCAAGCAAATACCCGGTTACACCAGTATGCTTCTTCTCCACTCCTCAAGCATCATCTCTCATTCCAAGATTGTGTTAAACAGTCTAGTTTAAAAAAAATGTATTTATCACTGCCCATGAGTAATTACAGGTTCCCCCCCTCTGGGAATAAATGTGGGATGAAAATGCAAAGATAAGTAAATAATTAAAACCAGGCTATGCCTGCAATGGGTTTAATCTGCGTTTCTTTTTTCTTCCTTTTTTTCCTTTTTTTGTGTGTTTCTTGCAACCAAGTCATTCATATTTAAGGCTTTTGCCGTTCGAGACTCAATATGTAGGACGCCCAAGTGACCCAATATCTCATCTGCCAGGGTTGACAGAGGTAGGGCTGTCCTTTTTTGGGGGGGGGGCTCCGGAGCTTCGGTAGTAATCAAAAGTGAATATTCGGAGCTTCGGCCGGGGCTGAACATGACTCGGGAAGGACGCCGCCAGACATGTCTCCGTTCTTGGCAGAGATGGATGGCATAGCGCTGCAACACGTGTCTTTCGGTACGGGCATTTATTTCTAAGGATTCTGTTATCATAATGTGTTGCTGTTTTGATTTGTTTTTTGGCTTAACAGCTTGTGACAGGTTTTTCATATTGTAGCGAGTTCGGAAGGCAACCACAGGAACTGCCGCGGCCGGGACGCGAACCCGTATCTCCCGCGCCGCGGGACGCATCGCTAACCGCACGACTAAAGGCTCAGACCCGTCAGCCAGCGGCCAACGTGTCTACTTATCCATGCACGTTACAGTATCACGGACCCGGAAGCGAAGACCAAGACGGCTGCCTAAGATGTTTGCTCCAGCAACTCCGTTAGATTAATCTTTAAAAGAGTTTGTTTACTAGTTAGTTCTGGGAAAGTTTATCCCGAGTTTATTTCCGAATCAATTTTCGGAGCGAAACGGGCCAAACGAAAGGCGCTAGCGTTACAGACGAGGTTGAGGGGATTATGGAAACTCTCGACTTCTTGTCGACTAAGATGGCGACGGTCACCGCTCAACAGAAGAGGATCTTGGAGCTGGCGGACGAAGTCCGGTCACTCAGGAAGCAAAACGCAGAAAAAGACAGAAAGATCAAATTTCTGGAGAGCCGAGTGGCTGGCCTCGAACAGTAGGACTCCCGGATAAATGATCTGCTCGTCACCGGCCTGAAGACCAGACGTCGGACCTACGCAGCAGCGGCCTCTAAGGACAATGGCGCCCTGAGTGGGGCCGATGCCGCCAAGGTTGAGAGGGAATTGCTGGAACATCCGGTTTCCAAGCTAGCTAGGGCTTTTCTGTCGAGGCTTGGCACACCCTGCCCAGCAAAAAACAAAAGTGCAACGCCAGCTATATCCGCTTCAACAACAGGAAGAAAAAGCAGGAGCTACTCAAACAAGTATAACCGGTTATTTTCTTGCCCGGTGCGGGATTCGATACGGGGTGTGCTTTGACCCGTTAGCTAGGGGCTAACGTGTCTTATTAGTAGTTTACACAAAGATGGAAATTAAATCCCCGCCCCCCACTAAATGTTGTGTCCAGATGAACTGCTTCAACTTTCCAGGATTTCCTTGCCTGGATTATTCAGCATGCATCCAGACAGCATCACCAGCTCAGATGCAAGGTTATTTTTAACTTCTCTCTCCCCTCTCTCATATCCCATAGCTGGCTGGCGCTAACTATACCTGTCAGATCCAATCGTTTGTATCTGCTAGCTTTCATGACTTGCAAGTTTACTTACAATTACCCCCCACCCAGTCCTCAAGGACCCTCTATCCTGCAGATTTTCATTATAACCCTGCATAGGTAGCACATGTACTTACTCAACCAATGATCTCACCGCACTTAATTATGCAAGGTGTACAAAATCTGACATAATCATTGCTGATTGGTTGAATAACTACAAACCGGTACCTATTCAGGGTTGCAAAGAAAATCTGCAGGATAGGGGGTCCTTGAGGACTGGTTTGGGAAACACTTTAAGGTGAGTTATTTTAGTAGATTTGTAATACTCTGTCTCTGAAGAGGGCGTTTAGGGTCAAGATTTATATCCATTATAGATCTACTTATAGATCTACTTAATGCCAAGAGACCGATCAGAGGCAAATTTATTTTTCAACCAAATGGACATTAGTTATGCAGTTTTTCAATTTTGACAAAAAAATGCAATTTTTTTCACATCCCCCCCAATTTGATTCTAATCAGCTCTTGATCGATTTCATCATCACAGTCAACACTGTTAACAATGTGAGCCTCATCCAAAACCATGATAATGAAAGCCATGTTAGTGGCTTAGGTATGACCTGATATAAACTTGTGCAAACACCACTTTATTTCTGCTATCACAGATGAGAATAACTTTGACTGTCACCCTCCAAAAATCATAACTGTAGTTGTGAGATTAACCAAACTTAAACTTCCTGGTTCTATGAAGGGAGTGAACCAAAGCCATACCATAAAAGAGATCTGATCATCACTGTTGACCTTAAGGTTGATATTTCTTTTATTGTGGCTGTTTATCATATATTAGTGTTTACCTTGAATGCATCGGGGTGTATCCCAGCACTGATCAGCTTGTTGCTGCGTACATCGATGTACCTTACATTGATCGGTAGCTCAGGCAGGGCCTGCAGCTGATTATTAGCCAATATTAAGTCCTGGAGGTGTGGCAGGTTGTGAAACACATCCTCATCCATTCCTGCAATCTGGTTCGCTGTTAGATCGATGTATTTCAGTTTGTCTGCAAAATGATTGAGAGATTGTTTTTATTTGCAAAAAAAAATTCCCAAGAATATTGAAAATAGTAAATAATACTACAAAAAATAAAAATAAAGTAAAATAATACTAAAAATAGTATTATAGTTGTTAAAATGTTGATTTTGGTGTCAGTCGTTTCCTCACAGACATACTAACATATGTAATGCATTAATATCTCAATTGGGTATTTATCTTGACAGAATATAGAGTTTAAAAATTGGCCGTCATTTTGACCGCCCATGGTCGTTTTAGGTAGGAGTGAAATCCCGGTCGTTCTAGTGATATTAAAGATTACATTTTGTCTAGCCCTGTGATGGCCTGGCGGCCTGTCCAGGGTGTCTCCCCGCCTGTCGCCCAATGACTGCTGGGATAGGCTCCAGTATCCCCGCGACCCTGAGAGCAGGATACGCGGTTCAGATAATGGATGGATGGATGGATGGATGGATGGACATTTTGCTTAATATTTAGAATTTGCTAGAAAGTGCTACACTTTTTTGACGGTCCCTGCGCATTCGTCTCAAAGCCGGCTGTACATAGAGACCAATGTTATTTGTCCAGTTACCTTATACGGCAGGAAGGGAGCGTCATTTGTGTTTCAACAACGTTTCACTTCTGAGTTATTGATCCGGGAAGGTCGACTCTGTAAATATATTTCCAACTTTACCGAACTCCAAGGACGTGTGATTTAGCGGAACGAGCGCACGAACTAGAAAATAAAATATGATGTAACCACACACATAGTGAGTAAAATGTCCACTCAATTGACAAACCCCAATTCCAATGAAGTTGGGACGTTGTGTAAAACGTGAATAAAAACAGAATACAATGATTTGCAAATCCTTTTCGACCTATATTCAATTGAATACACTACAAAGACAAGATATTTAATGTTCAAACTGATAAACTTTATTGTTTTTTGCAAATATTCACTCATTTTGAATTTGATGCCTGCAGCACGCTCCAAAGAAGCTGGGACAGGGGCAACAAAAGACTGGGAAAGTTGAGGAATGCTCAAAAAACACCTGTTTGGGACGTTCGACAGGTGAACAGGTTAATTGGAAACAGGGGAGTGTCATGATTGGGTATGAAAGGAGCATCCCCAAAAGGCTCAGTCGTTCACAAGCAAGGATGGGGCGAGGTTCACCACTTTGTGAACAACTGCGTGAGCAAATAGTCCAACAGTTTAAGAACAACGTTTCTCAACGTACAATTGCAAGGAATTTAGGGATTTCATCATCTCCAGTCCATAATATCATCAAAAGATTCAGAGAATCCGGAGAAATATCTGCACGTAAGCGGCAAGGCCGGTAACCAAGATTGAATGCCTGTGACCTTCGATCCCTCAGGCGGCACTGCATTAAAAACCGACATCATCCTGTAAAGGATATTACCACTGGGCTCAGGAACACTCCGGAAAACCATCGTCAGTTAACACAGTTCGTCGCTACATCTACAAGTGCAAGTTAAAACTCTACCATGCAAAGCGAAAGCCATATATCAACAACACCCAGAAACGCCGCCGGCTTCTCTGGGCCCGAGCTCATCTGAGATGGACTGACGCAAAGTGGAAAAGTGTGCTGTGGTCTGACGAGTCCACATTTCAAATTGTTTTTGGAAATCATGGACGTCGTGTCCTCCAGGCTAAAGAGGAAAAGGACCATCCAGATTGTTATCAGTGCAAAGTTCAAAAGCCAGCATCTGTGATGGTATGGGGGTGTGTTAGTGCCCATGGCATCATGGGTAACTTGCACATCTGTGAAGGCACCATTCATGCTGAAAGGTACATACAGGTTTTGGAGCAACATATGCTGCCATCCAAGCGACGTCTTTTTCAGGGACGTCCCTGCTTATTTCAACAAGACAATGCCAAGCTCCATTCTGCATGTGTTACAACAGCGTGGCTTCGTAGTAAAAGAGTGCGTTTACTAGACTGGCCTGCCTGCAGTCCAGACCTGTCTCCCATTGAAAATGTGTGGTGCATTATGAAGCGCAAAATACAACAACGGAGACCCCGGACTGTTGAGCAACTGAAGTCGTACATCAAGCAAGAATGGGAAAGAATTCCACCTACAAAGCTTCAACAATTAGTGTCCTCAGTTCCCAAACGCTTATTGAGTGTTGTTAAAAGGAAAGGTGATGTAACACAGGGGTAAACATGCCCCTGTCCCAGCTTTTTTGGAACGTGTTGCAGGCATCAAATTCAAAATGAGTGAGTATTTGCAAAAAAACAATAAAGTTTATCAGTTTGAACATTAAATATCTTGTCTTTGTAGTGTATTCAATTGAATATAGGTCGAAAAGGATTTGCAAATCATTGTATTCTGTTTTTATTTACGTGTTACACAACGTCCCAACTTCATGGGAATTGGGGTTTGTAATAAAACGTGCACACAATTTAGTACAACGAGCACAGGAACTAGAAAGAAAAAAATGTTGTGACCACTCAGGGGCTCCGTACATTCTGCACTCGTCCTAAGATTCAAAATTCTGTGAAGCCTGCTACTCTGGCCTATCATGTCAAGGTTGCAGATCATTTTTCTTCTTTGTGTGTCTACACTAAGGTAATACATGAAGTGATATCTTACTGAGGTTGATGAAGTCGGTGTTCTTGACGTGCCGAATCTTGTTGAAGCGTGCATAGAAATGAGTGGTGTCTTTGGGCAGAGGAGGTATCTGCTCCAGGTTGGAGTCATCACAGTATATACTCCCACTAATGCACACACACAGCAAGCATGTAGGCATACCTACACCCACACACACACACACACACACACACACACACACACACACAGAGGGCTTAGAGGACATAAGATTCACAAACACACTTAAACGAACACACACATACACCCGCCATTACTCACCCAGGCTGGTCTCGGGGCCAAAAAGGTCTGGTCCCTTGAAGTCTAAGGTTACAGGTGCGGGGGGAGGAGTCACTTCCATCTTGAACTCAGCCAGGTGCTCATTAGCTGTGTTGGCAGGCTCTGGTGTGGGCTGCACCACCATGCCTACCTCAATCTGCTTACCCAAGAATAGACATACACAACTGGTAAGAGTTTAAATGAGGTTTTTTTTTCCTGCCTTAGTCACTTATTGCTCTTCAAACAAGGAAACAAATGAAATGTGCATCTCATGCCTTTAAAAGCAACACAAAGATCACATATAAAGTGCACAAAAAAATCGATGAGAAATGTGTCGTACCAGTGCATACCAATGATGAAATAAAATTGTCGTTGCACTTTTATTGCCCTAAAATGCAAAAATATTGTTTCATGGTTTGCAAAGGCAAAAGCAATTTGTTTACACAACCATTAAAATTGTGTATTTTCTAGTTTGTTTTTTTTAATTTAGAATTTTTATTGTTCCACGTGATAAAAAGGGATGGAATTCATGAAAGAGTTCATAATCTTAACTCTTCCTCCAATGGTAAAACTAATGTTAGTTGTCTACTCATGTTAGTGCCTTTGATTAATGAGTGAATCAACTCTGCTTTACTGAGCCAAGTGTTTGTCTGTGTTCATTCTCACACATAGCGGGAGTCGTGACCCATTCCCTGGCTGCAGAATAATGTACCTACCTGCTGATACGCTCACACTGTGTAGCCACCTCATTAACAGTCCTCCTCTGTTTATACTGACAGATTGATCTTGACCATCTCTTTCCCCCTCCTGCAGCTTTCTGTTCCTGAAATCTTAACTCCTCCTCATTCAGCAGCTCCCTTCTCCCTTTTGTGCTCCTCTTTTGCTCATTCTTGTGCAAAAGAGAACTGCACATTCTTGTGCAAAAGAGGAGTTCTGTGAAAGTGCTCCTGATTCCTGATTCTTCGCCCCGCTATCCTGACCTTGTGTAGTTCTCTGGATAAAACAAATAGAGCCCAGGAGCCTTATAAAACACATTTCCCTACGTTTTTTGTTAATATGTTGATAAATGTAACTGCGTGGATTTCATCTTGAAGCTCAACGACAAGGGTTTACAGACATCAAGTCAAACTGGAGTATCTCCAAAATGTTGCACCATAAGACATATTATACAATACACCATATTGTATTCACTCAAACCTCCCCCTTTGTGTTTATTTCTCCTGCTTGTCTTTAATGCTTTTTTCTGCCTCATCGCCTTTCCTGGACTTATTCCATCCCTGTCTTCTCTTCATTATTAACCTTTCTTTCTGTAATTTTTCTTCTCTTTTTATCTTCTGTTCACCCCATTACCCTACTTATCTCATCACCCCCATCCATTTTCCATGCTTTCTCGTCTCCCTGCTAATCTTTTCTCTTCGCATTCCAACCTGTTATTAGTTTTCATCTTAAAGGGAAAATTCACAGCTGAAAATCTGCATGTTCAGTATGTGCTGGTAGTCTATCTGGTCTTCTAATACTCTAACCACTCCAGTGCAAAATTGACGTCCTGGTGCCAACAGAGCTGTTCTACATTGCCATGTACCAGTTTGAGCTGCATAAGAGTTTCTCAAAGCGGCGATTAGAAAGCGATCATCTCGGCCATCTCTCTTGCAGCTCTTCCACCATCTGCTGATGTCAATGGATGGTGGAAGTAAACCAGTTTGCTTCCGCCGTCCATACGGTGATATAGTTATTATTATTAGTATTGATAAGTATTGTGTACTTTACGGTGATATAGTTATCTTATTATTATTATTGATAAGTATTGTGTACTTTATACATATGCCACTGCTATGATTGATACATCAAAATAAGCTCGAAAAGTGGAGTAATTTCCCTTTAATGTTACTCACTCATCCCACTCCCATGCCAACCCTCCCTTCCCTCTTTCTCCTCTTCTAGCCCCTCTTTCTTCACCTCTCCATCCAGGTCATCATAGTCATAGTTGTCTCCAAAGCCGTTTAGGTCCAGGCTGTCCCAGTCATCGTAGTTTTCCAAGTCAAAAATCCCATCATCAAACCCTGGTCCACCTTGCGGGGACCCCATGCTGGAATAGGGGCTGGAGAAGATCAAGACCAGGGCCACGGCAAACACCTGAGGCTGGAGTGACATCCTCATGTCACACATAGGACTACCTGCTAATGGGTGGTGGAAAATGCCAAATTAGATGCCAAGTTGCCATTCTTTGAGACTGAGCAGCTCATAAATGTTATCGAAGGACATTACATCTTCAATAAACTTCAATCTGGTTTTCATTGAAAACAGTTGACACTGCCCTACTAAGATTTGCCAGTGACATTCTTTTACATGCTGACAAAGATAATTCTTCCATTTTGGTGCTGCTTAACTTGAGTCCCGCCTTTGACATAAGTGATCACACAACCCTAATGGCTAGGCAATGTGAATGAGTTGGCATTTCTAGTAATGCTCTGAAATGGTTATCTTCCCAACAGACATTTTAATGTTTCTATTGGTAATTTCACATCCTCTTCTACTCCCCTGTATTATGGGGTTCCCTGAGGTTCAGTTCTTAGGCCTATTTTGTTTGCATTATACATACCGTGTTTTAATATTATTGTGTGTTTTAATAGCTATGGTTACCATTGTTATGCCAATAATATCCAGCCATACTTACTTGTAAAACTGAACAATTTAAGGTATGTTGCCATTCTCTGCAATTAATCAGCTGCTATTTAGGGCTGGATATCTTCTAACTTCCTCTGACTGAACTAAGACAAAACTAAGGTTCTGGTTATTAGACCAGATCACTTTGCTAGAGAGGTACAGAGTCATTATCCCCTAATATCAAGGCCTCCAGTAAAAACCTGGATGTAATTTAAACAAACACATGAATTGTGACCTACACTTCAATAAGTTGGTTAAGTCTTGTTCATGCCATCTTAGAAACATTGCAAAAATCACAACAGCCCTGTCAGTCAAAGATGCTTAATTCTTAATTGACACTGTTCCCGAAGCTGTCACAATGAACCAGACACAAATCGGTGGGCGGACTCTGGGATTTATAATGATAACACCACCTCATAATATTCCTCCATCTTTTCGATCAATAATGACTTAACCTAGTTTTCCAATGTTGTTGGTAGACAACAGTTGGCATTTCAATATACTCTGTATCTTTGCTTTAGATACTGCAATACTGTTCCTTCACGTCAAAAGGAGCGAGTTGAGGTGGTTTGAGCATCTGATTAGGATGCCTCCAGGGCGCCTTCCTTTGGAGGTTTTCCGGGCACATCCAACTGGGAGGAGACCCTGGGGTAGATCCAAAACTCACTGGAGGGACTACATGTCCAGTCTGGCCTGGGAACGCCTTGGGATCCCCAGGAGGAGCTGGAGGGCGTTGCTGGGGAGAGGGACATCTGGAGTGCCCTATATAGCTTGCTGCCACCACGCCCTGACCCTGGAGAAACGGCTGATGATGAGATGAGATGAGAAGTAGGCAGCTTGAACATAAAGACAGGAAATTAGTTGAATCCAGATCCATTTTTATATAACTTTTGTATAAGAAAGGGCTCTCTGCATGTGCACTGGGGACTGGGAATTAATATTCCCAATATTTTATGTAAGTATTGAAGGTCCATTCTGTTGTTGTCCTCTCACACACCCACACTCCACACACACAGGGATAGAGAGACAAAGAAGCTTGTCCATTACTTTTTCTGATATACGTATATGGTATGACTCTATTCATGTTACTCTCACTCATATCGAAGATAGCTGGCTTGCATAGCATTAGGAGTCTAAGCCACAGACTCTTACTGGATACTTGTAGCAGCTGGATAGCTCAGTTGGTAAGAACGTCGGCTTTCCATGCCGGAGATTGGGGGTTCAAACCCCAGTTGGGACAAGTATCCAATAAGAGAGGCTCAAACAGGATGACTATGCGGTTCAGCACCCTGAATGGCCGCCCAGTAGGCAGGAGATCGATGAGGACAGACCCCAACCAGTTGAAACAAGCCTACCAGCCATAACAGCTGAAGCTACTGAGATTCAAATGAGAACCATGGCCAGAATAAAGACACTCAACCCCTGGAAACAGCTTCCATGACTCAGTGACAAAGTACCATCACAAAACCTGCTTGCGGTTGTGAACTCAGGCTTATGCAACAGCTCAACTGCCACCATAACAGAAACCAATTAACTTGTAATCCTGGAGATGCGTGGGTACAGGATTAACAACACAGGTCACCAACAGTACCCTCCATGGAAGAGAAGGCTGGAAGCCAAGATGGAAGCAGCATGGAGAGATGTTAGCCAGTTAACAGAGGTGCAGAAATGTGTTCATTAAAGACAGGTCCTGGTTGAAGAAGTACAGCAAGCTTTCCACAAGTGAGGCCTTGGAAACTGCCAAACAAAGGCTCACAGCCCTGGCCACCAGGCTGAATAGATACACTAGAGAAGTAGAAGCCAAAGAGTAAATGGCCTGTTCCTCAAAGTACCATCAAAAGTGTACTCCCAGGGCATCCAGGTAGCATAGTGGTCTATTCCGTTGCCTGCCAACACGGGGAGCGCCAGTTCGAATCCCTACGTTACTTCCGGCTTGGTCGGGCATCCCTACAGACACAATTGGCCATGCCTGTGGGTGGGAAGCCGGATGTGGGTATGTGTCCTGTTCACTGCACTAGCGCCTCCTCTGGTCGGTCGGGGCGCCTGTTCGGGGGGAGGGGATAGCATGGTCTTCCCACGCGCTATGCCCCCCTGGTGAAACTCCTCACTGTCAGTTAAAAAGAAATGGCTGGCGACTCCACATGTATCGGAGGAGGCATGTGGTAGTCTCCAGCCCGCCCCAGATCGGCAAAGGGGATGGAGCAACGACTGGGACAGCTCAGAGAGTGGGGTGATTGGCCAGATACAGTTGGGAAGTAAAAAGGGGGAGAGGATAAAAAAATAGAAAAAAGGTGTACTCCCAGCTGCAGTGTAACAAGGGAAAAACAACAGATCTACCCAGAGCAGAGACTGAGCAATACTGGAAGGATATATGGGAAAAGGAGGCATCACACAACACCAATGCCCAGTGGCTGGTTGGCCTAAGAGCAGACCACAACAATATCCCAGAACAAGAACCAGTTATCGTCACAGTGGCTGACGTCCAATGACGAGTCTCAAACATGAAGAGCTAGACTGCGCCAGGCCCTGACATGATTCACGCCTACTGGCTGTAGAAGCTAACGGCACTCCATGAACGCCTGGTGACACAGATGAACCAGCTGCTAACATCAGGGTCTTCCCCTGACTGGCTGACACAGGGGAGAACAATACAATACTGATCATGAAGGATCCCCACAAGGATACAACACCTTCAAACTACTGACTGATAACCTTCCTCTCCACAATATGAAAGATCCTGTCACGCATCATAGCAGCTAAGCTAAATAGGCACATGAGTGAAACTCAGAAAGGAATTGGGAACAACACCAGAGGGTCAAAGCATCAGCTACTGGTTGATAGAGCAGGCACCCAAGACTCTAAGACCAGACAGACCAACCTGAGCACAGCCTGGATTATCTACAAGAAATCCTACGATTCAGTGCCCCACACACCTGGTTACTGGAGTGCTTGGTACTATGCAAAGCCAACAAGACACTAATAGCCTTCATCAAGAACTCAATGTGGCAGTGGAAAACAACACCAGAGGTCAAATCAAAGACAATCATGCAGGTAACCATCAAATGTGGCATATACCAAGGTGATGCACTGCCCCTGCTGCTGTTCTGCAGAGGCCTGAACCCCCTCAGTCAGATCATCACAAAGAATGGATATGGATACAGTGAAGTGGAGTTACCATCAGCCACCTCCTATATATGGATGACATCAAGCTGTATGTCAGGAATGAGCGAGACATTGACTCACTGATGCACCTCACCAGAATCTACAGCGATGACATTGGGATGTTATTCAGACTGGACAAGTGCGGTCGAATGGTGGCAAAAAGAGGAAAGGTATCAAAGTCAAGTCGAGTCTTTTATCAGTGTTAGTCAAGCAAGTCTCAAGTCCTCAAATTTGCAACTCAAGTCTGACTCGAGTCAAGTCCCTCACCTCTGCCAAGTCCAAATGGGAGACACTGCCAAAGTTGGTTGAGAATGGCATAGCTCAGATCCTGTGAAACTACAAGTTCCAGACTGACACGCAGGTGCTGGCTAACCAACCAGACATTGTGGTGGTTGACAAGGAACAGAGGATGGCAGCAGTGATCGATGTTACAATCTTGAGCAATGGGAGCATCAAGAAGAAAGAGCATGAGAAGCTAGAGAAATACCAAGGGCTGAGGGAAGAACTACATTGGGTGTGGAAGGTGATATCCACAGTAGTCCCAGTGGTACCAGGGGCTGTGACCCCCGAACTGGGAGAGTGACTCCAGCAGATTCCAGGAACAACATCTGAGTTCTCCGTCCAGTGAGTGCAGTGCTAGGAACAGCTAAGATACTGCACAGAACCCCTCAAACTCCCAGGCCTCTGGTAGAGGACCCAAGCTTGGGGAAGACACTTCTTCTTCTTTTTTCAGCTTGTTCCATGTTTCTCAGGGGTCGCCACAGTGGATAGTACAGTTTTCATCAGTATCCTGTGAGGGTACAGCACCAATGGCAGCCGTTGTTAACCCGGATCTCAGCCAATCCCGTATGGAGCTTCGACTGATCTGGTATGGTCTTGTCAATCCGCATAATGATTTGGCAAAATTTTACTTCGGATGCCCTTCCTGACACAACCGCTAACCATATGGATGGGGGCACAGGTGAAACACTGAATGCTATTCCAGTATTCATAGACTTACACCCATGCCTGTCATTATCATTGATCTATATAGCAATCACATGTATTTGAAGTAGGCACCTCCCCCTTCCCCACTGGACGTTGCGCACGTGATGTGCATGGTGAGGCAATTAATGTTATGTTCCTTGCCGTGTAGCTCTATTGACAGCTGATGATTGCTTATGGCATGAAACGGGCTTGTACCGCCCATTAAAGAATGACTTTGATCACTGGATTATCAAAAAGGCCACAAAACCTTATCCACACACAGAACACCTAAAAGGCAATGATTTAGAAATGTTTTCAACACTGCCAGTACCTAAATGCTAGCCTGATTTTGACTAGTTCTATCTAGCCTCGATCATCTTGATGAGAAGATAAGCCAACTGTTAGCTAGGGCAGCTAATAAGCATCACTATTTGAATTGGTAAATTGGTAACATTTTGAGAAGAATTTTGCCTGTTAGCAAGCTGGTTAATAGGGGAATTATGCTTACCTATACAACTTCCTTTCCTGTTTTTATGCCTGAAGGACTTCAGATGCAGACTTCAGACCAGACTTCAGGGACTTCAGAATGGAGGGTGTGCTCCAATTATTGGGGCATGACACTGCTCAGTCTCCCAGGGAAAGTCTACTCTAGGGTGCTGGAAAGGAGGCTCTGACTGACTGTTGAACCTCGGATCCAGGAGAAATTATGTGGATTCCGTCCTGACCGTGGAACAATGGACCAACCCTTTACCCTTGCGGAAATGCTGAGGGAGGCACGGGAGTTTGACCAGCCAGTCTACATGTGTTTTGTGGACTTGGAGAAGGCTTATGACCGTGTATCCCGGGGCACTCTGTGGGGGGTACTGCGGGAGTATGGGGTACCGGGACAGTTGCTACAAGCCATCCGGTCCTTGTCTAACCAAAGTGAGAGCTCACAGCACAAAATCAAAAATGTTTTCGGTAGGTGTCAGACTCCGCCAAGGTTGTCCTTTGTCTCCGATTCTGTTTGTGATGTTCATGGACAGGATCTCAGGGTGCAGCCAAGGTGAGGAGTGTGTATGTTTTGGGAACCCCAGAATTGCATCTCTGCTCTGCGCAGATGATGTGGTTTTGTTGGCTTCATCAGAACGCGACCTCCAGCATGCACTGCGGCGGTTTGCAGCTGAGTGTGAAATGGCCGGGATGAGAGTCAGCACCTCCAAGTCTGAGGCCATAGTTCTCTACCGGAAAATGGTGGCTTGCTCCCTCCGGGTTGGATATGAGTTCTCCTCAAGTGAAGGAATTCAAGTATCTCGGTGTCTGGTTCATGAGTGAGGGTAGAATGGATCGGAAGATTGACAGGTGAATTGGTGCAGCATCTGCAGTAATGCGGACGTTGTACCGGACCATTGTGGTGAAGAGGGAGCTGAGCCGGAAGTCAAAGCTCTCAATTTACCAGCCAATCTTCGTTCTAACCCTCACCTATGGTCATGAGCTTTGGGTAGCGACCGAAACGGTGAGATCGCTGATACTAGCGGCTGAAATGAGTTTCCTCCATAGGGTGTCTGGGCTCAGCCTTCGAGATAGAGTAAGGAGCTCGGACATTGAAAAGAGCCAGTTGAGATGATTCAGACACCTGATTATGATGCCTCCTGGGTGCCTTCCTTTGGAGGTTTTCCAGGCACGTCCAACTGGGAGAAGACCCCGGGGTAGACCCAGAACTCACTGGAGGGACTATATGTCCAATCTGGCCTGGGAACATCTTGGGATCCCCCAGGAGGACCTGGAGGGCGTTGCTGGGGAGAGAGACATCTGGAGTAACCTACTTAGCTTTGTGCTACCGCGACTCGATCCCGGAGAAGCGGCTGATCATGAGATGAGATGAGATGAGATGACTTCAAATGACTTCAGATGCTCCAGCACTGTATGCCTCCTCAGGTAGTCCACCGAGTGCTGACACACTTTACAGAACAACACTCCCCCCCTCTGCATAAGTCATTCGAGAATTCATTCACCCGATCCCTCACAGTTATCTGAGTTGACAAATGGCGCCTCCTCTTACTCAGCAGTAAATCAAATTTTTGATATATTATCCCATCATAACACTAACTTCGGTCTTAATGCTAACTGAAAACAACACACGGCTATCACACACATGCACAAGGTGGTGGAGATGTGTTAAAATTCTGAGTTTTACAAGCAGCATCTCTATTCATTTATAATCTGCTTAAAATCTGCAGTAGTGTCGTCAGAATTCCAACCTTGGGGGTCGTCCCAGGTCGTCCTCTGTGTGGAGTTTGCATGTTCTGCCTGTGTCTGTGTGGGTTTCCTCCGGGTGCTCCGGTTTCCTCCCACAGTCAAAAGATACGTAGGTCAGGTGAATCAGCCATACTAAATTGTCTCTCGGTGTGAATGTGTGTGTGTGTGTGTGTGTGTGTGTGTGTGTGTGTGTGTGTGTGTGTGTGTGTGTGTGTGTGTGTGTGTGTGTGTGTGTGTGTGTATGTGTGTGTGTGTGTGTGTGTGTGTGTGTGTGTTGGTCCTGTGATGGTCTGACGGCCTGTATAGGGTGTCTCCCCACCTGCCACCCAGTGACTGCTGGGATAGGCTTCAGCATCCCTGCGACCCTGTGTAGGATAAGCAGTTTGGATAATGGATGGATGGAAAAGTAGAGGGCCCAGAACTGAGCCTTTGGATATGCCGTATTTAACATCAGAGAATTGAACAACCAGCCCACCCCAGTGGACTCAACTGTACTGGCAGAACTCCCTGAACAGCCTACCTTGCAAGACCTAGACCTCCCACCATCTTTTAAAGAAATCCTACATGCAGTCAAGACCCTGAAAAACAACAAAACCCCTGGACCTGATAATATTCCAGCTGAAATCCTCAAGGAAGGAGGTTACCTCTGTACGAGGACGCTGTATCTCTATATGCTTGAGGTGTGGAGTCGCGAGTGTGTCCCCCAACAGTGGAAAGATGCCAACATTGTGGCCATTTATAAAAACAAAGGAGACAAATCCATCTGCTCCAACAGTAGGGGTATTTCACTGCTGGCCATTGCAGGAAAGGTTCTAGCCAAGATCATGCTCTGCAGACTAACACTCGCAATAGCCGAACAGGTCATACCAGAGTCACAGTGCGGCTTCCAAAAGGATAGAGGGACCGTTGACATGATCTTTGTGACACGCCAGCTCCAGGAGAAATGCAGAGAACAGCACAAGGATCTATACATAGCATTCATAGACCTCTCAAAGGCATTTGATACAGTTAACCGGGCCCTGCTGTGGCAAGTCCTGAAGAAATTTGGATGTCCACCCAAGTTTCTTACCATTCTTGGACAGTTTCACTCAGGAATGATGGCCCGAATGGTAGTGGGGAACCGCAGTTCTGAGCCCTTTGGTGTGCAGACTGGAGTCAGACAAGGCTGTGTGCTAGCCCCAGTCCTGTTCAATATCTTCTTAGTCTCTGTTACAACACTGTTACGAAGGAGGCTGGAGAAGCAGGCTGGAGTTACCATTGACTTCAGGCTTGATGGAAACCTATTCAGCATCAGGAGGTTTCAGGCAACCACCAAGTTGACCTCTGAGACCATTATTGAGCTACAGTATGCCGACGATTGTGCCCTGGTAGCTCACACACCAGAAGCTCTACAAAACACTCTGTCGGCAGTTGTAACTGCATACAGGAGAATGGGACTGATTATTAACACCCAAAAGACAGAGGTAATCTGTCAGTTGACTGCCGGCCTCCCAAACCACCCAACAACCTTCACAGCAGAAGGGCAACAACTGGCCACTGTTCCTGCCTTCAAATATCTGGGAAGTATGCTATCCGACACCTGCAAAATAGACGATGAGATTCAGCACCGCCTCAAACAAGCCTCAACATCTTTTGGCTGTCTAAGGAGAAGGGTTTTCCAAAACAGCAACCTCAATCTCCACACTAAAGTAATTGTTTACAGAGCAGTGTGCATCTCCACACTACTCTATGGATGTGAGGCATGGACCATCTACAGCCACCATCTCAGAAGCCTGGAGGCCTTCCATGTAAAATGTCTCCAGAGGATCCTCGGCATTACTTGGGAGGACAGAGTGCCACACACAGAGGTGTTGGAGCGGGCAGGCAGCTGCAGCATGGAGTCTACCCTAAAACACCATCAACTCAGGTGGCTTGGGCATGCTATTCACATGCCCAGCGAACGACTCCCATGAAAAGTCCTTTACAGCCAACTACACCTTGGCCAACGCACTGCTGGTGGGCAGAAGAAGCAGTTCAAAGACCAAATGAAGACCACACTAAAAAGATGTCAGATCAACCCCTCTTCTTTGGAGGAACTTGCTTTCTGCCGCACAACCTGGCGCTCTCACATCTCAGAGGGAGTGAAGTACATGGAAAACCAGCGCACACAACACCATGTAGCAAAGCGTGCGAAGAGGCATGCTCGCAAAGCTACCCCTACCCCCTCCAGTACCACTTTTACATGCCTGGTCTGAAACCGCAACTGTGCATCCAGGATCGGACTATTCAGCCACCAAAGGACCCACAAATAGAAGAAGATGGTCATCATCGGGCACGATGGACAACCAGCAAGCAAGCAAGCAAGTGTGTGTGTGTGTGTGTGTGTGTGTGTGTGTGTGTGTGTGTGTGTGTGTTGGTCCTGTGATGGTCTGACGGCCTGTATAGGGTGTCTCCCCACCTGCCACCCAGTGACTGCTGGGATAGGCTTCAGCATCCCTGCGACCCTGTGTAGGATAAGCAGTTTGGATAATGGATGGATGGAAAAGTAGAGGGCCCAGAACTGAGCCTTTGGATATGCCGTATTTAACATCAGAGAATTTCAATGTAATATTATTATAGCAGACATACTGTGTTCTTCCAGATAAATGGGACTTAATGAAAGGGAGAGCTAAGCTAGAGACACCAAACTTATAATTTATTCTGTCCAATAGTATACAGTGATCAATGGTGTCAAACACTGCACTGAGGTCCAGTATTAGAAGCCACCACTCTGGTCAGAGCAGTTTCAGTGGAGTGATGTGACAGGCCCTGAAAGCTGATTGAAAAATGTTCATATAGACAGTAATCTCTATGGGTTGAAAGTTGTTGATGCACAACCCTCTTTAGTACTTAGAAAGAATGGAAGAGTAGAGACTGGTCGATAGTTAACAAGAGACCCTGGATCAAGGTGCAGTTTCTTAAGTAGAGGTTTGACCACTGCCTTAAAACTGCTGGTAACAGTGCCAGTAGTAAATGATCAATTAACAATGTCTACCATTTTAGGTCCCAGGAAAGGCCAGAGGTCTTTAAAAAGTTTTGCTAGTAAAGGGTCAAGTAAGCAAGTAGTTGGTTTAGAAGCTGACATGAGCTCAGTCAAAGTATAAAGAGAGATAGTCTCAAAAGCTGTAATAACAGGGACTATTGGTGATTTATTATGTAGATATGGATTTACTAAAACAGGATCTGCAGGAGTAGCTGGAGTCGAAGAAGGTGAAATATAATGAGAGAAAAGTAGAGACCCAAAAACCGAGCCCTAAGGTACACCATACTTAACGTCAGAGTATTTCGATGTTGTGGTGGACACGTATTGGGGACAGAATTCAACCCAGGAACTAAGGGTTAAGTCATGGTTGCCCTGGCAGGTTAACGCAGGGTTAAGTTATGGTTGTCCAGCCAGTTTTCTGATTATTCTTGCCACCTCCGCTCAGTCGAGCTGTGGTTTGGTTGCTCTCTGATTTACCGTGGATTAAAGAAAGTTGCCTACACGGCTAAAGTGTGAACCTACGGTCTTCTCCGTTCCTTCGGCTCTACACTGGTGACCCCGACGTCGGTTTTCGGATAAGTTTTCTGAAACCACACACATTATGGCTACGAACGCCGTTGCAATTAAACTGCCGGAGTTTTGGGAGTCTTCCGCGGCTACATGGTTCGCGCAGGCTGAGGCACAGTTCGCGCTCAGAGACATAACAGCAGACGAGACCAGGTACTACTACGTAGTGGCAGCGCTGGGGGGCGCTACGGCTTCCAGGATAAGCGGTTTCATAACCAACCCACCGGCCGATGGTAAATACGCCGCACTTAAACATCTCCTCCTTGAAACTTTTGAACTGTCAACAACGGAGAGAGCACGTCGCCTCTTCGCAATTCAGGGCTTGGGAGATGGCAAACCATCGGAGCTAATGAGCAGGATGTTAAACCTACTGGGTCAAGAAAAGCCATGTTTCCTGTTTATGGAGCTGTTTCTGCGCAACATGCCGCCCCACGTCCAGACTGCGCTCGCTAACTCCACCATCACTGATCCCCGTGAGCTGGCAAAGGAGGCTGACCGATTCTTCGTCGCTACACAACGTTCCTCCCATGCCGGGGTGCTGGCTCCTACCTTCACTGGCCCCCCGCCGACATCGCGGGCGTGGCCCGACGGTGGCGCCACAGCATCAGACCGCTACAAGCCCTCTGGACTCTGTATGTACCACGCTCGATTTGGTGCGAAAGCTAAACGGTGCCGTTCCCCCTGCAACTACAGGCCGACGGGAAACGAGAGGGCCAACACTCAGTAGTGGCCATGAGTGTTGGCGATACGAGCAGGCTACTCTTCATCCTCGACACCATCTCCGGTCGGCGATTTCTTTGTGACACGGGCGCACAGAGAAGCGTGCTCCCTGCTACTGACGTCGACATCATGGGCGGGGAGCGGGGCCCCCAGTTGGCGACGGCTGACGGCAGCCCTATCCACACCTACGGCGTGCGGTCTGTAGAACTGTGTTTTGGTGGACAACGTTTCACGTGGGAGTTCGTCATGGCCAATGTAACGCTTCCCCTCCTCGGAGCTGATTTTTTGTGCGCTTACGGTTTGCTAGTGGACATTCAGAACAGCCGTCTGGTCGATGCCTTAACCTTCTCCTCCTTCGCATGTACGCGGAGGGAAGCGGCCTATGCAGGTCTAGCCAACTCTCTCTCAGAGGCAGACAAGTTCACCCGCCTCCTCGCTGAGTTCCCTGACCTCACCCAGCCTACCTTCTCTGCACCCACCGCTAAGCATGGGGTGGAGCATCACATTGCTACGAAGGGGCCCCCGGTCTACGCCAGAGCCAGGCGTCTCGACCCCGCCAAACTCGCCATTGCCAAGTCTGAGTTCGAGCACCTGGAACGCATGGGGATCATCCGCCGCTCTGACAGCCCGTGGGCGTCCCCACTCCACATCGTCGCTAAGCCTGATGGAGGTTGGCGCCCATGCGGGGACTACCGCCGACTAAATGACGCCACCACGCCCGACCGCTATCCTGTCCCGCATATCCAGGACTTTTCTGCAAACCTGTCTGGCAAATGCGTCTTCTCAAAAGTCGACCTGGTCCGTGGTTATCATCAAGTTCCCGTGCACCCCTCAGACATCCCCAAGACAGCGGTGACTACCCCATTCGGCCTATTTGAATTCCTACGAATGCCATTTGGACTCAAAAACGCGGCCCAGTCCTTTCAGCGGCTGATGGATTCAGTGCTCCGTGGCCTTCCTTTCCTCTTCGTCTATTTGGACGACATACTCATCGCCAGCGCCTCCAAGGAAGAACACCTGTCCCATCTTCATGCCCTCTTCACACGCCTCAGCCAGCATGGGCTGATCGTCAACCCGGCGAAGTGCCGGTTCGGGCTGACAGCCATTGATTTCCTCGGGCATCGCATCACTGGGGACGGGGCAGTCCCCCTGCCCTCAAAGGTGGAAGCGGTGGCGGCCTTTCCGCGCCCCCAAACAGCTCGTGCGCTCAGGGAGTTCATTGGGATGGTGACATTCTACCACCGCTTCATTCCCCGAGCCGCCTTTATCATCCGGCCACTGTACGAGGCGCTGAAAGGCATGTCCCCCAACCAGGCGGTCGACTGGACAGCAGAGCGGGACCGTGCGTTCACCGAGACTAAAGCTGCGCTCTCCCAGGCTACCCTGCTAGCGCATCCTTCACCTACAGCGCCTATTTCCATAACCACGGATGCATCGGACTATGCTGTTGGTGCGGTTCACGAACAGTGGGTGGGGGGGGCTTGGCAGCCTTTGGCCTTTTTCAGTCGCCAGCTTACACCCCGAGAGCGCAAGTATAGTACTTTTGACAGGGAACTCCTCGGTCTCTGGCTCGCTGTCCGGCATTTCCGTTTCCTGCTAGAGGGCCGCGAGTTTACTGCGTACGTGGACCACAAGCCCCTCACGTTTGCCATGTCCAAGACGGCCGAGCCATGGTCCGCTCGCCAGCAGCGACAACTCTCCTACATTTCGGAATTCACTACCGACATCCAGCACGTCGCTGGTAAGTCTAACCAGGTAGCTGACTGCCTCTCTAGGGCAGTGATTGGAGCGGTCCACCTAGGCCTTGACTATGCACAGATGGCCGTTGACCAGGCCACGGACCCGAGCATCCTCCGTCTCCGGGCCTCCGACACGGGGCTCCGCCTGCAGGACGTTCCTTTCAGCGACACAGGTGCCACCCTCCTGTGTGACGTCTCCACAGGACAGCCCAGGCCCATCGTCCCGCACAGCTGGAGACGCCCCGTATTTGAAGCTGTGCACGGCCTCTCTCATCCAGGCGGTAAGCCATCCGTGCGCCTGACCTCTGCTAAGTTTGTGTGGGAGGGACTTAAGAGAGACGTGAAAGCGTGGGCCGACTCGTGTGTTGCCTGTCAGCGGGCTAAGATACACCGCCACATTAAGGCGCCCCTGGAACGCTTCGCAGTGCCGGAGAGACGATTTGACCATGTCCACGTCGACCTGGTTGGTCCCCTACCCCCCTCCCATGGGTTCACCTACCTCTTCACTGTGGTGGACAGGACTACGCGCTGGCCTGAAGCTGTTCCCCTGGCATCCACGACGTCTGCTGATGTGGCCCGGGCTTTTATTGGGTCGTGGGTCTCACGTTTCGGTACGCCTTCCGACCTTTCATCTGACCGCGGGCCACAGTTTACCTCAGAGCTATGGAGTGCTGTGGGTGAGGCTCTGGGCGTCAAGCTTCATCGCACTACCGCCTACCACCCTCAGGCGAACGGCCTATGTGAGCGCTTCCACCGGTCCATGAAGGCTGCGCTTCGGGCTACTCTCAAGGACTGCAACTGGGTCGACAAGCTCCCATGGGTCATGCTGGGCCTGCGGACCGCCCCGAAGGAAGACCTACAAGCCTCCTCTGCGGAGCTGGTGTACGGCACGCCGCTGCGAGTCCCAGGCGATTTCATGCCCAATGCAACGCGTCCCTGGTCAGCTGTGGACCAACGAGCCTCCTTGCTGGACGGGGTCAGAGCTTTCACACCCGTCCCTACCGCCCAACACGGCGCGCCGGTGTCCCAGGTGCCCCCAGGTCTGCAGTCAGCGGACTACGTGTTCATCCGTCACGACGCACACCGCCCCCCTCTGCAACCCCCTTATGACGGCCCCTTCCGCGTCCTGGAACGGGGAACTAAGCACCTGGTGGTGGATTTTGGGGGCACGGCCGAGCATGTTTCAGTGGACCGAGTTAAACCCGCACACCTGGACTTGACGCAGCCGTTGGAGTTAGCCCAACCTCCTCGTCGCGGTCGTCCCCCAGCTCCGCCTCCTCCCCCCGTGGAGGCCCGAGCTGCCTCTTCTGCTCCTCAGGCCGACCTCCACAGGCCCGCGTCAATGCCTCCCAGAGACACTCCGGCCCCTGTTATCCGGAGCCGCCGCGGACGGCCTGTTGTCCCCCCGCGCCTGCCTGACTTCGATTACTAGGGCGAATTCTGGGGGGGCTCATGTGGTGGACACGTATTGGGGACAGAATTCAACCCAGGAACTAAGGGTTAAGTCATGGTTGCCCTGGCAGGTTAACGCAGGGTTAAGTTATGGTTGTCCAGCCAGTTTTCTGATTATTCTTGCCACCTCCGCTCAGTCGAGCTGTGGTTTGGTTGCTCTCTGATTTACCGTGGATTAAAGAAAGTTGCCTACACGGCTAAAGTGTGAACCTACGGTCTTCTCCGTTCCTTCGGCTCTACAATGTAATATTATAGCAGACACACTGTGTTCTTCCAGATAAGCAGGACTTAATCCGAGAGCTAAGGCAGAGACACCAAAATTATAATTTATTCTATCTAATAGTATAGTGATCAATCAACCAACCAACCAACCAATAAATCAATCAGTCAATCAATAAATCAATCAAAATCTAGCCTGGGGATGGAAGATTTTAACCAATCACGGGTCATTTCGGAGAGAGAGCATTCTTATTGGTTGTTCTAGAAATGCAGACGTGAGTGTACGTGATCAAGTCGCATCTCCCCTGCCACGCTGGTTGCTTGTGGTTGTAACCCTAACCCTATAAATCAACAAGGCCAGCTTGAAATGGGTGCCTCACATGAACAATATTAGTGTAACTACGAGATTCCCTGGAATTTTTTTTTTTTTTTTTACATGGATAGATTATCAACTATGATAAAAGTTTCATGAGACTCGCTTTGACATTTTCTGGTTGTACACGAAAGTAAGGTGCTGAAGAGCGATGCGGAAGTCATTTGCTGTGAGGGGCTTAGAACGTTTTGCATTGGAAAGTTCATGTTACTTACTGCAGCTTTTTCTCCATCCCAGGACAGCCACTTTAATCAACTTTGTAAAGAAAGTTGCGACCTCTTGTTAGCACTAACGTTAAGTGTATCAAGCATCTGAGCTCTAGCAACATAACTGGATTCATATTCATTCATAAGTTCATAACAATATTTCCCATATTTTTTTTTTCTAGGGACTCTCCTTTTAAAAGTGACAAACCATCGCATCGCAACCCATTTCACAATATACCTTATCAAGAAATCATGAGAAGCGTGAATGTGCGCATAAATGAACATTCCTGACTATTTTTACTGCTGTTTCCACATCACATTATATTATATTAAATAGGTAAACCAGCCAGTATGTTATTGAAAAAATTTCCATCCATCCATCCAGCCATTATTCAAGCTGCTTATCCCAACTGGGGTCGCAGGATGCTGGAGCCTACAGCAGTCATTGGGCGACAGGCGGGGAGACACCTTGGGCAGGCCGCCAGGCCATCACAATGAGACCAAATAAATGCATTTAGGCGTCTTTAACAGGCTATCTCATTGTTTTTAGTTCCTTTCATCAGTAAAACAATATACTCATTTTAAATGCTGCATAAATGTGACAAAATAAGTCAATTTAGCCGGAGTTAACGGGCTCTCTCTCTTTTTTTGCTCTCAGTAAACAAACAGAATGTACGCTAGCCTTTCATATTAGATTCATTGTTACAAGTACACTTATCAGAACAATATGAACATTCAGTGCGATCAAAAACATGCTTCTTGTTGAAATGTGTTTTTTTTAATAGTCAGCTAGCTGGGGCTCAGCTTTCAGGGCGATCAATCACATTATTGCACGAGGATTCATGAGTATCTTCAGTGTTGCAATTTAACAACTAAGAAGATTTATCTTTGCTTATTGTAGGTTGTATTTATGGTAATGTGTATTTTCGGCCATATTTTTGGAAGCAAAAAAGTTTGGGATCATATAATTTGGCGGACCCCCTGCAGTAAATGTGAGGACCCCCTAGGGGTCGCGGACCCCCTGTTGAAGATCTCTGGTCATGCCTGTTATCAGAACAAGCAGGCTTGTGTTTAAGTGCAACTATTGTTATCAAACAGCCA
Organism: Lampris incognitus; assembly: GCF_029633865.1. NCBI lineage: Eukaryota > Metazoa > Chordata > Actinopteri > Lampriformes > Lampridae > Lampris > Lampris incognitus. The sequence continues at coordinate 138,000,536 of NC_079212.1, read as the reverse complement.
TTCAACCAATTCGCACAGTCAACAATCAATTAGTTAACCACATCAGGTCTATTCAACGTCAAATCTCATTAGGCCCATTGTGTGTGATTTACTTAACCTGAATATTATCTTTTTAGGCCTACTCCAATTATCCAATTGTGCGTTTTATTTTTTACCTACACCTTGCTAATATGATGGGTGGGCCTGCTTGCTTTTTAGCATTGCATTCCAGTCCTGTGTCCAAAAGGAGAGGGCAACGCGCATATTGGGTAATTATGATGGTGGAAATTGTGAGTCTGGTAGAAATGCCAACAAGCTTCCTCATGTGGTTCAAAGGTGTACTGCAGATATAAATCTTGAAAGACTAAAGAACATGGAAGAAATTCTGCAACTTTATTTGGCGACCCACCTGTGGTTCACAACCCAGTCTCTGGGAATGACTGCTTTTATAAGGTGTAATCACTAGTTGGTGTATACTAAGAAGAACATCCGAGATAACAGTAATAGGCACTGATTAGAAATTTAAAAAAAAATCTTTGTTTATAAGGGCATATTTAAATGTTGTTACATGCATTTTTGATTGCTTGTTGGATTGTTTAATCCCCCCCCCCCATATTTGGGGACTTTGGCTAAAGTGAACATTTTCTTTATTTCATTCATTTTAGAAAAATTAATACGCGACATGTTAAGTAGGGGACCTAATGTAAAGAATGATAGGCTGGGGCAAAACGAGCCAAGTTACTGAGTGGAAATTTCCCCAAGGGAGCGCTTCTCTCTCCTCTGCATATGGTTTGGGCTCCCTATTTGCATTTGCATGCTTTTAATTTGAATTTTGTAGACCCCTTGCCTTGCGCTTCCGTCCAATGCATAATAAACTCTGTTTGACGTGAGCTGTCTCACATGGTGCCCATTATTGCTAATGGAGCCTTTGGTGATCTTTGTGGGAAACTATACTGCCATTGCTTTCTCATTGGGCTGTTAGGGAGCCAGGAGGATGTTCAGGACTGCTAGCATTGCCATCAGATGGAGGAAGACATGCATCCCTCCATCCATTATCCAAACCACTTATCCTGCTCTCAGGGTTGCGGGGATGCTGGAGCCTATCCCAGCAGTCATTGGGCAGCAGGCGGGGAGACACCCTGGACAGCCGCCAGACCATCACAGGGCCAGTACAGACTATGTAGACTATGCAGGGACTTCTTATTCCAATTCCACATGATAACTATGCTTTTGTCTTCAAATCAAATATGCGGATCATGAATCAGATTTCCATACCGCATCGGTCGAGGCCCGGGTGTGCCAGTGGAAACTATGCTACTGTTGGGCAAAGGAGAAGGAGAGGGGGAAGGCATGTCCAGAGACAGCAGGAGAGGAGGAAGGGTAGGAGTGTGGAGGTGAGAGTCAGAACTTGCTATTGCATTTAGACTCTGATAACTGTATTTATTACCCTTCCCAAGCACCATGGGTGGGTGTTCTCACCAGACAAACAGGAACGTGTTGTTTATTACTCCACAATTAATGTTCTGTTACTATGTTCACTCTTCTTAAACTAAAGCTCAGGATAAAGGGACATAGGATATGGGGCACTGTGAGTGCCAGTGGTTAGCGCTGGTTTTACTTCCCTCAGTCTGCAGACATGTAGTTTTATACAGTACTTTGCCTACAGTAATTCGCCTGAGCACTACACTGTAAAAACATCATTGTGATTTTACAACAAATTACTGGGTACTAACTGTTAAGAATTTACAATGATTATTTAAAAGTAATGTCTAAAAAAATTACAAATGTTTACTGGATTTATACAAAATAATCAATCCAAAGGCTGCTGTACATTTTGGTAAATTTTACTGTCAAAAAGGACACTGTGCAACTGTACTTGAATTACAGTGTCATCCAGGGTTTTTTACTGAAACTCAGCAGCCAGTAATTCATTGTGAAGTTTCAGGTTAAGAAATACTTTTTCATGTTCATTGCAATTTTACTGTGCCTACACAACTTTTTTTTTTTTTCAGTGCTGGGACAGTTTAAAGACAATATCTGCAATGTCTGAACTTTTGCTTTGTTTTATTCAGAGTTCCTGCACATACAAAGCACACAATTCAAACATTTGTCTCAAATCAATTACATTTTTGAGCAATACTTTATCCACCCCAGACTTGACTTGTGTATGAGATTTGAAACAATAATTTTAGCAATTGGATGAAACACATTGAAAAGGTGTTATTTGGTATCTGTGAAGTAAAGCCTGATATTATGAAACCAATCAATTAAAAAGGATTTCACAGTTTTAAAATCACTGCAACACCTCCAAACTTTGGCTAATAGGCAAAACAAAAAAGTAAAAATAAACCTTGTTATTACCAAAAATAGCAGGACATGGAGGCTAAAATGAGGGGTAAAAGCCAGAGGGATCAACAGATATATAGAATTTTTTCGTCTGCACTAATACTGATTCTTTTTATTTTTTATTGATTTTATAGCAGTATTGAGGACAATAAAGCTACATATCTAAGACATCTGAATGAATTAGTCTCTGATTTTACAGACAAGAATTAAAGAATAACAAAAACACTAACCAACCCTCACGTCTATTTGCCTACTAACCTTTCACATACCCATTAACCCATCCACCCCAAATTCCCAAATCCCCCCCACTGGCTATGGAAATACAAATATTAAGTGACAGGAAAGTAAGTACATTAATTATGCACCAGTGGAGGGAGGGAGAAAAATAAGGTGTGAGGGGGGGGGCATCTAATTGTCATCCGGATGGATGGTAGCCTTATTCAGATACTCAATAACGGGTTTTCTGGTCTTGTCAAAGAATTTACTGGAGTCTGTAAGTGAAAATGTAATCTTTTCAAGTTTGATGTGGTTTAGGAAATCTTTGAGCCAACTGTTATGTGAGGGGGGAGGAGTATGCTTCCATTTGAATAAAATGAGGCATCTAGCTTATAGAGTTGTAAAGGCCGGAACATGCCATTTTATCAGTGGGAGATCAGGTGCCGTAGGTGCTGGGGCTCCAAATTGGGCCGTGAGAGGTTCAGGGTTAAAGTAAATACCAAACCTGTCCCAAGTGTGTTAAATATTTGACACCAGAAATCTGTTAAATTTGGACAGGACCAGAACATGTGAGTATTTCATTATTTATTTAGGGGGGGGGGTTGATATATTGTATTAATCCCCGTGAGGAAATTCTTGTCTGCGTTTAACCCATCTGTGTAGCTGGGGGGCAGTGGGCAGCCGCTGTGTAGCACCCGGGGACCAACTCCAGTTCTTTTCCCATTGCCTTGGTCAGGGGCACAGACAGGAGTATTAACCCTAACATGCATGTCTTTTTGATGGTGGGAGAAACCGGAGCACCTGGAAAAAGACACTGGGAGAACATGCAAACTCCACACAGAGGACGACCTGGGATGACCCCCCAAGGGTTGGACAACCCCGGGGTTCGAGCCCAGGACCTTTTTGCTGTGAGGCGACAGCGCTAACCACTGGGCCACCGTGCCGCCCAGTATGATTAGCTGGGGACTATTTGCACCTATTGCAAATATCACTGGTAACTGATTAGATTTTTTTGCCTACAAGCATTTGTCTATTGTATACTCTGAAAAGAACCCTACAGTGCAATAAACCATGCCAAATGTGACGCCCACTAAATGTATGGCCACAATTTTGTGATATACTGAATTCATTTACTTTTTATTTTCTTGAATATTGTTGCGTTTCATTGCTAGTCCAGTTTTCGCCTCACGGGGGCGCTGTCTGAGAGGGAGTTTCACGCCATGTAGCGTAGAAAACTGCCCTCTTGCTTCAGCGGCTGAAGAGTAGAGCTGAAGAGCGCAGCCGGCGCTGTCCCTCCTCGTCATTTCTCTTTTCCGCGGTTGCTAGCAGGTCGGTGAGTAAACATTCTTGTGTAATGGTTTTACGAATAGTTCAAACATATTAGCCCTTGATTTTGGTGTAAAATATAGGAAGTGTGATTTAAATATGTCGAATGACCAAAAGTTACATCACTCTACTCGTGGACGGGGGCTAGCTAGAGCACTGTTAGCAAGTTGTAATGGAAGTCAATGAGACAAGATGGCCGCCCGCACGTTTCACTGTTTTATTTTGTGTAGTTTAGTGATTCAAACTCGGTCATATGAACCTGTTTTACAAAGTGATGGCTCCCAGTCATATCTAAAGGGGGTGCACAGGTAACCACCCTGTTCGCAGTCATTGAGAGTATGTTTTTGGTGTGATATTAGCGTGTAAATATTCACTGTTCACTGTGACGTTAATTTGGGTTTTCTGATCGTAGCTTAGCATGCTGGTTAGCTAGTACGTCAAACGCTAGTATAGTATTCTGTTGTAATTGTTTAATTCAATTTAATTGTTGTTTGAATGAAAGATGCTGACGAGCAGAGCTGAAGAACACAGCAAACACTGTCCCTCCTCGTCATCTCTCTTTTCCCCTGTTCCTAACGGGCTGTTCGCAATTATTACCTGTTCATGGGATTCCAAACCCCAGGGACCTGTAACACTAGCACACGTAGAAGAAGAATGGATGACACGGATATGGTCTCACTGGTTTTCGGGTATTGGCACTGCAATTTCCTGCTCCCAAATCTGCTTCAGATGGGTTGTCAGATCAGAGTGAAGGGAGTCAATGGAGTTATACATTCTGGAGGTGGAGTGTTTCTGGGCAGGATTCAAAGCGAGAAGAGGGTCAATCAGGGACCCAGGAGGGCGATTTGGGATTTAAGTCTTGTTTCAAGGAAATGGAAAAATTAGGATTCGGGCTAAGGCCGGACCCGAATACCTGAGTGTTCGGATATTCGTTCGCTGGGTAGGTATTCGGTTTCAATTTTGGGATTCGGATAGGCAAACTGCAAAATAACATTTGTCAGCCCATTCTTGTACTATATTTATACTTTTTAATTGCACTGTTAAAACGTGGAAATATATACTGTCTCAGCTGCGGCGCCTAACATCCCTCTCACTCACAGCAGTGATGCCATGCTCCAATTCACCTTGGCCGTTAAAGGGAAGACAAAATGCCGAAGACCTCAGCTGTCTGGCAACACTTTGAATTGAGCAATGACAAGGCATTGTGCCAAATATGCAATTTGAAACTGGTCTCCACGGCGGCACAAGCATGATAAATCACCTGAATACTGTAAGTACTTGGCTATTCTTATACGGTGTAGAAAACAAAAACAAAACCCGAGCCTATACTAGCTAGCAACTTAGTTTAACTCGTCTGTTTTCCAGTCACCATTATCAAGCAGTTTTTATCCATCCATCCATTATCCAAGCCGCTTTATCCAAATCCGGGTTGCGGGATGCTGGAGCCTATCCCAGCAGTCATTGGGCGGCAGTTTTTATCCGCCGTTTAAATAGCAACACTACACATACACTTACTTTGCTTGGAAAACAGTTGCAACTGATCCGAATAGTTAAAATAAAACATAAGGAGTAATGTGGGATCATCTGGGGCTAAAGGAATTGGCCTAAAAAAAGCCTAATAATAATTTCTTACGGCTGTCTCATTAAAAGCTTTGTTATTATAACAGAAATAAGCGTATTTCGTATCTCTGACTCTTGTTGAGTTCAGGTTGTAAAACGTTAGACTTAGGCTAATAGTTGACGGAATCTGGAACTGGAGTTGGCCCCGCCCACTGCTCTAGTGTAATAATACGTCACATCACGTGACGGCAACACATCCGCCATGTTGGGACAACGGCTCCAATCCATAGGATACTGTTTGCCCTCACTGCGCGATACTAAACGTTCTCTAAACAGTCAGAGTGGACAGAATTTGTTTCAAGGTTTGATTCATACAGAATAGCTATCGTGGTTTAATATTTTACCATGGTAATTTCTGCGCTGCTTTTGGTTGTTGGTTGACAGAGAGCGGAACAAGTCCTACTTTCGTTTTCCAAATATAATCAACCATCAGGAGTGATTTGCGACAGAAGGGTACCAGCAAGTGTTAAAGGGAAGGTTTACAAGACGGTTGTGAGACCAGCTATGTTATATGGTTTGGAGACAGTGGCACTAATGAAAAGACAGGAGGTGGAGCTGGAGGTGGCAGAGTTGAAGATGCTAAGATTTTCATTGAGAGTGACGAAGAAGGACAGGATTAGGAACGAGTATATTAGAGGAATAGCTCAGGTCGGATGGTTTGGAGGCAAAGCAAGAGAGGCAAGATTGAGATGGCTTTGATATGTGTGGAGGAGAGATGCTGGGTATATTGGGAGAAGGATGCTGAATATGGAGCTGCCAGGGAAGAGGAAAAGAGGAAGGCCCTTAATGAAGGATTCATTGTCAACTTTTGCTAGAAGCAGGGAAGTTAAAATGAATATGCTTTATAGAATTCTATTATATATCCATCCGGGCCGGGACATTTACCATTTTGTAGCAGTCTGACTGCCTCTTGTACCTGAACAGTTGAAATCGGGGCTGCTAAACTGTTAGTGAGGTTGTTGCTGATTTTCGGGAAAGTGGATAAGCTCCAGAGGGTTGTGGCCACTCCAGACCTCAGGTAGGTACTCTGAGGAATAAAGATCAGAGCAAAAGTTTAGAAAAATGTCATTCACCTTTTTTGAGTGGGAAATGATGGTCCACAGTGATGATTTTATCCAAGGGATCAGTCTTGAGAGAGCTATAGTGATGGCCCGGTGAGCAAGAAGTTTACCTGCTTTTTCTCCCATTTCAAAGTATTGCTGGTTTGATTGTAATAACTGTCTTTCAATCTTAGCTGTTGACAAGCGATCAAACTCAGCTTGAAGCTTAAGGCATTGGCTGTAAAGTGCAGGGGTGGGGGTATCAGTGATATTGCATATCAACCCTCTGGAGCTGTTCTGGTATCCCCACCAGCCTGGCCGTTTCTACTCTTCAGATGGGAAACAAAAGAAATAACTTTTCCCCTCAGGTAAGCCTTACACGCTTCTCACAGGATGCCTCTCGCAATGTTGGGAGTATCATTCATCTGGAGAAAGTGAGAGATTTCATCAGAAAAGTTTTTTTTTTTTAATTGCATGTTGGTTAAAAATGGAATGGAGAGCCTCCACTGTCTGGATGAAGAGCTGTGATTAGGGTAACATATGTCAACTGACATGAGGGCATAATCTGATATCACTATGCTATGGTACGTGCTGGAATACTGAAATGTACTGGAATGTTTATACTGGGATGCAAAAGTCTTTACAATAAGAAAGAAATCAATTCTTGAGTATGAATGATGCACGTAGGGAAAAAAAGAGAAAGCTTTTTTCAGGCGGATGGGTGGATCTCAAAGTACTGTGGCAGAATTAGACAAAGTGAAAGGTCTAGAGGAAGAGCTATCAAGTTCAGAGTCTAGAATAAGATTGAAATCACCTCCTAAAATCAGATAATGACTGTCTATCTCAGGGAAAGAGGAAAAAAAATAGGTAATAAATCTGTCATCATCCCAAATGGGGGCATAGATACATGCTAAAATCACAGGGATATTGAACAACCTGTCCGAGACGGCAACAAAGTGACCATTGGGATCTTCAATAGATTTTGAAGGTTCAAATGTTACACTTTTGCCGATTACAATTGCTGTCCCTTTTGCCCTTTCAGAAAACTTGGAGTGAATTATGTGACTCATCCAGGGTCTCCTAATGCATGAGATACCAGATAAATTCATCAAAAATTGAGACCGGATCACAAGACTGCTTTGAGGGAGAATTTCAATCAAGCCCCCCGGATTTTCCAACATCAAATGAGGGCATCAAAGACATCACCACCATTTATTGTGTTGTTGACGCACATGGGGTCCGGCACATTAGACTGTGTCTGTTTCTTCAGCCCTATGTTCCTCCAGTGTGATATTCCTTCCACCATATATTCCCTCATGCTAACCCTAACCTAACTATATCAAATAATGAGGGAACATAGGGCTGACTCCTGATGAAATATGACCAAATTAGAAAGGTGGCATGTCAGCATTAGCCAACTAAACCGTCAGGGTAGACTTTTGAGAAGCTGGGAAATGGCGTTCTGTTGCCACCTTCAGCCTAACCCATACAACCATCACTCCTTAATTTCCAACCCTTCTTTCACCCTTTTTTTTCTTTTCTTTGTGTGAGTGGGCAGAGGAAGACTAGTAAGTGTTTAGTCGCCACTAACGGCTCTAGGGCAAGGGCAAAAAATGGCCGGGGAGGCGGGGTCCCCCTGGCGGGTACCTCTATTCAGCACTAAGTATGGAGAAATGAGTCTGTTAGTTACCACAACTGCCTTAGGTTCCCTATAGATTAAATGTAGCAAGTTAAGAAAACCTCTCCAAATCCAAAGCGCTTAAGGACTAAAAATGAGTACTCCCACTCAACCTTGTCGAACACCTTCTCTGCATCTAAAGACAGGGCCACAGTGGGAGCGGCTTCATCCCCAACAGCCCACATTACATCTATCAGATGTTGTATATTATCTGTGGAGTGGCGATTGCATATAAATCCCACCAGATCAGGGTGGACCAGGTAGGGCAGGACCTCATTAATCTATTGACAAGGATTTTTGAGAAGATACGGCTATCATAATTAGACAAAGAGATGGGTCTGTGGCTACAACAGTCTGGATTCTTTATCCTTCTTCAGAATGAGAGTAATTACAGCTTGAGAGTGTTGGCAGAAGTGTGCCCGTTTTAAGAGAATTGATGTACATATCAAGCATCAGTGGGGCAAGTTCAGGAGCCAAGTGGTTGTAAAATTCACCTGTAAAGCCATCAGGGCCAGGGGCCTATGGGTAAAGTTTGTATAATTTCCAAAATTTACTCAGTTGTTATTGAAGCGTCCAGTAAATGTTTCTGTTCTGTCAACAGAGTTGGGAGATCTAGGTTACAAAGAAATGCCCCAATCTCTGTCTTCCCTGCCTCTGGTCCAGAGCTATACAGACAGGGCTTGAAATTAACTTTTTTCCTCAGTGTCCCACAACTGTCCCGAATTCTACTTTGTATTGTCCCGGATATAACCAACAGTGTCCCAAATTTTAATTCTTGTCGTCGCCCCCCCCCCCCCCCCAATTATGTAAAATACATATAATTTGATCCTTTTTTGTCACTTAATCATCACACCATGGACTCTGGTCCACCATATAAGTTTAAAATACTTATTCTTTTATTAAACATATGAAAATTAGTTTCGGGAGTCGGCAGTCGTTTCGGGAGTCGGCAGTATTGGGGCTTGCATCAGGGGGCTGTTTATTCAACCACCTCAGCATGTCTTTCTTCTTCTTCTTTTAACTGTCGTTGATGATGGTCTATCGCGCTGGCTCTATGAATGTTGCATTGGCGCGAGTCAAGCAGCAGCCACTGGCAGAGTGGATGACGTAGAATGCATTCTATGATTTGCACGAACAGGCGATTGACTGCCCTATCGTGAGGTGCCGCAAGAACGTAAGCCTTCTGTAGTTTCGCCGTTCACACGTTTTTATTAAATTATTCAAACGACAAAGTAACGTCTAGATACTCATAATTAATGACTTTGCAAATAACACCTATTTCGAAGTTTACTTTGACATTTTTTTCATTGTCACGGAATTGTCCCAGACAAAATATATTTGTGTCCCAGTAGGATTTTTTATGGTCCCCGGGACATTGGGACATCATTAATTTCGAGCCCTGTATACAGATTTTTGTAGAACTCTAAAAGTATTATTTATGTCAGTAGTGCTCTTATGTAGTGCTCTTATATAGTGCTCCCAGTTGGCCCTGTACTGCAGGGATAGCACTGTGTGCCTCTTGCTGCTTGATATAATTGGCCAGCATACGCCCAGCCTTATCACCTTCTTCAAAAAAGCACTGTCGAGCCCTAAACAATGACAAGTCAACTCTCACAGATTATCATCAGACAGTTTAGCTTTGAAGATGTTCTCTGCTATCTTAACCTCTTTTTCAAGTTTAAAGAGCTCTATCCCTAGGGATGGAGCCGAAGGAATGTTGGTTTCCTTGAATAATGTAATCTGTTATTGTATTAATCATTTATAATGATAATAATGAAAACATTTATCCTGTAGTAAACTTGAAATCACCCATCGTTGTGGTTTGCCAGTATTGCCTAGCGGCAGCATAAGAAGCATTACCTCTGCATGATCTGATACTAAAATGGACCCTATATATGAGGTCGTGTATGAAAGGAGAGACTGGGATGTCAGGAAATAATCTATCCTAGTAAAAGACACGATGGCAAGGAGAATAGAAAGCGTGATCCCTACTGGTGAGATTCAATAGTCTCCATACATCACATAAGCCTAAATCTTTACAAATGTTCAAGATGTCAATAGCTCTGTTTTTTTTTTAATCATTAAAGGTGCTGTGGTCTAAAACCTCATCAACCACCTGATTGAAGTCTCTTCCCAGGATTATAGGGTAATTGTGCCCATTTTCAACCTCTCCTGTTTTACATTCTAACATACCAGAGAAAATTGGATCATCTAGGTAGGGGGCATATAATGTTAGCAAGTATCATAGGGTGGCCTTGGATTTCGGCTTCAATAAAAAACAAATGTGCCATTATCAGCGGTGAAAATTCTATTGCTCTTAGAAAATTCTATTGCTCTTAATTGTATTTTAAGCTTGTGCAGCACTTTTGTTCAACTGTGGTTGTTTTAAATGTGCTATATAAATAAACTTGACTTGACTTAACTGTAAGTGTTTGTGAACTAGAATTGCTATGCCCTTACTATTACTTGAGCCAACAGAGTAAAAGACTTGCCCCACCCAATCCCTGCACAGTTTCTTATTCTCTATTTCTGAGAGTTGTGTCTCTTGGAGGAAGACCATATAATATTTCCTTGCTGTGAGAGTATTTAATATTTTCTTCCTCTTTACTAATTGGCCCATGCCCTATGTCATCCAACTACAGAAATACAGAAACTTAGCCCACTATTGTGATCATGCTTGCTCTCAAAACTTGGATACATCACAGTCCAAAAAATAAATGAATAAATAAAAATCAACACTAAAGACAAATGCCAACCTGACAAATATACCAAAATAACCCTGAAGCATAAACGCTCCATTAAGACTGCATTAACAGCTGGCACTCTAAAACAAAGAACTATAGGTCTGTAAATCGCTCACTTTCAGGGCCACTAGACTGCAGCAGCGGCACCACCGACAAAGCGCTTGTACAGTTACAAAGCACCAGAACAAATGCTGCCGTGTGAGAATCTGCCCCCCCCCCCCGCCATCCTGCTCCCCAGCAGGTGCAGCTATGAAAGCACAGAGTGGTCCAGCCTGATCCAAAGCAACATGAACAAATATTTAACCTTAAGGCTGATGAGGGGTGACTGGAGAAGATGAGCCAGGGTAAGCACCCACACAGGTGCCTTAGATTAGGGCAATAATGAGCTTATTGCACAACAACTGCAGGCACTGCCGATAAGTCATATATGTTTAGTCCCAAATAAAACACGTTTGCCCGTACAATTACAACTTTAAACATAGAGCCGCAGGGCAGTTTTAACAATGCCTGTCTATCATTAGCTGAGTAAACTAATGACAGCCTGAAAGAATAAACACTGAATAAGAAAATTAACACAGTTGGTTATATCTGACAACCGAGGGAGATAAGTCCTGTTATTCAGTTTGAATCCAATTTATAAAAAAAAGATAAATAAAGCTAACCATCACCTAACTGTTTGAAATATCCTGTCACAACAATCATTTCACCTGAACATTATTCCAGACAAGACCAGTAAAATCTTGAATAGTCAGTTCATCTGGTGAAGTGTGGTCAGGTAGTTAAGAGATATCCATCATAAGTTGAAGTGTCTATCATCCTTCAGAATGTGATGCAGGTCCAATGGTCACATCTTGTTGATAAAGACCAGGGCCTTTTTCAGGTCCTCAAGCCTCCGCTCCAATCCGTTGCCTGGGAAGATTTCAAGAGTGGCCCGGTACACAAGTACGAAATTAACACCTCACTCATGGAGCCTCTTGCATTCTCTAAACATTTGATGCTGCATCTCCACTGCTCTGGCATACTCAGAGAGAAAAAAAAAAGTTTTTTGTGGCGCTTCCAGTTGATGCCCCGCTTCTCTCTTACTGAGTGTTGAATCAGAGACACGTCTTGAGGACATAGGCGCTTTGTGATGATAGCCTTTGCTGGTCTTGATGCAGGGCCAGTGTGCAATGTGCCCGCTCAACAATGAGTCCTTTCGGGAAGTCACTTCCCAGAAGTTTCGGCATTATTTTCTCCAGAAACTCCCAACAGCATTCTGGTCCTTGCAACTGTCAGGTAAACCTCGAAATCACAGGTTGTTTCTTCTCCCTCTGGTCTCCAAATCGTCGACCCATTTGCGCATTTGCTCAATTTGAGATGTGGGGACCGGAGGGTTAGCCTTGGCAGCCTCGGCCATGTCTTCCAGGAAGGAAAGCCGGGCCTCGGCATTATCCAGACGTTCTGAAATGACTACCAATTTCTCCTCAATTGCTGAAGTTGACGGTTTGAGTTCTGCCAACTATGTTTTCTGGTTTGCATCCATCTGCTTTAGTAGCTGGTGCGTGCTTGCAATTTCAGCAGTGAGTGTGACCTCAGAGCTGGGGGCGCCATCTTTGTTACTGTCTTTTTCCCTAGCGTGTTAAATGTTGTTTTTTTTTGTTTTGTCTTTCTGGTCTGTTTCCATGACTCCTTTGGACTTTGACGTGACATGGTCGCATGTATGTCGGCGATAATGTAACTGCCGCCAGGCCACCCACAGGTTAAATAAAGGAGCTCTCAGACTAAGCAGCCATACCAGGAAGTGTCACGTGACTGTTATCCAGGTATCTTGACCACGAAGAAGAATAGGTGAAGTCAGAGAGAGACAAAACGAGAGACTGCATGTCTGTACCAATTTATTGTGTTAAGAAATATTGTAACCTCAAGGATTTCTTTTTGAATCAAATCAAATTACAAATTTGCCTCAGTGGGCTTAACAGCAACACAACATCCTGACCATAGACCCTCTCATCGGATAAGAAACAACTCCCTAAAAAAAAACCTTTAACAGGGAGAAAAAATAGGATGAAACCTCAGGGAGAGCAACAGAGGAGGGATCTCTCTCCAAAGATGGACAATGTGCAATAAATAAAGCTTTCAAATCACATCCGTTGTCCGAGTCATCTTTAGAAGACTGAATGTTATTATTCTACACTGGCAGTGCTTTGCATTACATTTAAATCCATATTTAGAATAGAGAACAAATGTAATGTTTCAGAAAATCATACAGGAAAGGAGGCCTGTTTTTGGCATAACTGTTCATTTGCCATCCCTTTCTGAGTCAACACTCTGGAAATTAGCTGGAGTTTCAGTCTGTGTGGCGGTGGGGGACTGTTGCTCCCCCCTTCTCTCTTACTGTTTTGTGCATGTGCTGAAAAACTCATGCTTATGCTCGCTCCCTGAGCTGCGTATATACCATACGAGGAAACCGCTGTAAGCCTGATCACCATAAATCAGATAGATCTTTTCAGGCAATACAGGTTGCTTACTGAATGTTATCTTTACGATCTTATTACAAGTAGTGTCTGCGGTAATTTCATAATAAACATAATCCCAGTGTGTGTCGGCCCTGTGGTCGCCTGGCGGCTTGTCCAGGGTGTCTCCTCGTCTACCGCCCAATGACTGCTGGGATCGGCTCCAGCATCCCAGCGACCCTGAGAGCAGGATAAGTGGTTTGGATAATGGATGGAAGATTTTAGCATGAAATCCTGGTAGTTATTTAAAATGTAACATTAATGATCATTGGGCTATACAAATAAAATTGACTTGACTGGTTTGCAGCACAATAGTCACTCGAGCACTTTAGACACCTCTGAACCTCATGATTACAGTAAAATACTCTTTAATCTTTACTGTGTTTCATTAACACGCTTGACATCATTTAGTTAATTGCTGAGCTGGGCTGTGCTGTGGGTTGGGGGGGGGGGTGTCTTGGGATTCCCAGTGGTCAGTGTCACAGCTCATAGACATTTTTGGGTCCCTCTAAATAAATGGTGTATGAATTTCAGTCATTCAAATTGGATGACCATCTTCTACATTTTGGCTCTGGTCGATGATTCTTTGGTCTCTGACGTTGCACCAGACCAGTTAATCAGAATGCTGTGGTAGATTTCCTTTACCTAACCATTCATCACGCACAATGAACAGCAAACTCAACTTTACAACGTTTTGCAATGCGTGTACATTCCAGTGTTGCAGCATTGCATAGACGAGTTGAACAACCCTGTGTTAAAAAAGAAAGAAAGAAAGAAAGACAAAAATATTAGTATTACTTTAAATTGAGTTTTGGGTCGTCCATGCTTTCTCGGAGGCTTATTACACCACCAAGGCAATCTGGGTGTAAATGGTGCTTGCATATTAGAAATATTTTTGTTCAACTATATGTGAAATTAAATGAGCCTTTACTTAGAACCAATTGTGATGTTGGAGTCTTTTTTGGAGCATTAATCCCTAGCCTGGTTTAAATTAGGGGTGTTTGGCAAGAGTATACTTCCCTATGTTTCATTTTCTCTTTGTTAAACTCAGATCTGTAATGAGTATGTGGTGGGGGTGTACATAAGGGTTTGGTTGATGTGATCAATTGAACAATTTACAGATTTACTCTCTCCAGTTTTGATGATAACTGCATTAATCTAAATTTCGATCTTTTTTGTGAGGTGCAGTCAAAGTATTTGGCTCAATGGAAGTTACCGAAAATGTTTTAATTCATGATTTTTTCCTCATATCACATATAGCAATCTCTTTATATTTTTTTGTTTTTGTTGTCTTACCTTTATTTTTTTAATCTTGAACAGCAATAGTAACAGCTGCCTTGGGATGCCTTTGAATAAATTGATGGCCTAATACAAATTGATAGTGGGTTTTATAAGCAGTTATTGGAAATATAACTTTTTTCTTTCTCTTGGTTTGGAAATGGGAATAATGTGGTTTTGAGACGAAGCCTGTCCTTCAAATCATCTTCGAGTTAAAACCACTAAACCAATCAAATACCTATGATGTAGTGCCAGCAATCCAGCAATTTTTGGCAACACCCTGTGAGTTATTATAAGCGGTTCTTGATCATTAATAAAGATTGCCTTTGCAGGTGAAGAATCTGAACCCCACTTGCAGATTAACTCTGTCTAGGACACATTGGCGTACAAATTCCCTGTGTTGTGTGTCAAACCTGCCAACAGCACAGGTTGGGGGAAAAACAATACTGATTGTTTTTCATAGCTCTTCAAGGCGGCTGCATTGTGAGCCTCTCACCACATTTCCTCAGTGTGACTTGTGAATCGTTCATCATGTTTCGTAACTCAGATCATTTGGGAGAAAGCGGTAGAGTCATAGGGACCGAGCCAAATTAGCATGTTGGCTTTTCAGGAAGGATGTCAATGGAATGTTTACTCAGCAAGCTAACGTGAGAGTGTTTTAGTTTGGATTTTTGGTCTACTAGGAAATATTTCTAGAACTCGGTACTCCTGAGAAAAGCAAAAATTTTAAAACAACACTTATGAAATAAATCATATATGGATACTTGTGCCAGTAACAACGAAATACAAGTTCCCAGCAGCTTCAACAATTCATTTCGTTTGTTAGGTATATCCCTTGAGCCCATTGCGAGCCTCCGCCATCGCTAAAATGCTACATGCCAATGTAATTAACAATGGAAACTGTTAGCAGTTAGAAAGATCTTGGACTTCCATTTGTGATCACATTTTACATTTACCCACCACAAGTTCTTGAAGTCGTAACAATTGTTTTATATGATACCATAGAGGCATTGGGAAAGGTGAATAGGCAAGCTGGCACATGTTCAACCACAGACATTTGTTGCCTTTTACCCAAGGATAATAGCTAAGATGCCCAAAGCAGAATTTCATCATTACTACAACTCTTTTGATGTATTTCAAAACACTTGTTCTTTTGTAATCCTGCACTCAATCCAGTGACAGTTGGTTAAGTTTCCCATAGGACAAAAGGAAAACTAAAAGCACAAGTCATGACCCAAAATACTTACAGCAAAGTTTCCACTTACTCTCTATAAAGTGTCCAAATTCCCCACTTCTTCCTCTGTGTGCTTTGTCCCACGAACTCTGAGACTAGTCCCAGTGGAAGAATGAACCCCTGATGTTCACTTGGCTGCAACATTTGCACGGTTGATGGGTTTGATGGAGAAGCGGTTGCTTTGGGAGGAAGTGAAGGGGGAGTTGAGGGAGATAAAGAAAAAAAGTGTGGTGGTGGGGTATTTCAGTCAACGTGTATTCAGCTGTGGCCAATGCCCCCTTAGAGGCTGACACACACACACACACACACACACACACACACACACACAAAGTCACCTTTCATTACTATAAACACAGTGGGTATGTAACTATCCATACTCATTGCGTCATTCACATTGAGGCAACGGAGTGAAGGTTGTTTCCTTTGAAATCCAATTCAAATAGCTCAGTTTAGTTAATTTCATATCAATTCAAAAGCAGTTCGCCTAACCAAGCTTTAATTCTAGATTTGTAAAGGACAAACTTTGTGCAATAAGTAAAGAAACCAAAGTAGCTTGTAAATAAGTAATCACACCGCAAGGGAAAAAAAGGAAATGGAGATGACAAAAAAGGCACAGATGCATTGGGTGACAAATTAAATTCCCCAAGTAACCTTAACCACTGCTAATTTACCAAATCACCATCAGGAGATTTCAATTTCAACAATCAGAAGATTTTATTTGCATCGCCAAATAAATTTGTGGAATTTCTTCCATAGTCTTTTAAGATTTATATCTAAAGTATACCTTTGAGCCACATGTGGGAGCTTGTTGGTACTTCTACCATACTCACAGTTTCTGCCATAAATAGACTGAATGTTGCACTGGATATGTGCATTACGCTCTCCTCTTGTACACAGGACTGGAATACAATACTAAAAAGCAAGCAGGCCCACATATCACATTAGCAAGATGTAAGTACAATTAATATGCACAGTTAGATGTTTGGAGTAGGTCTAAAATGATAATATTCAGGATAAGCAAATAGCACATAATGGTCCTGTGATGGCCTGGCAGCCTGTCCAGGGTGTCTCCCTGCCTGCCACCCAGTGACTGCCGGGGTAGGTTCCAGCATCCCTGTGACCCTGAGTAAAGATAAGTGGTTTGGATAATGGATGGATGGACATAATGGGCCTAATGAGATTTGATGTGGAATAGACCATATATGATTAACGAATTGATTTTTGACTGTTCGAAGTAATTGATTGAGGGTTTGATAGCTAAAGCTGCACTTAAACACAAACCTACTTGTTCTGATAGTAGGCATGAGCATTTCATAAAACCTTCGACAAGAAACATGTTTTTGATAATGTGGCACAATCACCCTTGGTCAAATCATCCACCACCATAGTTTAAGTTTCCATTGCTACACTGATGACACTCAGCTTTATCTCAGCACTAGATCATCCTCTCAGCTCCCCCCACAATCCCTTAACTGCCTCCACCAAATAAAAATCTGGATGTCATCAAACCTACTCAAGCTAAATACCAATAAGACTGAGCTCATAGTTGTGGCTTCCAAGGCACTGCTCCGGAAGGTTGGAGATGTTCTCCTGGACATGGATGGCTGCTCCATCTGCTGATACCCAGAAGTCTGCAACCTTGGTGTCATGCTGGACTCCACCCTCTCGTTCCAGTCACACATCAAATCTATCACCATATCTGCTTACTTTCACCTCAAAAACATCTCCAGACTCTGGCCATTACACTCAGACTCCGTGGCAGAGACCCTCATCCATGCCTTCATCACCTCCCATCTGGATTATTGCAATATAGTCCTGTCTGGGATACCTAGCAAAGCCCTAGAGATGCTTCAGTAATGTGCAGAATTCAGCTGCCAGGGTGCTCACCCACACCAAGCCCTGGGAACACATCACTCTCACCCTTGTCCACCTTCACTGGCTCCCGGTCAAATCCCGCATTTCTTATAAAATCCTCCTCCTCACTTGTAAATCCCGCCATGCCCATACTCCCCAGTACCTATCAGACCTCCTCAATCCCTATATTCCATCCTGGAATCTGCAGTCCGCAGACACAGGCCTGCTTTCCATCCCCCACACCAGCCTGTGGACTTCTGGGGATAGAGCCTTTAGTGTGGCAGCCCCCCCCCCCCCTTTGGAACTCTATTCCAGCAGAGATCCACAATGCTGCTTTTTTGGACAATTTTAAAAGACTACTGAAAATCTACCTTTTTACTAAGGTCTATGGTCTGTAGTCGTTTTAACTTTGTTTTAATCTTTTTTTATCTAGTGTAAAGCGTCGTTGGGTTCCTTGAAAGGCGCTATACAAAACTAAGTTGTTGTTGTTGATAGTACTGAATGTTTGTATTGTTCGGATAATTGTAATTATAATGTTGAATCTAATATGAAAGGCTAGCATACTGTGGCGAGCTGGCGTGAAAGAAGGAGGCGAGAGGCAGAGATCTTGTTTTAAAGGCAGCTTCCGTGTCCCATACACTGCATGACCCCGGGAGTGCTGTTTTATTTTTGCCCCCAAAATGATTGCCAAACAATGGCTTTCCCCCCAAAGTCACTATTAAAATATCAGTCTTAGTCACAGTCCTACAGTCAGTCAGTCAGTAAAATGGATGTCTACCGAGTCCGAGTCGAACCCCCAAACAAACAACACAGCAATAACCAAAACACAGTTTTAACCCAAACATTAACAGTCCCATGAGCTCATGTGCTCCCCTAGCACAGAGCCGCCGTCAGTCAGAGTGACCACCTCCTCCGGTCACTACGTGGCCCCCACCTGAGGGGTCAGTTGTCCTCAACGACCCCATCACCAAATACATAATCCCTCAAATGTCCAGGGTACCGTTACTGGTGAACCGGCCACCTGGGGCTCACAGGAAGTGCAACTGAGGGAGATGCACACAGATTGGTGCATAGAGTGCTACTGTCGCCCCTGGCCCCAACAACAGGCAGAGCAAGGGCGCGATATAGGAAGAATCTGTCCTGGTGCAGCACCACCATGCACCCCTGGCTGTGCATGCGCACCCGGTACACCACCTCAGACAGCTGGTCCGCAGCCTCACCGGGCCCCTGCCAGTGGCCACAAAGCTTGGGGGAAATCCCCTTCTTGCGAACAGGACAATACACCCATACCTTGTGCCTTCACATGTTGGCCTGCTTCTGCCACGCTCTGGAGTTGACATGCACTGGCTGGACTCCTGGACAGCAATCCATTAGGACAACAGGGCTAGGAGCAGGTGGCGGTCCCATTCCTTCTGATTTTGGCTGGTGAGTATGATAACCTGGGTGGCCAGGGTGTGGTTGAACTGCACCACCAGTCCATCACTTTGAGGATGCAGCGGTGTTGTCCAAGTCTTTTTAACCCCCAGCCACTCACAGACCTCACTGAAGACTTGGGACTCGAAGTTCCACCCCTGGTCGCTGTGGAGCTTGGCAGGAACTCTGAAGTGGGTGAACATCTCTTCCACCAGCCTCTCTGCTGTTGTGGTGGTGCTCTGATTCGGTACTGCAGACGCCTCTGGCTACTTTGTGAAGTAGTCCATAGCCACAAGGATGTAGCAGTTGCTGGAGTCAGTGAGGGGGAAAGGCCCAAGGATGTCCACCCGTACTTGCCTCCATTGGGGCCCCTATCAGGTACTGCTGCAGTGCAGCATGGGAGCACTGGGTCGGTTCCTTCTGGGCAGTGCAGGAGTCACAGCAGTGCACATGCAGCTCCATGTCTCATCGACAGCCAGGTCAGTATAACTGTCCCCAGAGGTGGTGGAGGGTCTTGGCATTCCCATTGTACCCTGCCCCCACTGAGCCATGGACCATCTGGAGAATGTGGGGATGAAGCACATGGGGCACGAATAGCTGCAAGAGGTCACTCCCTCATCTGGGAGCTTGCCACCTCTGGTACGCCAACCCGTCATGGAGCTCGAAGTTGCCCCATTGAGAGTGGTAGGCCTTAACCTTGGGCCCCAGTGCTGACATCTCTGTCCACTCAGGGCGCAGCCCCTTACCAGCGCCAGGGTCATGTCTGCCTCCTGCTGCTGCCTCAGTTGTTGTAAGGTCAACGGGAACAACTTCTCATTGCTGGCGTCTGGACAGCCGCCACTGTCAACATCATCTGGCCCTGCTCCTCTTGCTGCTGGCAGTAGCGGCACTCCAATGCAGCACAGGGGCACTGGGAGAGCATGTCGACATTGCCATAATGTTGCCCTGCCCAATGATAGATTTCAAAGTCATACCCTTGAAGGGCCTCCAGCCATCGGGCCACCTGGCCCTCAGGGTGCTTAAAGTTCAGGAACCAGGTAAGTGAAGTGTGGTTGGTGTGCATGAGGAAGTAGCTGCCATGTAAATACGACTGAAAGTGTCATACTGCCAGAACCACTACCAGCAGCTTGCATCAGGTGATGGAGTAGTTTTTTTTCCAACCAACTCAGAGCGCAACTGACGTATAGGCCATGGCATGGTCCCCATCTCCTCCCCACTGGAAGTGGACAGCTCCGTTCCCCACATTGCTGGCATTAGTGTCCATGATGAAGGACTGTTGGGCATCGGGGTCTGCCAAGACTGGGGCTTCGGTGAGAGCTGCCTTGAGTCAGGTGAAGGCTGCAGCTCAGACGTCATCCCAGTTGAATGGCTGGCCCTTGTCGGTCAAGCGGTGGAGTGGACTGGCAATGGTGGTGAAGTCCTGGACGAAACGGTGGTAGTATGACGCCAGGCCCAGGCAACTTCACAGCTCGCCCATGTTAGCGGGGGTTGGCCAGTCTCAGACGGCAGCCACCTTAGCTCGGTCGATGGCTACACCACGCTCACTGACTACATGGCCCAGAAACTTGGTATCCCTCATCAGCAGGAGACACTTGACAGGGTTCAGCCACAGCCAGGTCCAACGGATGAAGGCGAGGACCTCATGATGGTTGGACAGGGCTCTGTCGAAGTTGTTGGTGTGTACGAGCAGGTCATCGAGGTACACGATGCAATGGCTCTGGGGTACGTTCATCAGCACCCTCTCTATCAGCCGCTTGAATGTAGTCAGTGCGTTGCAGAGCCCGAATGGCATGATGCAGAACTGCCACAGACCCTGTTTGATGGTGAAGGTGGTCTTTCGCTTTGCATCGGGAGCCAGCTCCACCTGCCAGTAACCACTGCGTAGACTGAGGGAGCTTAACCAACTGGATCCCGCAATGTGGTCTAGAGCATCATCGAGTCAAGGGAGCGGGTAAGAGTCCTTTTTTGTGACGGCATTAAGGTGTCGATAGTCCACACAGAACTGTCAGCCGCCGTCCTTCTTCCTCACGAAGACGGCCAGAGCCACCCACGGACTGTTGGAGGGCTCAATCAGCCTGGCAGCAGCCTTCTCATCGATTTTGTGCTCTGCCGCAAGTTGCTTAGCAAGGGCCAGCCAGACTGGGCAGGGCCAGTCTCAATGGCATGCTGGACCAGCCCAGTCTGCCTGCAGTCTTCATCTCTAGCAGTGAAGATGTCCGCATAGTCATCGAGGAGGCGTTTTAACTGGTGGCGCTGCTGTGGGTCAAGGCCGTTACTGCCGCGCTGCTATAAGGCATGTATGGCCTCAGTTGTCTCAGTGGAGGGTAGGACGGCAGGCTCAGTGGTCAGGGCTGAGGCAGGTTGGAGTGGTGCTGGGCTACTGGTGGTGGGCATGCCGGCGGGCAGATTGGATGGGGGTCTGGGCTGCTGAGGCGAAGAAGCACAGAGGTTCTGTGCTGCTTTGTGACTGGCTCGTTGGTCTTTTGGTCTGTTCCACTCCCAGCTGGACTGGAGCACCACGGTCTTTATGCTGAGGGTGATGGTTGCCCCTAACATGTTAACACGGGCTCCCTAGCAGGTCAGCAGGTCCAAGCAGATGATGCATGGGTTCCTGATGTTGGCGAGCCAGAACTTGTGTTTTAGCTCCTGGTCTCCAGCCGGGACTCGCAGCTACTTCTTCCCTCTCATGGCAGCCTTCTCCCCTGTCACCGTCATCAGCTGGGTGTTGGTTGGTGACCATGCCACTGAGGGTGGGCCAGTGGTACCAGGGAGGACACTAGGTTGTACCAGAGAAATGGTAGACCCCATGTCTACCAGGGCCCGGCAGGATCAGCTGTTGAGTTGGCAGTCCAAATACAGTCCTTTGGTGTGACCTAGGCGGTCAACCAGCGTGCATCTGCCTTGAAGGGGGCTGGAGACTGGAGTGGTGGTCCCTTCACTAGACCACTCCCCCGTCGTTTCCCACTGGCTGGGCGACTCTGGCCTTCGGTGCTGGTGCTGGGCAGTCGTGGGCTATGTGACCAGGCTCGTCACAGTAGTCAGTCGGCCAGGGTGGACGTCGCCTGGATGTTGGAGGCCATCGCCGAGACTGCTGTGGTGGAAGCTGGACGTGGTAGACCTCATGTGTCTCCTCCTCATACTTGGCCCCCCTGACATGCAGTTGGAGGGCAAGGGTCTCCTGCTGGGTAGGCTGCATGGAGAGTACCACCTCGGTCCATTCAACTTCACAGAGAGCCCCGCTGAGGGACTGGGGCATGGCGAGGTGAACATGCTGGCGCAACCACTCTGATGTGAGCCCCCGCAGGAAAGTGTGGCGCGCCAGCTCCTATTGGGCGGCTGCAGGTAACTGTGTTGGGCGTGTGGCTGGACATCTGCGGTGAAGGTACCCAGGCTCTCTCCATCTTGGCAGCGGCCGGCTGGCTAGCTGCTCCCTGCTCTGGTCAGTGAGGGTCATTGCCTGAATCACCTCTCCAGCATTATGGTCAGGGCTTGGAGGTCCTGCTTCTCCGCTGGGACTAGGTTGAGGAGCACCTGCAAAACCTTTCCCTCCAACTCCGGAGCCAGGTTGATGGCAGCTTCCTCATTGCTCCATCCACTGTGCCATGCCGCTAATTGTACTGTGTCATCCCGTTGAACTTGGGCAGCTTGGCAGGTCAAGTCAAGTCAATTTTATTTGTATAGCCCAATATCACAAATTTGCCTCAAGGGGCTTTACAGCAACACAACACCTGTCCTTAGACCCTCACATCGTTAAGGAACAACTCCCTAAAAAAACAAAAACCTTTTAACAGGGAGAAAAAATAGGAAGAAACCTCAAGAAGAGCAACAGAGGAGGGATCACTCTCCCAAGATGAACAACATGCAATGGATGTTGTTTTTACACAATTTACAGAATACAACATTGAAAGAAGATAACAGAATTATAATGAAATTATAAAATTTATGAAGAATATGATGCGCAGGATGCCACGCAGTGTCCAAATGCCACCGGAACAGCCCAGGACCTGAGCCATGCGACCAGCATCACCATGTAGACCTGACAGGAGGACAGACTACACATGCACACAGGGAAGACTCACACCATACCAATCACATATGCAGGAGAGGAGACAAGAAAAAACAGTTACACATCGGCAAGAGAGAAGGATATAACCTTGAAACAGGATATGGATTTAAAAGATATATGTAAAAAAAAAAAAGTGACTAGGATGATGCCAAGCAGTGTCCCGGGTGGTGACCACCATCACCGTGGATACCTGGGAGGAGGACAGACTAGATTGGAAGATGGCGCGAATTCACGTTTGCAGCGGCCTCACCCAGTACTGTCTATGCAGTGTTTTTGTCCACGTCTGTATCTTAAGTTTGTGTCTTCGTTTGATGGCAGACCAACAGTTCCAATAACATCGAGGGCGGTCTGGCAGGGGCCTCACCTAGCGTTGACTGTGTTTAGTGTCATCGTGTGGAGTGCAGGGAGGTGTGTTGAAGGTGTCTGGCTGGAAGAGCTGGCATTGGATTGGCTGGGGAAGCCTGGTCTGCTGTGTCTGGTGGGCCCATGGACCATAGCCCTACCGGGCTGCACCCGATGAAGGATCACCGCGGGCAGTCAGACAAAACACGGAAGCGGGGCAGGCTAAGCTAACTGCTAGCCCATGCGAACCGGCAATTCTGTCAGTCATCCTGCTTTCTTTCTCTTGGTCAGTGATTTTTTTTTGTAGTTTGATGTGTGCTTTTGTAATTTTTGGATATGTGTTTTTGTCTTTGTGTTGCACTGCTGTGGGCTGGGGGAAATGCATGAAATGAAACGACAGTGTTCCTGATTCCTGATAGAAGGATAAAAAATACATTTATAGGAATGATTTTCCCTGTTTACATTCTCTTTATGCAGGAAATGTGTTAGGTTATTGCATTTCAATGAAATTAAACTTTTTAAATTCATTTTTAAGCTTGCCCCCATTTTTTATTTTTCCCCATTAAAATGACAGGGACAACCAACCCCGTAGTGTGTGACTACCAACACCAAGATGGGAATGGTTGTCACAAGCAGACAAGACGTATTTGACAGTCCACATCTTTTGAACAGAATAAGTTTAAGGTGAGTAAGGTCACTCCATTCCTACCTGACACTTTAAGCTTCCATCACACATTGAAAGGGAATCTTTTAAGGATACTTTTTTTAGGGATGTAAGTGAAAGTAAAAAGTGACTACCAACCCCGTTCTTATTTAACGTGTATGTTTTCAATAACGTGCATAAAACGAAGTTGTGATTTATCAAACGTATTCTCTTCAAAATGGCTGGTTTACCTATTCAAGGTCAAATAAGGTGATGCGGAAATGGTGGTAAAAATGGTCGGAAACTTGCATTTATGCACAAATTTGCTCCTCTCATGGTTTATAGACAAGGCCTATTGTGAATTGGGTCGGGGTGGTTCGTCATTTCGGGTCAGTTTGACCCGCAACGTAACAGGAGGATTAAAAAAGTTGGTCCCCAGAAAAAAAAAAGGTTTGTGAAACACCACCTTAAATTACAGGCCATTTATTACGCTGAATAATTTACGAGCAAAATAGATGTAATTGGAGGAAAAAGATAGCACAACAAAGGAGAAAGATAGCACAACATTCGACACTCACCTTATATTCGTTTTATAGAAGTTCAACAGCTAATTACAATTTATCCCTGCAACACAAAGGATTCAAAGCACGTTTGACAGAATGTAATCTGTGAATTTATCAGTGTTTGATGTAGAGACACTGTAAATGCAAAGAAGCAAACTAGAGCTATAGAAAAGCCCCTATTTTAATGATATTACTCAATAATTACAACTCATCATAGTTCAACTACGTCTTTTACACCTGTATATTATTCAGTTATTTCTGTGTAATGAATTCCCTGTAACTTAAAGGGTTACCGAACAATGTAGCAATGTAGTTTGATGAAATTTGTAACACATTAGACTGCCTCCATAGCTTTGGCCTCAGGGAGCCATTTGACTACAACTGGTGAGCTGACGGCACTCAAGAGGCAATGGCTGTCACACCTTGTTTGTAATTCAAGTAAATCAACAGGTCCATTTCTCGGAACATTGTTCTGTAATGTTAATTGTTTGTCTAGAAGAATCACTTCATCGTCATCATGTTTCAGATGGATAAAACCGTGAGAAAAGTCAGACCGCTGCTTAAAAAACAGTCTGCCAAGTCCAAAATCTAATGTCTTCTATTGTGATGGACCTCCATTAGATGTCAGCTAATGGAACAAATGCTCTTTGAGTGATGAAACGTCCATGCCCTGAACAAGTTTATGTGTATGAAGAATTTCCATAGAATCTCTAATGAGCAAGTGACAAAAGACAACTTCATTTTATCAAACTGGCTGCTGGAATTTGGTGTAAATATCCTGATATTTTCTTAAGTCAAGTCAAGTTTATTTATATAGCACATTTAAAACAACCACAGCTGAACCAAAGTGCTACACAAGCTTAAAATACAATATAAAATAAGTGACACATGTGAATATAAAATATATGTAAAGAAGACATAATAAGGTAAAGAATATAAAATGTAAACAATAAAACATAAGAGTAAAAATATATTTGCACAGTAAAATCACAGTGTCAAGCTCAACTTGAATTGAATGCCAGTGAGAAGAGGTAGGTCTTTAACAAGGATTTAAGTCTCTAGGATCTGAGCAGATCTTATGTGTACTGGTAAGTTGTTCCAGAGATCAGGGGCAGCTACTTCAAAGGCTCTGTCGCCCCTATTCTTAAGCCTGGATCTCGGAACATGTAAGAGCATCTGGTTTGTTGACCTGAGTGCTCTGACTGGTGTATGATGATGTATTAGAGCAGATAAATAAGATGGTACCAGCCCATTTAAAGATTAAAAAACAAGTAATAAAATCTTAAACTGGATCCTAAAACAGACAGGAAGCCAATGAACGGAGGCCAGTACAGGTGTTATGTGATCACGTAGTCACTCACTACAGGGTTGGCTGTCCCTGTTATTTTAATGGGGAAAATAAAAAATGGAGGCTATCTTAAAAATGAATTTAAAAAGTTTAAATGCACAAAAAAACCAAAACAACTAATAAATAAAAAGCGCACAGAGTCAATGGCTAGTAAGTTCTCATGTTATTGTTCTGTCTTGGTGTATTTGTGATTTGTGACATTTGTGATTATCAGAATTCAAGTTTAATCGTAGTTCAAATTTAACCATTGCCAGAATACTTTTGCCACAGACTGCAGCTAGTTTATGTCATGAGTTTAAACTGTTCATACACAGTCCAGGGGAATAATTTTTCACCCCACAATAAAAACTCCTTAGGGTAAATCCATGAGGACAATTTAACCCAAAGGGGAGGGCAATACTTTCCCAAGGATATTTTTCTGTACTGAATCATCGGAATGCTTTTACCAACTCTTGACTTTTGCCTATATAAACACAGCACATAACATTCAGCCACTGGGAAAAGAGCAATGTTTCCTTTGTAAAGTACTAACACCAGGTGTAATTATTCTGCCATCCACTACAATTTAATCTGAGCTGTCATGTTTACTTCTGAAATTTCTCCCTACTGTTATGAGTTGGTTGTAAGAATGAGGCAACTGAATTACTGTAAATGAAAAAATAATATATACTTGTTCTTTGTGTGTTAGTTTCTCACATAATTATACAATATAATTATGAAATAGAATACCGCATATTATATATATAAAAAAACTCAGGTTACATTTCCGTTAAAGATGCCATGTGTAATATTTCAGGCTGCTCTTTCTAACTTTGGAGAGGTGAACAGTGTTGACACAACACCCCCCCCCAAAAAAAATCCTCTCCCTCTGCTTTCCCCCTATAAAGTAACACATAAAGAAGAAGGAAAACCTTGAGAAACCCCGAGTTCTGTGCGAAGTGCAGCCTTGTGGAATAAGACAGTTTTCATTGATATCAACTTGGATCACAACATGCTCCTCACAGTGAAGAAAGGCATTTAAAACCATTCCATTACCATGCATCACTTTAGTTAAGGCTAGAACTTGTAGATATGTGTTGGCTTCAGCTGTTAGACAATGGTTCAAGGTGTTGGCATCACCGTTTCCACGGTTGGTGTTTGTTACTTTGGAAGTACAACGTGACCTTGTGGAAGTCTCTGTGGTTTGAAGTTGAACATCATCATGATTTCTTCTCGGCGCTGTTCCGTGTTCTGGATTTCTCTTCATTTTTCCCTGGTCCTGTTTCGTGGTCAGGAAGGCAGACTTTGTCTCCTGGCCTTAGCTCGAGTTGATAATTTGTACATTGTAATACCCATTCCTAAGCAAGCAGCACGGTAGCGGCATGGTGGTGCAGTGGTTAGCGCTGTCACCTCACAGCAAGAAGGTCCTGGGTTCAAACCCGCGGGTTGTCCAACCTTGGGGGTCATCCCAGGTCATCCTCTGTGTGGAGTTTGCATGTTCTCCCCATGTCTGCAGTGGGTTTTCTCCGGGTGCTCCCGTTTCCCCCACCATCAAAAAAAGACATGAATGTTAGGGTTAATACTCTTATCTGTGCCCCTGACCGAGGCATGGCAAGATGAACTGGAGTTGGTCCCCAGGTGCTGCACGGCGGCCCACTGCTCCTAGCTACACAGCTAGGATGGGTAAAATGCAAAGTGTAATTTCCCTACGGGGCTCAGTACAGTATCTCAAGCAAAGTGCACGAGGCACCTCTGGGTAGTAAGAATAAGTCTGCCAGTACTATGCAACTTTTCCTATTTTAGTTAAACGTGTCCACATCCACATTGTGATAAGATGGATAAGGCACAGGATGAGGCATAAATGTCGAAGTTTGTTGCTTGGGTCTGTAGGTGAGATACACCTTACGGTTTCGCTGTTGTGTGGCTGATATCCTGGTTATTTCTCAGCCAATGTATTATTTCTCTTGTTCTACACTTGTACTTTTCCTCTCCTCGGTGACCTTCAAGTATCTTTTGTAGCGTTTCTCAACAAGGAGCCAGAGCAAATTTACTTCCTTGAATATGAAGCCATCCATACCACTTAGCTCTGCCCAGCTCATCAATTAGTCTTGTCTTTATGTAGGACGGGTTTAGATTTTGCAGGTTATCTTTTAAGATCTGCCTTGTCCTTTCAAGCACATACACAGGAAGTGATTTCTTAATCATGTCAACATGTGCCTCTATTCATGCCCCTTTGCTCTCAACTGCACTTTCCATGTTGTCAACTACTCAAGAAAATGTGCCAGCTGAAAATATGAACTTGTCTGCTGTACAGATATTTTTCACACCCTATATGTGCAGTCTGATTAACATGCACAATATACTCATTCTGCTTGGACATGATTGAAACAAATGGTTCGTTTCCACTTCCCTGGGGTGTCCATACATTTACTGGTGGGGCCTTTCGAATAAATATGTGCTGGCTAAGAGTTCCTTCTCTATTAGTGCCTACTGTAGCATACGATGATGCATCTGCAGAAATCCTTGCGCTCCTTTCTGAGACTGCCAATTCCATGAGTAATCTTTAAAGGTTTGGAGACATCCACCCTACTCGTGGCTTTTGGCCACTAATTGTTCTGCTCAAGAATAATGGCCAGTAGTACAGACAAATCCCATTGGTCATTCACAGACATATAGACAGATGTGTTTTTATGAGTTTTTTTTTTCTTTTTGTGTTGAAGAGCAATAAAGTACAAAATACCTATTGTTATTATTATTGATAATAATAATAGGTTACCTATCATAATTACAACTAGGCATATAAGCTAAAATAGTTGTTGCGAAGATGTATAATGTCATATAACACAGTGGGTTTTTATTATGTAGTCAAATTTCCTTTGTTTAGTAGTGAATTTTGGCAGACACTGACTCGTGGGGTCTATTTTATTGTTTTCCTTCTCAAATGACCCCATCTATTAGCCATCTTTTGTATCGCTCTCACTGAGCTAACAGCAGGTAGAAAAAAACACATCATATGGAAATAACTATGAAAGGGCATTCTCAGACATATTTTATTACTAGCTCAGGCTACATGTGAAAAGAGAAATTTAAATCTCTGGCTTCATTCAAACCAATGTAATCAGAGGTGCATCCAGTGGTGATGTCTGTTTTTGTTGGGTATTTGAGGACATTGTAAGTTTCTAATCCGTTTATTAACCCCCGATCTGTCCTGAACAGAAATTCTTCACCAGACGTTTTCTTTTATTTTGAGTGGGCTCAGTTGTTTTGGATCGTTTTCCCACTAGGTGTAAGGCTCTTCAGTCATTTTCGTTGGTTGGATAATTATCTCCACCCAGCAGTAGCCTGGAGGGGATTATACATTTAGTTGTGCTCACGTGTGTGTGTGTGTGTGTTTCTCTTTCTCTGTCTGCGGCTAATTTGTTTATTTTATTTATCTATCGGGATCCCCATTAGCTGTGCCCTAAAGCACCGCTAGTCTTACTGGGGTCCACAGGGGGCTAATCTCTCAAACTACTAGACCTATCAGCCTGAAGTGTTTTGTGCACAGTTATGACTATGATGGGGAACCTCTTGTGGTTGTGGTGATTCATAACCATAAGAAAACATTTGTTCTCACTATCACCGCTCACTCTCCTCATTCACTCTCTAGCTCGCTCAACCAACGCCACTTTCTGTCGCTGCCCGATCTGAGTCAACCGTGCACATGCACGACTCACATGTACAGCCCAGTCAGATCGAGCAGCGATCCAAACCAAAACATGTATATGGCTATGAGTTTTGAAAGTAAAGGAGAAGTCGATTGTATTTCCCAAGCCAGCAGATCATTCACTGCTCATCCCAGCACAGGAGAACTGGAGGAACACTGGATGAACCAAAAATAATTTGCCTTATTCACCTCGCCGCCACGTGGAAGTGCCATAGTCGCCAATGTTAAAACTCTGCTATAAAAATGGAGTTTCAAGAGTAGGGTTGATTACAGTCACAGCTGGAAATAATCTCAGTAGCTACAATAAACATTTCCCATGGCTGAGCTATGAATGAAGGTCAATCAGCAGAGCAGCCATTCGTTTTTATTCATTTTATATCATGAAAACCACGACTGTTAAACAAAATCCCCCACCCCACTTTTATCCCCAGTTGTAGCCGGCCAATTACCCCACTCTTCTGAGGTTCGCTGCTCTACCCCCTCTGCCGATCCGGGGAGGGCTGCAGACTACCATGTCTCCTCCGATACAGCTTTAGTCGCCAGCCGCTTCTTTTCCCCTGACAGTGAGGAGTTTCGCCAGGCGGATGTAGCGTGTGGGAGCATCACGGTATTCCCCCCAGCCCCCCCCCCCGCCCCAAACCGGTGCTCTGACCTACCAGAGGAGGCGCTAGTGCAGTGACCAGGACACATACCCACATCCAGCTTCCCACCCGCAGACACGGCCAACTGTGTCTGTAGGGACGCCCGACCAAGCTGGAGGCAACAGCGAGATTCGAACCGGGATCTGATTCGATCCGATCCAGTTAAACACATTTGATATCTTTTAATAAGGGATTTGAAATCATGATAGCCAGATTTCTGTCATTTCATGTCAGACTTGGTTGCTCTCGTGCGAGGGTCCACCTAGGAGACTGTACGCCCACAGACTAATAGGCAAACTGTTTTTATCATGTAGATTTTTTTTTTTAGCTTGAGCGCTGCATATTAACAACTTTTTTTCCCCATATTTCCATTTAATTGACTTGGGCGTTGTGCAGAAGTGGTATAATGGCAGGAAAAACTGGTTTTTTCGGTCTGTGTACATGGATCTGCTGCTAATCTCATACACTACTGGGCCTGTCAGCCTAATAACTTCTGTGCACAGTTATGACTGTAGGATCAAGGTCCTTTCGTGGTTGCGGTAATTCAAAACCTTTGAAAAATCTGTTTTATACTGCAATTGAGTGCTAACTCCTCAGCGGGTTTGTCGCCTAAGTCCGAGCACCAGAGAAGGGGAGATACACCTGGCAGGGATCTGCTCTCTACTGAGTGCACTCTTCTAGTTTAGTAAGTTACGTTATTTCTTGTTTCTGTCACAAGTCTGGTGGTGCAGCATGCTATGAAACGTATGAATGAGGTGCGTTTTGGAGTGCGGTCTTCAGTGAATTCAGAGATATGAATGTTTTCGGTTGCTCTGTGTATGTTTGTTCTTGTGTGCGTGCGTGAGAGAGAGAGAGAGATTTTGGAGGGTGGTCTTCAGTGAAAGCCTGTTGGTAAAGCACTGCCTATGGCCTGTTCCGAGTTACTCATTGCTGTTTTCGGTTGCTGATCGTGTGTGTGTGTGTGTGTGTGTGTGTGTGTGTGTGTGTGTGTGTCACAAAGTTCAAGTGCCTTGTTCTGTTGCTACCTGTATAGTGTAGCTGTGGCTCAGTCATCAATAAATAATTTTTTGGATTAGGAATAAACCTGCATCCCGCGTGCGACATGTCAATGGCTGAATATGGTACTAAACTGCGTTGACATGCAGCATGTTGGTGTTCAAGTTTGCTGTATGCTTTAGTGTAAAATATTCTAAAACTGTCTTGATGGATGCTCAATAATGTCGTGGGTGTGGGATTTGGGTCGTCGGGACTCGCCCATCCCCATCCCCTTATTGGTGTTTCAGCTCATCTGCGCCCATGTGCCTGAGTGACCCTGATTGCCCGGCTTCACTCACCTGTTCCCTTCTCCCATTGGCTGTGCAGTTTCTGTGCACCTGTGCCCAGTTTTCCTCCCCTTTCTCCAATTGGTCGTACGGTTCCTGCGCACCTGCGCCCATTCCCCCTGATTGCCCCCCCCCCAGGTATATATGCCCCGTGGTTGCTTGGGCTCCTTGGCGGTTCATCTCAAACACTAACAGAGACACTCCCAGAGACTCTTACAGAGACTCTTGGTCGCCGGATGCGCCACATCATGTTGTGAGCTTTCCCCTCTGTCTGAAGCTGCCGTCTGTTCCTGCTGTTTATAGTTTTGTTAAATTAAAGGGTTGCTCTGGCCCAGTTTGTCTCCGCTGTCTGCACTTGGGCCTTCTCTGTGCTCTTGCTGTGACAAATAATCCAGGAAAGGAAATACCAGCAAGTTGAATCAGTTCATCTGGACACAACATTTAGTGGGAGAAACATTTCATCACGCATCTAAGTGACTTGGTCAGTCTCAGCTGACTGCAGGTATCTCCACCCTTATCAACAATACAGTTGCATCACAACTGAAACCAGCAACCGGTTTCATATGCAAATTGTCATGACCATTAATTAGAGTTACAATGGCCACGTGTACTTGTTACGCCTCTGTAAGAGGAGAGTACATTTTTAACATATTTCCATATCCATTACATACTAGGATTGGGGAATGTTTGCAATCACAGCATTGTAAGATGGTGATAGCTGTACTCTTAGGCCCCCTCCTCAGTTCAGAGGTGGTTGTTCGCTCTTCACATAGATGGCCTCTTTGACTCCCTGTTCAAACCAGTGTTCCTCCCTATCAAGGCATCCTAATCCTTGAGTGGCCACTGGCCTGTAGATGGGTGTAGACTGTGGAGTCCTGGCCTGACGTGTTAGCTCTCCTGTGTTGTTCCATCCTCTTGGCCAGCGTCTGTTTGCTTTCCCCAGTGTATAAGTCACGGCAGTCCTCCTGGCACTTAACAGGTGTCTCAACTCTACCAACACTCCCGTCACATACGGAATCACCACTGGTTTATGCTTAGACAGCTGTTGTTTTTCTCCTCTCTTCAGTCGGCTGGTGCACTGTTTGGGTGTCTTCCTGGCTTTGACAAACGCCCATTTAGGATAACCACACTTAACCAGGGCCTGTTTAATGTGGGATATCTCCCCTTCCCCGGCCACTGTGTCGGTGGGGACGTTGTCAGCTCGGTGGTACAGCATCCTGATGACTCCTAGTTTGTGCTCCAGTGGCTGATGAGAGTCAAACCTTAAGCACTGATCAGTATGTGTTGGTTTACGGTAAACATCAACAATCAAATGTCCCCCATGAATTCTTGACGTCGAAGAGGCCATCTATGTGAAGAGGGAACAACCATCCCTGAACTGGGGGGGGGGGGGGGGCTAAGAGTACATCTGTCACCATCTTGCAATGCTGTGACTGCAAACATTCCCAAATCCTCTGTAAATAGTACACATGGCCATTGTAACTCTAGTTAATGGTCATGGCAATTTGCATACGAAACCAATCGATGTTTCAGTCGTTATGCCACTATATTGTTTATAAGGGTGGGGACACCTGCAGTCAGCTGAGACTGAAGAGGTCCCTTAGATGAGTGCAGAAATGTTTTGCTGTGTCCAGATGAACTGATTCAACTTTCTGGGTTCTATAACTGATGTAAAATGTCATTGGCCATTCAAAAAATCATGAATGTTGCGCTGCATTTAATATGACATCATTATATAGACTTTATGTCAGCTACCCCATCTCTGACTGACTTCCATTGTTACTGCTACCACAACTACATTACATTTGTATTACCAAGAACACACGGGTTATGACAGCAAAGCCAAGTTGACCTACAGTCACAAGAAATCAATCTTGCTACAACGATTAAAAAAATGAATTCGCCATCTTGCTTTAAAAGTATTTTATCTAGGAAATAAAAATAAAACTTTGGGGGGATTCCCCCCCCCCCTTTTTCTCTCCAGTTGTATGCGGCCAACTACCCCACTCTTCGAGTCGTCAACCCCCTCTGCCGATCCGGGGAGGGTTGCAGACTACCACACGCCTCCGTTAATACATGTGGAGTTGCTAGCCACTTCTTTTTGCCTGACAGTTAGGGGTATCGCCAGGGGGATATAGCACATGGGAGGATCACACTATCCCCCCGAACTGACGTCCCGACTGACCAGAGGAGGCGCTAGTTCTGCGACCAGGACACATATCGCACATCTGGCTTCCCACCCGCAGACACGGCCAATTGTGTCTGTAGAGACGCCTGACCAAGCCGGAGGTAACACGGGGATTCGAACCGGGATCCTCATGTTGGTAGGCAACGGAATAGACCGCCATGCTACCCGGGCGCCCCAATAAAAACATTGACATTTCCATTTACCCTGGTCCATTTGCGATTCACTGACTCTTTCACAAACCTTTCCCCCGCATCTATTTCCAGTCCTCTTAAACTTCTCAGTACATATGCTTTTTGCTTTAGAATCACATCTCTGACTTTCCTCGGTTATTGAGTCCATGTCATTTAAACACGGCATTAGCCATTTTTTTGTAACTTTTTTTCCTGGGGAGAACTTCCCAAGGTGGTGTAGTCGAAATATTTATCCCTCTTTCTGGTCTGTCACATAATAATACATTTTCAGCAACTGAAAATACTTACTCTCACATAATTATCTTTTACTTAATTTCTTTCCCATATGGCACTCAACAGACAGGATTAGCAGTGAATAACTATTAAATTATATACAGCTGTGCTCTGCCAAAATATAAACTGCACCACAAAATATATGCGGCATGGTTTGCAGTCACTCGTGAAGCATAATGTTGCATAATGTCTGTTGATTCTTTTTGGTTGCCAAGCTTCCTTTCCGCCCTGTTTTGCAAGGGAATGTCATAAAATTTTGCTCTGCGAATCTGGTGTGAACACAGCCTTTCATGGGGAAATCCGTCGACATATAAATATTCCCAATCAAGTGAGTCTGGGTGGCATTGTGGTCTATTCCATTGCCTCTCAACACAGGGATCACCAGTTCGAATCCCCGTGTTACCTCCAGCTTGGTCAGGCGTCCCTACAGACACAATTGGCCGAGTCTGCAGGTGGGAAGCCAGATGTGGTTATGTGTCCTGGTCGCTGCTCTAGCGCCTCCTCTGGTTGGTTGGGGCGGCTGTTGGGGGGGGGTATCTTGGGGGGATTAGCATGATCCTCCCATGTGCTACATCCCCCTGGCGAAACGCCTCACTGACAGGTGAAAAGAAGCGACTGGCGACTCCACATGTATCGGAGGAGTCATGTGGTAGTCTGCAGCCCTCCGCGGATCGGCAGAGGGGGTGAAGCAGCAACCAGTACGAGCTCGGGAAGAGTGGGGTAATTGGAAAAAGTACAATTGGGAAAGGAAAAAAAAGGGTGGGGGGAAATATTCTCAATAAAGGGGGTCTTGGAAGCCTTCATGTTTTACCTTACCCCATATGAATGACACGACGCCGCCCGCATTAAGGAACTTGCTGAATTTAAAATGACTAAGAATTTCTTTTTGATCTAATACGATAACTTCTTATACACCAGTGGCACCGTAATAGCTTGCACTATGGCTCTCAGCTATGTTCATTTATATATGGGTCGTTTCGAACATGTCATTTTAAATAAAAACCATTCCTTTTTAAACCACATGAAAGTGTGGTGTCAGTACATCATTAAAGTAAAGCGTTGTAAAGCGTTACCACTTTTTTACGTGTAACTTTATTTTTTGAAAATGCGTTGGATTTGTTTATTTATTATATGATCATATTCTTTGTTGCATTTCATCAGTCATCTACTCTGTAGAGCCAAACCCATCTCATCAATATGTAAACCATGTTGACCCATATAGTTTCACTGTCCCCTTATCCCAAGTTTCCAACCATCCCACTGTCAAGATGGAAAGATTTTATATGGGTTGCATAAAGTGAGCAGCACGGTGGCGCAGTGTGGTTAGCACAGTCAACTCACAGCAAGAAGGTCCTGGGTTCGAGTCCCGGGGTAGGCTAACCTTGGGGGTCGTGGGTTTCCTCCGGCTGCTCTTGTTTCCTCCCACAGTCCAAAGACATGTAGGTCAGGTAAATCAGCAGTACAAAATTGTGTGTGTGTGTGTGTGTGTGTGTGTGTGTGTGTGTGTGTGTGTGTGTGTGTGTGTGTGTGTGTGTGTGTGTGTGTGTGTGTGTGTGTGTGTGTGTGTGTGTGTGTGTGTGCTGGTGGCCTGTCCAGGGTGTCTCCCCGCCTGCCACCCAATGACTGCTGGGATAGGCTCCTGAGAGCAGGATAAGTGGTTTGGATAATGGATGGATGGATGCATAAAATGAGGAGTGACATCATTAAAAAAAAAAAGTTTCTGGTCTGACAATCCAGACTGCAGTTGTGCTGTGTTCTGGTATATACAAGGCCTTTGTGATTCCTGGCCAGCTATATCAACCTGCGGCTATTTGCATAAAATATAAGGGTCTACACTCATTTATTTCCAGTGGCTAGCCGGCCATGTTTGATGGAAAACACAATAGATGTGCAAAATTTAAATAAAACACCTAAAATGCAATGAAAGTGATGATCTTACGTTTAATGTTAAATGTAATAAACTCTTTTTTAAAAAAATCTAAAATCTATTTCTTGCGCTTTTACTTTAGCACTGGTTTTGCTCTTAGATGCTTGTTTAGAGAGAAGATGCACTTATGACCTCTGATGACTAGTAGTCCTCCTGATTTCCTATGCTAAATGCACTTATTGTAAGTCGCTTTGGATAAAAGCGTCGGCTAAATGGCTGTAATGTCATGTGTTCTGATGTGGCCTTTGGAAATGTCAGAAAACCTTATGGCAGTTAGAAGATAGAAATCAGCTTTAGAAAAAAAATTGCAAATTGGCTAAATTTGACTAGAAAGAAAACAAGGTTAGATGTGTTTCAAGACCTTCAGCAGCAACATGTTTGGTTTTTTTTTTCTTCCCCCATTTGTATCAGGCCAATTACCCCACTCTTCTGAGCCGTGCCGGTCGCTGCTGCACCCTCTCTGCCAATCCAGGGAGGGCTGCAAACTACCACATGCCTCCTCTGATATACCTGGAGTCGCCAGACGCTTCTTTTCACCTGACAGTGAAGACTTTCGCCAGGGGGATGTAGTGCGTGGGAGGATCATACTATTCCCCCCAGTCCCCCCCCCCCCGGACAGGTACCCAGACCGACCAGAGGAGGCGCTAGTGCAGCGACCAGGACACATACCCACATCCGGCTTCCCACCCACAGACACAGCCAATTGTGTCTATAGGGAAGCCCGACCAAGCCGGAGGTAACACGGGGATTTAAACCGGTGATCTCTGTGTTGGTAGGCAACAGAATAGACCGCCACGCTACCCAGACGGCCTAGCAGCAACATGTTCTATCTGTCACGATATTATCTAACACTCTCACGACGATATTGCAGAATAAGGACGTCTATTTCTTTATTATGTGAAAAGCACACTGCAGCTTTAATTTTCTCTTACAGTGCCTGCAAGGAATACCAACTGCGACTAGGGACATGTTTATCTAAACTCACATTTTGAAGTTAAACATTAAACATCAAAATTTATCTAAACTCACATTTTGAAATAAATCTTTAGATTGCAACATTGGATTTCATATTTGCACGACAGTATACAGCACTGCACCATAGAAAAGGGAAGCCAACTGTCAAAGTCAACCTGTAGTCTAATATCCAAGAAATCAATGGACATTCTAACTGATCGAACTGCCCTGAGTTGAAACGTTGTCATACCGGCAAATTATCCTAGAAGTTTATTTCGTTCCTTGCTTCATTCATAACCTCAAACCTTTCCCCTAGCAATGTCCCTAATCTTATCCCAATTCCCTTATCACTTATACCGCTGGAGTGCTCCCCCCTATTATATGAGGTGGAACAAATGGGCTTCAAATGCTGTCAGCGCACAGAGTTCCCCTCTGTGGGTTTCCTATAGAGACCCATGCTGAAATTGGTTTTCCCTGCAGATGAGGTTGTCTTTGAAGCTGTTCCTAAATACATCGCCGCAGAAGTTTACGTGATCATAAAAGGGCAACAAATCCGACTTGCCTGCAGTCTGAACAGGGCCTATGTAGGCTACATGTTTATTTTCTAGAGACATTACTCTGACTAGCTGTTCTTACTGTAGACAACCGTCAGCCTAATGTGTAGTTCCCTTTACATTAACCGTTCAAGCTCGGCACATAGTAAACTAATACCACACTGTGTGTGTGTGTCCATAGAATCAGGGAAATTGTTATCTTAAAAAAAAAAAAGAAGAAAAAAGGCTACCTTTCCCATTGAGGTGGGGGTCATGGGGCCCAGGTTGGCGGTCGTGGGAGCTGAGATGGGATAGGGTTACGCGTCCCTTATTTTTCTGAGCTGAAGGTAAATTTGTCTCTGTGGCACTTTTTACTCTGGCTTGCATGTAGGGTGACCAGATGCCAATAAACCAAACGTGAGACAAATAGTGTGTTTTTGTGGGGGGAATGTGGGACACATATAGACATAGCCTATACTTTAGTTTGGAATCCATAGGCCTC
Organism: Lampris incognitus; assembly: GCF_029633865.1. NCBI lineage: Eukaryota > Metazoa > Chordata > Actinopteri > Lampriformes > Lampridae > Lampris > Lampris incognitus. The sequence goes on along the minus strand of NC_079212.1, from coordinate 137,962,138 downwards.
TGCCTGAATTTACTTTATGATGTTCCTTTTTACAGTTCAGTTGTGTTGATTAAAAAAAAAACAGTGGATATGCTTAATTCATGTAAGCAGGCCTAAAAGTCAGGGTGGGTGTGGATGCCTTTAATCCATGTATTACACTAAAACAGCATTGTCTGTTTGCCTTTCTCCCCCCTTTTTTTGTTTGTTTTTGTTGTTTTCTTTTCCCCGCCTCAATCGAATTTTGGCCACTCTTCCGAGCCATCCCGGTTGCTGCTCCACCCCCTCTGCCAATTCGAGGAGGGCTGCAGACTACCACATGTCTCCTCTGATGCATGTGGAGTCACCAGCCGCTTCGTTTCATCTGACAGTGAGGAATTTCACCAGGGGGGCGTAGTGTGTGGTCGGATCAAGCCATTTCCCCAGTTCCCCCTCCCCCCCGAACAGGCGCCCTGACCGACCAGAGGCGCTAGTGTAGCAACCAGGACACACACCCACATCCCCACCCGCAGACACGGCCAATTGTGTCTGTAGGGACGCCTGACCAAGCCGAAGGTAACACAGGGATTTGAACCGGGATCCCCGTGTTGGTAGGCAACGCAATAGGCCGCCACCCTACCCGGACGCCGGACTTCTGCTACATATTTTGATGCTTAAAAGCTTGGTGTCTCCATTGTCCTTTCTAAGGTTACACTGTTTTGTTGTCTTACAAAATGCACTTAAGTAAAAGCCATGTTATTGATATATTTTGTCTTTTTCATATTTGGCATTGAGGTAATCCAAAAGTAACTAAAAGTAACCAGATTACATTACTTTGATATTGTGATACTTAGAGTAAGTTACTGAATACATTTTCAACAGGTAATTTGTGATTGTAACGGAATACATTTATAAAGTCACCCCCCCCAACCCTGCCCATAAAGGTGACTAGAAATTTAATATGAAAACTGTAATGTCATTTGTTTTTTAACTGATTAATTAATGAAGACCTAAAATAGTCAACATTAGATAACATTTTTTAACATATCTTCTTTAAATGTCCTCTACAAATCAGTCCCAACATGTGCGCTGCTTAAGTGTCATGGCATTTTCTTCTTCAAGTTAAGAAAATTCCTTTCCATTTAATGTACTGAGAGTGGAGGTCTACTGACAATGAAGGTTTTACTGACAGTGAAGGCCTGACATTTTCTCACAAACACACACACACACGCACACACAGAAATATGAACAGTCTTCTGTACCTATGGACCTATGGGTCATCTAATCACATAGGTGTTGACAAGAACTACATACACAATTTTAATTTACTAGCAAAATGTTTGTCTGCACACAAATGTGTGCAGTGATGTAGTTGATTATTTTCAAAGTTTTTATCAGCTGCATTTACATTTTCCCCATGTCATTACCTCACACAGTTTAAATATTTGTTGTCGTAGTCCCATGTCAGATTGAGGTCACTTCTGCTGACCTGTGCTAAACAATTTTACTCTTTTCAACTGTGGAGTGGAAGTCATACATCCTATGTTCCTTCTCCAATTTGTCAGAATACCCCCAAGAAGCACAAAAAACATTTGAGAATTCAGGAGCAGGTTCATGCAGTGCCTCCATACCAACAGAATAAACACGTTTTTGAATCTAAAATTTCACACAACGGACACGGACATTAATTTGGACAAGAACACTGCTACAATCCCAAGCAAAGAACCGACCTTTCAAAAAGAAACATTTCATTACAGTCATTTAGCTGACGCTTTTATCCAAAGCGACTTATAATAAGTGCATTTAACGTAGGCCATCAGGAGAACTACAAGTCATCAGAGGTCATAAGTGCATCTAAACAACCATCTAAGAGCAAAACCAGTGCTAAAGTAAAAGTGCAAGAAAGAGTTTTTTTTTAATGAGTGAATACAGTAAGTGCTAAGAGCAAGTAACAGGGTAGCAGTTCTTAAAGAGGTGAGTTTTCAACTTGCGCTGAAAGATGGGCAGTGACGCCGCTGTCCTGACATCAGTGGGGAGTTCATTCCACCACTGTGGGGCCAGGACAGAAAAGAGCCGTGACCGGGTCGATCGGCAGCCGGGGCCTCTTGAGCGACGGGGCAACCAGGCTTCCCGAGGCAGCAGAGCGAAGTGGTCGGGCGGGGGTGTTGAGTTTGACCATGTCCTGGAGATAGGAGGGAGCTGTTCCTTTCACTGCCCTGTAGGCTAGCACCAGAGTCTTAAACTGGATGAGAGCAGCTACTGGGAGCCAGTGTAGGGACATGAGAAGGGGAGTTGTGTGGGAGAACTTAGGGCGGTTGAACACCAGACGAGCTGCAGCTTTCTGAACAAGCTCCAGAGGTCTGATGGCCGACGCCGGGGCGCCAGCAAGGATGGAGTTGCCGTAGTCCAGCCGAGAGATGACCAGACATGCTGAGAGTTCACAATCCCATGCTATCCCTCTTAAGTTACTTATTATCGAAACTAACCAAACAATAACAGCGTCCTACTGCATAGGCGTGATGTTAAATGAACACAGAACCGTACCAGGAGATGCATGGCTAAGTCGGGAGAAGAGAGAGAGAGAGGCCTAATCCCAGTACACCCCTTGGCCCTACTGCTTAAACCCTCCGTTAGGCTTGTTCACCTGTAGGGGTAGGGTGTCCAAATTCTTGTTGGGATAGAGGGGTAGGGCTACATGGCCCTCCAAATGGAGGGTTTTCAGAGCGAAACTGAGTGATGAGAAATCTCCCAGAATGCCTTGCAAATCATTGGCAAGATGGAGAACACTACGCTACACAACAGAAGAAAACCACAAATGTAAGTATTTTCTTCATTAATAAAGATTTAAAAATTATGATAATTGTATTATCTTAGGTTAATGTATTTAATGTATCAAAGACCTTTTCTTTTTTATAATTTTTTATACCCCCCCCCCTTTTTCCCCCCAACTGTATCCGGCCAATTACCCCACTCCTCCGAGCCGTCCTGGTCACTGCTCCACCCCCTCTGCCGATCCGGGGAGGGCTGCAGACTACCACATGCCTCCTCCGAAACATGTGGAGTCGCCAGCCGCTTCTTTTCACCAGACAGTGAGGAGTTTCTCCAGGGGGACGTACCGCGTGGGAGGATCACGCTATTCCCCCCAGTTCCCCCTCCCCCCCGAACAGGCGCCCCGACTGACCAGTGGAGGCGCTAGTTCAGTGACCAGGACACTACCCACATCCAGCGTCCCACCTGCAGACACGGCCAATTGTGTCCGTAGGGACGCCCGACCAAGCCAGAGGTAACACGGGGATTTAAATCGACGATCCAACGGAATAGACCACCACGCTATTCGGGCGCTCTATAGACCTTTTCTTTATAACAAGAATAGCACAACAATCGCTAGTATGCCGATGTCTCATGCTACCTGAACATTTTTCCTGGCTGCTGTTGGTATAATTCACTTGTCATGCCAACAAAATTAACATACCTGTCATTTGGATAATCTGGGTTTGTCCCCCTTATAATAGTCACAAGCAATAGCATTTGTTCCTTTGAAATCTGAACAATGTTACGATGGTAGTTCCATATTTGCAGGGACTCCTCAGCAAACTCGACTGCCGATTCGGTTACGAGCAGAGAATGAGCAGCATCTCCAGAAATCAAAAAGTGCTGCCAAACCACATTGGGAATGAGTCATTTGTTTTAAAGTTGTTTGACACGTCTGTGTTTTGTTCTTGTTTTTTTCATTCTGTTAACATTACCCTTTATTTTTGTTATGATACAGGAAATTGATCAAAGAACTTGGCCTTGAGGCCAAGGTCACTCCCCAACAGGTCTCAAAAAGTGGGAAAATCTAAAGAAAAAATATAAGGTAATCAGATAGCAATGTGGTTCTAACTTAAGGAGACACATTACAGTTCATGTGACCATGTGATCTTTAAACTTTTTTCCATCACAATTACTCAAGGCCTACTGTAAAAAGGCCTTAAAGCAGTATTTGTAATTCTATTTGTAATATTGAGTTATAACATTGTGTGTGTGTGTGTGTGTGTGTGTGTATTGCATTGCATAGCAGAACCTGAAATGGGATCTGGAAAAGATGACAGTGAAATAACAGCTGCCACCTGGCTGATTTTTGGAGACATGCATGAGCAAATGGGTGCCACTCCTTCAGTGGACCCTGCTGTTGTGGTCTCATTGCATGGTCTTGATGCTGATCCCACATCAATGCTTATGGTAAGGTTTAAAGATTAGCTACAATCAAATTTACCAAATAATGCAATAATACTACTACTGCTACCTTTAGCTGCTCCAATTAGGGGTCGCCACAGCGGATCATCTATTTCCATTTCTTCCTGTCCTCTGCATCTTCCTCTGTCACACCAGCCACTTGCATGTCCTCTCTCACCACATCCATAAACCTACTCTTTTCCTCTTGCCTGGCAGCTCCATATTCAGCATCCTTCTCCCAATATACCCAGCATCTCTCTTCCACACATGTCCAAGCCATCTCAATCTTGCTTTGTCTCCAAACCGTCCAACCTGAGCTGGCCCTCTAATATACTCATTCCTAATCCTGTCCTTCTTCATCACTCTCAATGAAAATCCAAGTAATGCAATAGTAATTGATTTAAAAAAGCTATGAATTTCATTGATTATTGATACGATTATGGATACAGTCAAAGTGATGTTGTAATTGACAAACGAGTGTGTTTCATTTTTGGTTTTTACAGAAATGTATAGTGAACATAGTTAGTATATATCATATGTAACACGTGGCCATATCACCCAGTTCTGGTATATAATTCTGTCTCGTTTGTTTTGTTTTCTTTCAGGAGATCGTCGAGCCCACAATGATTGCTGATACCATAGAGCCCAACCCCTCCACCTCAGGCACAGCTTCTTCCATGGCAGCCTATACCGCTCCTATGGCTACCCCAAGCCCCCCAACCCCATCACCTAAAAAGAAGACGGCAACAAATCCCATGCTGGGTTTTTCTAGTACAGGAAGGTGCCAAGCAGCAGAAGCGCCATGAGGAGCGAAGCGAAATCAGAGTAGTTCTTAGTCCTGTTTGAGCGACTGATAAAATGCTCAACACTTGATTTCTTGTTGGCTTGGCAGTAATGTGCAGTATTTTCCCCCTTGCAGCACACAGGTTCTGATTTGTTTACATTGTGATTGCGCTATTCAGATGTCAGTAACCTCAGAAGCACATTTTTGTACATCAGTATAACAATGTTCAATGTTATTAGGTGATAAGAATGTACCAGTTAAAATGTAGCTGACTGATGCCAATGGCCCAATAAAATTCAATAGTTTTTTTTCTAACAAATTGTTTGTGAGCATACATAACAGACTTTATGTAATCATCCCAAATTTGTCCACGTAGCTAGTAGTTGCATTCCCGAGACAAACTAAAGAGTAAAATTCCCAGTAGTATATTCCTAGTCCTATAGTATTTTAGTATGAAAATATTTATTAAAGAAAAAATAAAATTAAGTATTATTTGAGAAAATTATCCCTGAGATAAGCTATAAGCATCTGTGTGCGTCAAAGAAAAATTGGAACATGCCAAATAAATGGTTTTAAACTGTTTTAATATAGCTAACATACAAACTATATACACATCCATTTCTGGGTCACAGACAGCATCCTTACTATATGGGGCTTACAGATGGTCTGAGACCAAGGCAGCCAGTCTTTACCTCATAGCATTTCTAAAGCTCTCATTATCTGCTAGGGTATAGGCGGGGGTTGGGGTCAAAGATGTCCTGTGCAACATCTGTATCTGGCTCCAAATTGTCCCCATTATCCAGACACACATTGTGTAAAAAGCACAGGACACAATAACCAGAGGTACAAATGTGGGTTTAACCTCCAAGGCTCGGAAAAGGGTAGACCTCCATCTGGTCTTCATCATTCCAAAAATCCTTTTGATTATGCTGCGCCCCCCGGAATGATAATAATTGAAGTGCCCCTGTATTTGTCCATTAATGGGCTCCTTGCAAGGTGTGATTAGGAAGATTGATGTGTCCAAACAGGAATAGTCACCATCACCCAGGAGGATGTAACCTGTGGGAGGGTACAGTCTTGCCCTGTAAAAGATATCAAGGAATTTGCCATTGGAATCACAAATTGCCTGTGTGTTGATTGAAAAGAATCCTTTTTTATTCAAATAGTGTATTCAGTGCTGTAGAGGGGTCTGATCCTGATATGGCAGCCATCTATTGCACCCACAGTTTTGTTGAAGGCAGGGCTTTGTGATAGCTGGACAAATCCTTGCCCAACTGCATGAAGCTCTCCTGCCTGTACCTCTCCCATAGCTACCCCAGGCCCCCCGATGTAGGATGACCATTCTGAAAAAGGAAACAAGTTCACATCATTTAGTCTGCATTGGAAGGATTTTTACTAGGTGACACTGCAAGAAATGTGGCATTTCCCCATCCCCCAAATCAAACGCCTATGGCACAGACACGTTAATAGCTACATTCAGTGTATGTGTACGGTATTCTATCCAATCAGACCTGCACACAGATCATCGCACAGTCAACACACAATTCAATAAACGGTCATACAAGATAATCTTCAGGGTTGTCTTAAATAGACCGTTGGAATCTCCATAAACTGTCAGTTTTTAAAGACCACGGCCAATTTGACTAACGTCTCTAATTCACCAACACTTTGTTCAACTGACCCCAAACTTGGTATGTACACTGATGAGGCAAAACATTATGACCATCAGCCTAATATGCTGTTGGTCCTCTGTGTGCTGACAAAACAGCGCTGACCCACCGAAGCATGGAATCTACAAGACCCCTGAAAGTGTCCTGTGGTATCTGCTACCAAAACATTATGAGTAGTTTGGACTTGTCGGTCCAGTACATCCCACAGATGCTCATTTGCATTGAGATCTGGAGAATTTGCAGGCCAGGGCAACGCCTTGAACACTTCATCATGTTCCTCAAACCATTCCCAAACATTGTATGGACTGGGACAGGGTGCATTATCCTGCTGAAAGAGGCCACTGCCATCAGGGAACATCATTGTCGTGAAGGGGGGTAACTGGTCTGCAACGATGTTTAGGTAGGTGGCACATGTCGCATTGATGTCCACATGAGTCAGAATAATCTTTATTGGCCAAGTATGCTTACACATACAAGGAATTTGACTCCGGTTTAGTGGCTGTCAATGTACTTACACAGAATAACAACACAACAAGCTTAAGGAATATACTTATATCCTCAGGAATAATCTGAAAAATAAATTATATATATAAAATCCAGTGAGTCAAGTAAATTCTTTATGAGACAGTACAAGCCTGTTTCATGCCATAAGCAATCATCATTTAATAATCATTCATAAATAACAATTCAGTAATCATTATTTTGCTCATTTGTTGAGCACTTTCCCTACCGTTGAGTGTTTCTTTAAACAAAGTTTTTATATATATACAGTTAAGCTCAAAATTATTAGCCCCCAAGGAACTATGGAACACTTCCCTAAAATTCTGCCCAATGTTTGCATCATTCATAAAACTTTACATGGTAAAGCATTCATCAATGTTAAGGCCCCTATTTGGGACATTTTGGAATGTAAAATAAATCTTCAGATTTGCTTTATACCAAATGTGAAAATTGAAGTGGTCAAAATTATTAGCCCCCATGTGATTTTTTTTTTGCTTTCAAAACACACCAGCTTTCAAACCACACCTTAGCAATCAATCAGCATTGAACTTTACTTAAGGGACTCCAATGAACAGGGCTAATGGCACTTGAACACTTGTTTGAGAGGGACTACTCTTAAATTCTTGGTAAGAAGTAATTTCATCAGGCCAAAAAGTAAAGAAATCAGTCTGGAACTCGGAAAGAAGATAGCGGATGCTCATCTTAAGGGGGAAGGCTATACTGCCATTTCCAAGCATTTCACAGTGTTTAGAATAGCTGTATGTTGCATCATTGCAAAGCACAAGGAGACAAATTCTGTTAGAAACAAACCTAGGCGTGGTCGAAAGTGCAAGATTTCAAAAACTTTGGAGAGGAAAATAGTTGGAGATGTCAACAACAATCCCTGGATCTCTGCCAACATGATTGTTGCTGAACTGGCCTCTTCTGGACTTGATGTTTCAAGAAAGACTGTTGTGAGGCCTCTTCATCGTGGTGGGCTTTGAGGTCATCATCCAAGAAAAACTCCATTGCTCACACAGCGGCACATCAGAGCCAGACTGAAGTTTGCCTGTGAACATTTGAAATATGGGCATGAGTTTTGGAAATCTGTCCTTTGGTCTGATGAGACTAAACTTGAGCTGTTTGGGCACATGGATGTTGCTTTTGTTTGGTGAAGGAAGGGAAAGGCCTTCAACCCTAAAAACACAGTTGCCACAGTTAAATATGGTGGTGGGAGCATAATGCTGTTGGGCTGTTTTGCTGCTTCAGGCACAAGGGAACCTTGTTTGGGTGCATGGGATCATGAAGAAAGAAGATTATGTTGACATTTTGAAGGATAATGTAAAGAAATCTGCTGCCAGTCTAGCTTTAGGTCGCTGCTGGGTCTTCCAGCAAGACAATGACCCGAAGCACACATCCAAGTTGGTTCAAAACTTTTTGAAGGACACCAAAATCAAGATCCTGGAGTGGCCCTCTCGGAGCCCAGATCTCAATCCTGTTGAGAATCTGTGGCGGGAGCTCAAGGTTAATGTCTATGCTCAAAAACCACACAATTTGGATGAGCTGAACAATTTGCCATGGAAGAATGGGCTTAGATCCCTCAAGAGACATGTGCCAACCTAGTTAGGAACTACCATAAGAGGTTGTTGTCAGTTGTGAGTCAGAAAGGTTACTGGCTATTAATTGTCAGAGGGCTAATAATTTTGGCCTTGTTATTTTTATTTTTCGTGTTTCAGTTCAGTGCATCAGTAAAATATCTTAATCAAGCTTAGTGGAGATTTTATCTTTTTTCTTTTGGAAGCAAGTAAACTACAAACACTTTTGGTTATGATCATTTCCATGGAAAGGTTAAAGGTTTTGTTTGATTTCATAAAGGGGGCTAATAATTTTGACCTTAACTATATATATATATATATATATATATATATATATATAAGAAAATAAAATCAATATAGATGTAGGAAAAAAAAAACAATACATAGCAGTACAAGCTTCTTTTGTGCATCGCGCACTCATCAGCTGCTAATGTGATTCAACAAAGAAAACACAGTATACTGTGTGGCAGCTGATGAGTGCACAATATATTATATGTCATAATATGGTATAATTATTAACATTAATTAATTAGTATTAATATAATACAATTATCATATAAAATGCAATATGTATAATAATAGATCTTCAGGATGTATAATATATCTTCAGGAATCAACTTCAGGAACATGCAATGAATGACTATATACAAGTGAAACAGTTTCTGTGTACTGTAAACAGGATCCAAATAGTGCAAAGGAGTGAATAGTGCAAGGAGTGCTGGGATGAATATTAAACGGGGTAAAAAAAATTACTCTCTAAACATATAGTAGGTGGTTATATACAGCAGTGTTTCTCAACAGCTGGGCCACGACCCAAAAGTGGGTCGCGGACTCGTTCTGAATGAGTCATGGAGTGTGTGGTTAGAACAGGCAAACGTGACTATGCACCTACCAGTGGGGGGTGCTATTTCAGCAAAATTTTGCAGTCAAAATAATATCTACTACCTACTTTTAATGTAAAATTATTAAACACCATGCTTTTAAGCTGTAATCTATAAAAACTGTTATTTTTTTCAAACACAAAAACAGAATCAAATCCCAACACTCTTATATCATAGAAAATGGGTTTATTTGATAATATATCAGCCGGCAGACGCTCAAGTCTTTCCTCTCTGTTGTCGAAACGGAGAAATCTCATGATATCTTTGAAGCGGTTCTTTGCCATTGTTTCTCTAAAAAAAAAAAAAAAAAAACCTCCAACGAGAAGCTCTCAATATTCGAGTTTCTGCCACCATATATTCCATGAGCATATCCAACAAAAGCTTTTAGTTCTTTCATAGACAATCATAGATGCTGTATGCCTGGATATTTTTGTTTTAGCAAAATCAGTTGGCACTGTCTCCGTTTGAATAGTATGCAAATGCAGCCTATCTGGTCCCGCACTGACTGTCTGTTCAACCCAAATCATGCCATCTCGTGCCGTCTCATGACTCATCTTGCGCCAATGATCCTCAGAATTTAGTAGTAGAGTGAGGACTTCTTGTGGATCCATTTGTTTTGTTGTAGCCATGGTAGTGTTATTCAACAAATTACACTTGACAACGAAGATTTTGCTTCCTGAACACTTTTGGGAGTATTTTAAGGATTTTGGGGCACACCAGAGTGTACCCCAAAACACCAATAATTGGAGCACACTCTCCAGTGTGCTCCAATTATCGGGGCATCACGCTGTTCAGCCTTCCTGGGAAAGTCTACTCTAGGGTGCGGGAAAGGAGATTTCGGCCAATTGTCAAACTTCGGATCCAGGAGGAACAATGCACCTTTAGTCCTGGTCGTGGAACAACGAACCAACCCTTTACCCTTGCAGAAGCGCTGAGGGAGGCATGGGAGTTTGACTAGCCAGTCTACGTGTGTTTTGTGAACTTGGAGAAGGCTTACGACTATGTATCCTGGGGCACTCTGTGGGGGTTACTGCGGGAGTATGGGGTACCGGGGCAGTTGCTACAAGCCATCCGGTGCTTGTATAACCAATGTGAGAGCTGTGTCCGCATTCTTGGCACAAAGTCAAACATATTTTCGGTCCTGTTTTGTCTCACTATGCCCTGAAGAAGGCCCAAGCCGCTACGCGTGGGCATTTTTAGGTCCTTTTTGGATATGTCCAAGTTTCAATAAAGACATTTCTAATTACACGGACTGCCTTGGTCAGAGAGATTTGTTCTCTTTTTTTCATCTGAAACTACTAACCTTGGACCAAAGAGCAACCAACAAATATATTACTCAACTACAGAGAGGACTGAGCACGCCACTGACTCCAAACATACATTTTCGGTGGGTGTTGGACTCCGCCAAGGTTGTCTTTTGTCTCTGATTTTGTTTGCGATATTCATGGACAGGATCTCAAGGCGCAACCAAGGTGAGGAGTGTGTCCATTTTGGGAACCTGAGAATTGCATATCTGCTCTTCGCCGATGATGTGGTTTTATTGGCTTCATCAGAACGCGACCTCCAGCGCGCACTGGGGCGGTTTGCAGCTGAGTGTGAAAGGGCCAGGATGAGAGTCAGCACCTCCAAGTCTGAGGCCATGGTTCTCTACTTGAAAATGGTGGATTTCTCCCTCCGGATTGGGGGTGAGTTGTTGCCTCAAGTGAAGGAATTCAAGTATCTCGGGGTCTTGTTCATGAGTGAGAGTAGGATGGAGCGGGAGATTGACAGGCGAATTGGTGCAGCACTGCAGTAATGCAGACGTTGTGCCAGACTGTTGTAGTGAAGAGGGGGCTGAGCCAGAAGGCAACACTCTAAATTTACCAGTCAGTCTTCGTTCCAACCCTCACCTTTGGTCATGAGCTTTGGGTAGTGACCGAAAGGGCGAGATCGTGGATACAAGCGGCTCAAATGAGTGTCTTCTGTAGGGTGTCTGGGCTCAGTCTTTGAGATAGGGTGAGGAACAAATCTGGAGGGAGCTCGGAGTAGAGCTGCTGCTCCTTCGCGTCGAAAGAAGCCAGTTAAGGTGGTTCGGGCATTTGATTAGGATGCCTCCTGCATGCCTTACTTTGGAGGTTTTCCCAGCACATCCAACTGGGAGGAGACCCCGGGGTAGACCCAGAACTCGCTGGAGGGCTACATGTCCAATCTGGCCTGGGAATGTCTTGGGATCCCCCAGGAGGAGCTGGAGGGCGTTGCTGGGGAGAGGGCTATCTGGAGTTACCCTAGTTAGCTTGCAGCTACCGCTACCTGACCCCAGAGAAGCGGCTGATGATGAGTTGAGATGAGATTATGGATGTTGGGCTGCTGACACTAAAATGTTCCTATCACATACTGTTTTGTCGATATAACCTATTTTTGTGATGTCTGTGAATGTTCTCATTCATCCAGGTCATGGTTATCCAAGGGAGTTGAATCAAGTGCAACTGGACTTGGTATATATCCGTGAAGACGTTTCGCCTCTCATCCAAGAGGCTTCCTCAGTTCGTGCCTTTCTGACTAGACCAAGCTAGTCTGACTGGCTGGTGATGAGACTCAGATATTTATCCTCTAGGAGTCGTTGTCAGAGCTATTGATATGCGTGGCTCTTTGTGATCCGATGTTTACCAACGCCCGTCGCTAACAGAGCCATAGATATGCGTGGCTCTTTTCTGTACCGATGTTATGGCCGCGCCCGTCGTTATCGGAGCTATTGCTATGCGTGGCTCTCCTGTGCTCCGATGTCCAGCCGCGCCCATCACCATCGGAGCTATTGCTTTGCATTTGTTTAGCAGCGACGGTTGTTGGGGGTGTTAGTTTCGACTTCATTGTTCAGTGGTCATGAGAGTCGTTGGAGGCGTTAGTGGCCGACTGTTGTTCTTGGAGGCTAGGCTTCTTGAGTCTCCTGGGTAGAGATGAAAGGACGGCATTTTAAGTGGGAGAAAGGTGGTGTCGCAGACCACCTCCTCTGTTGAGGGATGGTTTTTCCAGTTTCGCATAGATGGCTTCCTTCACCCCTCTTTCAAACTATCTATCTTCTCTGTCCAAAATGTGTACGTTGCTGTCCTCGAAGGAGTGTGTCTTCTCCTTTAGGTGTAGATAGACTGCTGAGTCTTGTCCTGAGGAGTTTGGCCTTCTGTGTCGGGCCATCCGATTGTGTAGTGGTTGTTTGGTTTCTCCTATGTATAAGTCAGTGCAATCCTCATTGCATTGTACGGCATACACCAGATTGCTTTTATGGGTGTATGGTACACGGTCTTTGGGATGAACCAGTCTTTGTCGGAGTGTGTTGCTGGGTTTGAAGTATAGCAGGATGCGGTGTTTGTTGAAAATTCTCCCGAGTTTCTCGGAGACCCCAGAAACATATGGGATGACTGTGCTATTCCTTCTGTTCCTTTTCTCATGGTTGCTCAGCTGGTTGGTCTTTTTGGAACGTGTTGCAGTTTTCACAAAGGTCCAACTGGGGTAGCCGCAGGTTTTTAAAGCTCCCCTCAGGTGTTTGCGTTCTTCTCGTTGGGCCTGAGTGCTGCCGGGCACATTGTCAGCTCTGTGTTGCAAAGTTCTGATGACGCCCAGTTTGTGTTCCAGCGGGTGGTGTGAGTCGAAAAGTAGATATTGGTCTGTGTGTGTAGGTTTCCTGTAAACCCCAATGTGGAGGCTCCTGTCTTCCTCAATGTGGACGTCACAGTCCAAGAAGGGCAAACTGTTGTTCTTTACATCTTTCCTTGTGAACTTAATGTTCTTGTCCACTGAGTTGATGTGTTTGGTAAACGCTTGCACCTCTTGTGTTTGGATTTTGACCCTTGTGTCGTCCACATATCTGAACCAGTGGCTCGGAGGTGTGCCTCTGAAGGAGTTCAGGGCCCTGTGTTCTACCTCTTCCATATATAAATTGGCCACAATGGGCGATACTGGTGAACACATTGCACAGCCGTGTTTCTGTCTGGAAAACCAGCCCCTGAATTGGAAATATGTAATGTTCAGGCAAAGGTCCAGTAGTTGGCAAATCTGGTCTGGGCTGAGGTTGGTCCTATTGTGGAGAGTGTCGTCCCGTAGCAAACATTGCCTCACAGTTTCCAAAGCCTCCATGGTTGGGATGCAGGTGAATAACGAGGTCACGTCGTAGGATACCATGGTTTCATCCGGTTCCAGTTTTACACCTTAGACCTTGTCCACGAAGTCAATGGAGTTTTGGATATGGTGAGGTGTTTCGCCCACTAAAGGGGTCAAGATGTTGGCTATATGTTTGGCAATGTTGAACGTGACCGAGTTTATGCTGCTGACGATGGGCCTGAGGGGGGTTCCATCGTTATGGATCTTAGGGAGTCCATATATGCATGGAATGTTATCTTGTGGGTAGAGACGGTGGTATTGTATCCGATCAATGAATCCTCCTTTCTGTAGTTTCTGTAGGTACTCTATTATTCTCCTCTTGTAACCACTTGTAGGATCGCGCCTCAGAGGTTCATAGGTGTCGGTGTCGCTGAGTAATGACGTGATCTTGGCGTGGTAGTCTGTTGTGTTGAGGATAACCGTGCATCTCCCCTTATCTGCTGGAAGGATAGTGATGTTTTCGTCCTTGCTCAGGGCTGTCACAGCTTTCCTTTCCTCCATGGTTAGGTTTTGTGATTTCTCATCATATTTTAAGTCTGCTAGTATATTGTTCACAAAGCAAGATGTTTTGGTCAGTCCAAGCATGCCTGGGCATGCACTCAGTGTAGATGCTATGCAAATGTTGTCTTAAGCATGCCTGGGCAGGTTAGATGCTGGCAGACTGGCTATAAAAGCTGCTCAGATTTACAGATGCTGTTTGGACGCATGTTGATGCACATGTTCTTCAGGCAGTAGCATAGTGAGTAAGTAACTTAACAATAGCATTTGTTATCTTCAGCAAGATTTAATACAGCAGAAATGTCTTGTCAATGTTGCAACAACTGCGATACGTCCTGTTACATCTGTGGTGAGTATGCGCTTAAGGCTCAAAGACACACCATGACTGCACTAATAAAGAAAGCCTATGAACTCTACTTTGGATGTAAAATTGGTGACCAAGAGAAACACTGAGCTCCTCACATTTGTTGTGCAACATGTGCAGTCAACCTGACAGCCTGGCTCAGAGGTACTCTGAAGTCAAAGCCATTTGCAGTCTCAATGATATGTCGAGAATAGAAAGACCACGTTGACAGACTGTTACTTCTGTCTGACCAATGTATCGGCTTCTCTACTAATAATAAGAAATCTATTGAATACCCCAATCCGCCTTCAGCCATGAGACCGGTACCGAAGCCACCAGAGACATACAGCCTACATGAGGCAGATGAATAGGCTACAATGCATGAACCAGATTTGGAAAACAACACTGATCCATATGTTGAACGCTTTATGCCTGGTTATCCTCATCTGATAACACAACCAGAATTAAATGACCTGGTCAGGGATGTAGATTTGTCAAAAGCTAGAGCAGAACTACTTGGTTCAAGATTGCAAGGATGGGGTTTGCTGTCACCACGTACAAAAATTTCTATCTTTCAGAACCGTCAAGAACATTTGTCAAACTTCTTTACGCAGGTTGACTTTACGCAGGTTTCTGCACTGACATTAACGAATAGTTCATGGCTTTGGGTTGTGTGCATGACCCACAACAATGGCGTCTTTTCATAGATTCGTCAAAGTTAAGCCTGAAAGCTGTCCTGTTGCACAACGGCAATGTCCACCCTTCAGTTCCCATTGGCTATGCAGTACACATGAAAGAAACCTACAATAAACAGGGAACTGTTGTTGAAACACATACAGTACAACAAACAACGGGAACATCTGTGGTGATCTAAAAGTACTGGCAGTGCTACTAGGAATGCAGCTCGGATATACAAAGTACTGTTGCTTCCTTTGTGAATGGGATGGCCGCGCTAAAGAGTCACATTACATTGAAAAGAACTGGCCGCTCCGTAAACATTTCGTTCCAGGGCAAAAAAAAAAGTGTGGCGTATAAACCACTTGTCGACCCAACAAAGATATTTCTGGCTCCTCTTCATATAAAACTCGGATTGATGAAACATTTTGTGAAAGCAGTGAACGAAGAAGGTGGTGGATTTCGCTATTTGAGACAGACGTTTCCAAGAATAACTGATGCCAAGATTAAGGAAGGCATTTTTGTTGGTCCACAAATCAGACAGGTCATCAGTGACAGGGAGTTAGAAGATCTGCTAGTGGGGCCAGAGAAAATGCCATGGAAGGCGTGTAAGGAGGCTGTTGAGAATTTTCTTGGCAACTGCAGAGAACCAAACTACATTGAGTTGCTTGACAACATGCTTAAAGCATAAAAACCATGAAGGGCAACATGTCAATCAAAATTCATTGTCTGCATTCACACTTGAACTTCTTCCCTGCTGATCTTGGTGCAGTCAGAGACGAACATGGTGAAAGGTTTCACAAGGACACTGTGACCATGGAAAAGAGGTATCAGGGCAACTGGAATCCATCAATGCTGGCCGACTATTGTTGGACATGAGAGGCACCAGATGCTGAGTACAAATAAAAATCAGCTGCAAAACATTTGAAGCTCAGTTGAATGCGCACAATGTGTCAGCATCATTATGTGATTAAACATGTTGCATTCAATAAAAGTTATTTTAATGTTTCTCCAAATTCCTACGTGATACGGCAAATCGTAAAGTATTTTTGTGTTCAGCTTGACATTGTCTGTCATAATGTCTATTTTCATTTCAGGAAGCAAAATATTTGAAAAAATTTGCTGTCTATTGTTATTTAGAACCAAGTGTGTCCCCTGCTTATCTTAGGTGAATGCATAGAGCTTTACCTCTTTGTAATTACACCCACAATTGTGCATTTTCCAACAAACAATCTTATTATCGTCATCACTGTTGTTATAAGGGCATATCAATTATAATTCGTATGACGTTAGCTTCGATGGCTGGCGATTCAGACCGTTGGCACTTGCAGTAAGAATGAGGAGGCCATTCAGCTTTTCAATAGCCTGCATACGGAGGAGCCACTGGTTCATTCACACTTGGGTACCGGAGCACATTCACGTATTGTCTGGCTGAAGTGGTCGTCACTAATGAATGAATGATGATGATTTATGAATGAATGATGACTTATTTCAAATATGTAAATAAGCAGGATATAACATGCAGATAAGCCATTGCCAATAATCTGAAGTGATCAACAAACCCACACAGCAAACTAAGTGAACAAATCTTTGTATGCATCAGATTATTTGTTACATGTTGGAAAAGGAGTAGGAGGAAGTATTCACTTGTTTTGTCCTACCCCTTCTCACCTACTCTTTTTAAGTTAATTCAGCTACTATACATTTCAAACTCAATTCCCACTGTACTGTGTAGTTCAAATTCAATGCAAATTGTGCTGCACAATAAAAACTCAACTGCTGTGAACCAGGGGTTAAAGTGGGATTTGGTAAGTGGGGGATCTCTGTATTAGAGGTGGGCAAAAGTGCGGGAGTGATAGGTAGCTAGCTAACGTTAGGTTAGCTAACCACTGGTCCAGTAGTCCCGACGTTAGCATTGTTAGCTAATAATAGCTACCGGTAGCTAACGTTTGCTAGCTAGTTAGTTATTTGAATGAAAATATTGCATGGCCAGAGCTAAGGTTGGACAAACATAACTAGCTAGCTACCGGTAACGTTACCGGATGCTACCGATAGTTAGCTTGCCTAGCAGCATTCAAACAACTAGCCAGCAACGTCAGCAACTAGCTAGCAACGTTACCGGGTGGAAGATAGCTAGTTAGCAAGCTAGCTAACGTTACGTTCGCTAACGTTAGTTGCTTGAATGAAAACCACAGCAGAGCTAGACAAAACTATTGGAAATACTATTGGAAATACACTGAAGATACTCACTCTTTATGCCTCCCAATCCAGGATAATAGTGCAGGTAGCAGGTTGACGCTCTCTCGAGTCTTGTCTGCCTGGTGCGGTGAACTGACCCTGACCCGTGAGTGTGAAGCCAGTCTCTTTTGATGTCAAGTCTGATGAAGCCACGCAGCAGGCAGGTGCGGGTCACGTGAGGACGCGATATCATTCAAACTTTTAGAAAAAGTAAAGTAGTATAAAAATAGAAGAACGGCTTTATTTGCGATTTATTTTGTAATTCTTGTGAATTGGCTGCATCATGTTTTTTGTTTTAAATTTTACTGTGACAAAATGGTTGAAATTACTCCTGTCTACAGAGTGCCGGATCTCAGCTCCGGTTGACTTGGGGGAGGAGGAGGGGAAGTGCCGGTGTCGGGATCCGGGTAGCTCCGGCCCACTTTAAACACTGCTGTGAACAATAGGAGGAAAAAAATAGTCATGGTCAGTCTATCCTAATTTCAAGAACATGCATTTAAACACAAATAGTCTGGAAAAGTCATGGAAGATTGAGTCTCTTTTAGTTTTGGAGAAATATATATATATATATTGTGGAGTTAGAAAACAACGAGACAGGAGACGTGAGAGTAGACGTAGTCGAGGTAGTTTACTAGCTCCAACTTTACATGTCATATATTCGACAACGACACTCAACTCTCTGGACCGGAAGCGGAAGTGCATTCTCTCTTAGGTGAATGTCTCTAGTTATATAGATGTGGGTCACCACACAGGCCCCCCCAGAATTCACCTACACAAAACAATGCAAAACAGCAAAAGCGCAACTCATGAACATAAAAATAGACTCTACAACAGAACAGTCAATGACATAGTGCAAAGTCACGGGGAAAACAAGTGACGAGTCGGGGGGTGGACCCTGCGGCCATAACGGCTGCGCTTCACAGGAGGGGAAACAGATGGGGCCGAAACCCGGGCCATAGGCGGGGCCGAAGCAGGAACAGAGGCAGGTGCCGGGGCCGACCTAGGAGGGCGTCCCCGCCGCGGGGGTAGGGCCAATTGCATTGGCTCCCCAATGTCCAAGTGAGCAGGCTTGAGACGGTCTATAGCGACCCGCTCCGGCCTGCCCCCCATGTCCACCACAAAGTTCTTATCCCCCGCCTCCAGGACGCGGAAGGGCCCGTCGTATGGGGGCTGCAGCGGGGACCGATGGCTGTCGTGCCTAATGAAGACGTACCTCGCCGATGGCAGATCCTTGAGGACGTAGGACCGGGGGAGGCAGTGTTGAGACATCGGAACGGGAGCGAAGGCACCGGCAGCGCTCCGGGACGCACTGAGGTGAGAGGCGGCCGACCAGGGAGTCGTAGCATCCGGAAGAAACTCCCCCGGAACTCGCAGGGGCTGGCCATACACCAGCTCAGCGGAGGAGGTCTGGAGGTCTTCCTTCGGGGCCGAACGCAGGCCGAGCATGACCCATGGGAGCCGGTCCATCCAGTCGCAGCCAGTGAGGCTTGCCCGCAGAGCGGCTTTCATGTCCCGATGGAACCGCTCACAAAGTCCGTTGCTATGCGGGTTGTACGCCGTAGTGCGGTGGATCTTCATCCCCAGGTGCTCAGCGACCGCCGTCCAGAGCTCCGAGGTAAACTGGGAGCCCCGGTCGCTCGTGATGTCACCCGGTGTGCCGAAACGGGCCACCCAGCAGCCGATGAACGCCCGTGCTACCTCTGCTGCCGTCGTGGAGGACAAGGGAATAGCCTCTGGCCACCTGGTGGCCCTGTCCACAATAGTGAGGAGGAACGTATAACCACGGGAGGGGGGCAGGGGACCCACCAGGTCAACATTGACGTGGTCAAACCGCCTCTCTGGAACCACAAACGGCGCCAAAGGGGCCTTGGTATGGCGGTGCACCTTGGCGCGTTGGCACGCCACACAAGAGCCGGCCCAGGCTCTAACATCCTTACGGAGCCCAGGCCAAACAAACTTGACGCTCACCAATTTGGTCGAGGCCTTCACTCCCGGGTGGGAAAGGACGTGGACGGTGTCGAAAACTCGGCGCCGCCAGGAAGTAGGCACCAGGGGGCGCGGTTGACCGGTGGAGATGTCACAGAGGAGGGTGGTGTTGGCCGCGTCGAACGTCACGTCCTCCGGCCGTAGCGCCGTAGGGGTCGACCGGTAGTCTTGAACGGTCGCGTCCTTGGCTTGGTCCGCTGCCATAGCGGCGTAGTCGAGTCCCAAGTGAACGGCGTTAACAACCGCCCGTGAAAGGCAGTCGGCGACGGAGTTATCCTTGCCCGACACGTGTTGTATGTCCGTGGTAAACTCGGAAACCGCCGCGAGATGACGCTGCTGACGCCCAGACCACGGTTCTGAGGTTTTGGCCATACAGAACGTCAGCGGTTTGTGGTCCACGAAAGCGGTGAACTGTCGGCCCTCCAATAGGAACCTAAAGTGTCTGGTTGCGAGGAAGAGACCCAGTAGTTCCCTATCAAAGGTGCTGTATTTGCGCTCGCTCTCACGGAGTTGTTTACTGAAGAACGCCAACGGCTGCCAGCCCCCCCCCACCCACTGCTCACACACGGCCCCCACGGCGTAGTCGGAGGCATCCGTTGTAAGGGCTATGGGGGCGGCAGGCGACGGGTGAGCTAGCAGCGCAGCGTTGGCCAGCGCGGTCTTGGCGGCCACAAAAGCCTCGTCCATCCCCGAAGACCAGTCCAGCTCGTCCTTAGACTTCTTACCCCGCAGGGCCTCATACAGGGGACGCATGATGTGGGCGGCACGGGGCAGGAAACGGTTATAAAAGTTCACCATGCCCAGGAATTCCTGCAGCGACTGTACAGTGCGGGGGCGGGGGAACATGGTGACAGCCTCAACCCTGGCAGGGAGGGGAACGGCCCCCTGTGGAGTGATGTGGTGCCCGAGGAAGGTGATGGACGACTCCCCGAACTGACACTTAGCTGGGTTGATGATGAGGCCGTGTTCGCTGAGCCTGTCAAACAGCTGTCTGAGGTGCGTCATGTGTTCCTCCGCCGACGCGCTGGCCACGAGGATGTCGTCTAAGTACACAAACAAAAATGGCATGTCGCGGAGCACAGAATCCATAAGGCGCTGAAACGTCTGCGCCGCCCCTTTAAGGCCGAAAGGCATACGTAAAAACTCAAAGAGCCCAAAGGGTGTGATGACAGCCGTTTTTGGGACATCCAGTGGGTGGACCGGCACTTGGTGATACCCCCGCACTAAGTCGATTTTGGAATAGATGGCAGCGCCCGCCAGGTGGGTAGAGAAATCTTGTATGTGCGGTATGGGGTACCGGTCGGGGGTCGTGGCATTGTTTAGGCGACGGTAGTCCCCGTTGGCCTTAGTAACCATGTGAAGAGGGGAAGCCCACGGGCTGTCAGAACGGCGGACAATGCCGAGGCGCTCCATAGTCGAAAACTCCTCCCTGGCTATTGCGAGCTTGGCCGAGTCGAGGCGTCGGGCCCGGGCGTAAACTGGGGGCCCCACTGTGGTGATATGATGTTCCACGCCGTGCTTGGCCACCGCCGAGGAGAAGGTGGGTGTGGTCAGCTCGGGGAAATTTGCGAGCAGGCGTTGGTATGGATCCCCGGTGGAGAGTGTGTTAGCGAGGCACAGCGCTCCAGCGCCCCCAAGCGTGCAGGGGTATGACGCAAAAGAGACGGCATCAATCACGCGACAGTTTTTAACATCCACCAGCAGGTTGAAAGCACAGAGGAAATCCGCACCTAGGAGCGGGGTGGATACAGCAGCCATCACAAAGTCCCAGCCGAAACGTCGGCCGCCAAAACACACGTCCACATGTCTGATACCGTACGTCCGAATGGACGTGCCGTTGGCGGCGTCCATCTGGGGGCCGTGACTGTCGGTCATCGTGTCCACAGCTTGTGCTGGTAGTATGCTGCGTTGAGCGCCAGAGTCAACCAGCAGCCGCCGGCCCGACAAGGAGTCTCTGATGAACAACAGCTTGCAGTCACGGCCGGCGCCCATAGCCGTTAACGAGCGCCGGCCTTGGCGTTTCCCTGAACCCTGTAACTGCAGGGTTTGCGACACCGTTTTGCTTTTGCCCCAAACCTGGCATGGTAATAACAGAGCCCGTCGTCAGGTTGGCGGCGGGCTGTCACCGCAGCCGCGGTGTCCATATAGTCGTACACAGGTGGTGGTGGGGCGGTCTGGTGGGGTAGCAGAGCATGCACAAACTGTTGCCGGTTGGCCAGGAAAACCCTGTCTGCTTCAGCAGCCAGAGAACGGTAGTCCTTGGAGGCGGCGAGAGGAGAACTGGCCAGTGCTGTGCGTACAGGTGCGGGGAGCTGCCTCAGAAAAATGTGTGTGAAAAGAAAGGCCGGATCAGCCGATCCCAGCACAGACAGCATTTTTTCCATTAAATCAGACGGTTTGCCGTCGCCGAGGCCATTCGGGGACAGTAAACGGTCTGCCTTCTCCAGCTCCGACAGTTCAAATAGTTTCAGGAGGAATGTCTTTATAGCATTGTACTTGCCAGCAGCTGGCGGAGCTTCCAACAGTGTCATTGCTCGCGCCGTTGTCGATGCGTCTAACGCCGCCACTACGTGGAAGTACTGCGTTGCATCCTGCGTTATCCCTCTCAGCTGGAACTGGGCTTCCACATGTTGAAACCACGGCCGTGGATTATGCTGCCAAAAGTCGGGTAGCTTCACAGTAGCGGTGTAAATGCTAGCGTTAGCAATAGCCATGTTGTTAGCACCGGCGTCGTCGTTGTCAAACATACTCGTATTAGTTGTTCGATCACGTCGGGGTCACCAATGTGGAGTTAGAAAACAACGAGACAGGAGACGTGAGAGTAGACGTAGTCGAGGTAGTTTACTAGCTCCAACTTTACATGTCATATATTCGACAACGACACTCAACTCTCTGGACCGGAAGCGGAAGTGCATTCTCTCTTAGGTGAATGTCTCTAGTTATATAGATGTGGGTCACCACAATATATATATATATATATATATATATATATATATATATATTAAGGGCCTGCGTACATTAACGTGTGCTTTGATGCAAGTCAAAGCAGAGGAACAGGTTGTACGCCGAGTACGATCGCCCCAGACTTTGAAACTCTTATCAACAGTAAAGCACATCCCCGACTACCGCATTAGCTTCCCCAAATGCCTGGTAAGTCAAAGCAGCCCGTTTAGTAGGCCTACACAGAGATATTATCATATTATGTGTGTAAGCACAGTTGTGCAGTTATGATGGTCATTTTATTCATATTTACCAGGATCAGCAGCATGCAGTTGTGATGTTCATACTCATCAGTTTATTAAATCAGGATCCGTTTGTTATTGCTAGAGTAATGCACTCTAAATGCAGGGATGAAAATATTTGTTTATTCTATGTTATTAAAAGGTCATGATGACATTGTGTATTTGAGTTTACTAGCCAATTTGTGCTTGGTTTGAATTCGATAACAGCGGGCTGCAACTTAATGACCATGTGAAAATGTGGATCTCAACACCAGACCAGTTGAGAACCACTGATTTGTGGGTCCAGTGGGTATTATAGTGATCCAGGGTTATTGCACAATGCCACAATGAGTTAGCTGTTTATAAGTGTGATGGCGACGGGGAAGAAACTGTTCCTGTGTCTGATGGTTTTGGTGTACAGTATTCTGTAGCACTTATCAGAGGGGAGAATATGGAACAGGTTGTGTCCAGGGTGTAAGGGGCCTGCAGTGATTTTTCTTGCCCCTTTCCCAACTCTGGTGGTGTACAAGTCCTGGATGGTGGGCAGGTTGGCACCGATAATTTTTTTCTGCAGATCTGACTCTCCGTTGTAGTCTGGTTCTGTCCTGTTTGGTGGCTGATCTGAAGTGCAGAGAACAAACTCGGTGACTGCTGGTTAAATCTGGATTAGCAGCTCCTGAGGTAGGTTGTATGTCCTGAGCTGGCACAGGAAGTATATCCTCTGCTGGGCATTTTGATGACTGTGTTGATGTTGGACTCCCACTTCAGGTCCTGGGAGATTGCAGAACCCAGGAACCTAAAGGATTCCACGACCAACAGTGCTGTTGAGTATGATGGGGGGGGGTGATGTAGGACTCCTCCTCAAGCCCACTGTCATCTCCACAGTTTTCAGTGTGTTCAGCTCCAGGTTGCTGTATACAGACTCATCTTTGTCTCAGATGAGGCCGATGACAGTTGTGTCATCTGCAAATATCAGGAGTGAAACAGATGGGTCTCCAGAGGTTCAGTCATTGGTGTAGAGGGAGAAGAGCAGTTTGGCCCCTGTCAAAGTCACTCAGGTTGTTACTCCAGCCCATTTCTCCTGCATCCAAGACATTGACTGTGAGAACAGAATGTTGCTTACCATCTAATCTACCCAGACCTTGACATGTGCCCTTGTTTGGAGATGATCAACGTTATTTGGTTCGCTTGTGAGTGGTCATAATGTTTTGGCTCATCGGTGTAGCTGCAGCCCTTAAGTTTGTGGTAGCCCCCCAAAAACAGAACAGCTACAGTTGGCACCTAAAAGCAAAAATGACGTATCCCATTAACCATTTGCCCAGTCAAACTAAAATATGATAATTGATTTCCCTTGGTTCTCGCCCATATATTATTATCAAACAAGGGGTGGATCTTAAGACTGAAATAGACTACTTTTCATAATTTACATATCAATCCCTTGCAGCAGGTTTACCAGGATCAACCTTGGCAGAAGGAAAGATAAGATTCCTGGACCACAATCCAATTCAGTTTCAGTGTTTGTACAGCCTACATCATTCTTGCCTCAGAATTTTCTGATAAACTAGAAAACAAAACAAAAAAAGTTATCAGGAAAGGATTGTTTAAACACTGGTGTGAAACAGAGAGGGTGCAAGTGCACCTTGTTAGTTGGCTTGTTAGAAGACTGGACCAACGTTGCCCTCGCTATTCTTTTTTCATCTAAACATTTCAAACTTTTTGCAAAATACAGAAGCCATAGAGAAGCCTAAGTGTGTGGGGGACCATCCCAACACTTCATTCACAGCAGTGGTAATGTGGACTCTGACCCTGGTCCAACACTACACAAAGACACACACACTTGCATGCACGCACGCACGCACACACACGCACACACACACACACATGCACACGTACACACATGGCATGACACTGATCAGGTTACAGATATGAACCACACAGAAAAGACAGGGAACACAAGAAAGGATATACACTGAATCAAACTTACAGCCACTACACAGCTCATATGATTTTGAATAATGAAAGAAAAATTACAAACTTCACACTTACAAAATGTCTAGAACAGACTACTCATTTGGGATCCCATCCTGTCAGCAAAAGAACAAGCATTTTGAATTTGATCAACTCCTGATCCAAATTGAAACACAGTTATTAACTCATTAAAATAACACTACAGATCAGTGGCGGAGAATAATTCAACCAGTTATACCCAGTTAAATAATTTTACAAAAATTGCAAATATTTATAGCACTAACGAGGTCTCCCTTTCCAGAGAACAGGTGGCGTTTGAATGACACAAGTGCAAGCAGAATCTGACTTAGCGAACAAGATACATGTCACATTTTGTTCACCTTTGCGGTTACACCGCAAATATATGTGAGTCCTGAAACCTACTGGTAGTTATCTTGGACATATTGATGGCAAGTAGTCAACGTACACTGCCGTTCAACTATTTTAGTCAACTGAGACGGACAGTCCCATATTTCATTGACTCTTGCTAGAATCATAATTATGTCAAAGCGTTAATATTATTTTGATGAAGTGAAAAGCAATATACAACCCTACAACATATTAAGAAGTACATGGACTGAGACAGAACAGTCTTTCCTATGAGCACGTTGTTTCAGTGTGTATTAATGCTGGAAAACAACACACATGATGTAATTTTCCTAAAGCCGTTTCATCTTCCATATACCTAACATGTCTTCAACATGTGCTAGTGCGCAAATGCTAGTGTTTTAATGTCAACAGGTGCCATGCCATATTTGCACCCGTTGCACTTACTACACGTTTTCAAAATTTGATATTATCCGAAGTTCTAAGCATCTAGATTTTTTTTATACTGTGTTTGTTTGTTTTTTAATCTTCACACTTTTTCCCCCCAAATGTATTTGAAATCTACTTTCTTCCGCTGTTGTGAACATTAAACATTCAACTTTCTTACATAGATCGTCAAAGTCTAACTTACCCTAATTGTTAGGATATATATTTATATATATTGCATATTTGCCTCCTTGTGAGTCAACATAATATTGCGTGGTGTCAGAAGTGAAAGCTATGGCGAAGTTCCCTCCAACAGAAAACTTCAACTTTGGTCATCCAAAGCTCTAGCCCAATAGGAAACAGTGATTCTAGCGTGTTGAAGATTTCATAGATATCGCGAAGTGCAAGGAGAAAGAATACCGATTCGATATATTCCTGAATAAACATCCAGCAGTTAACAGCCTATGACAGCAGCCATGTCCATTAAAAGGATAAGGTGTCCAATGAGTTCAGCAACAGTATAGGGCTACTGAAAATAACACCAATGAAAATACAACTTAAAGAGGGCAGTGCCATATTCTGTCACAACAGCAATAAAGAGTGTCAGTAAAGCAAGAGCTGGGCAGGATGGTTTAGGCAAGTAAACACGGGCGATAACGAAGGTTACGCATTGTAACCCTTGTTCTATGATCACACGTGGAACCCTTTAAAGCAGTGGTTCTCAACCTTTTCGAGTTGCCACCCCCCAGAATAATCAGGTTTGTGTTTGTGGACCCCCCCCCCAGCACTGGGATATTTAACTTAATGAAAACATGATTGCTCATAAACTGCCCGAGGCTGTTCACGGGTTACTGTAATTCAACACATGAAGCTACCATACTCTCACAGGAAGACCATTGCTTTGCCCACAGACAGAATAAAAACTAATTCAATTTTGGCTTTAATTTGTGTTTTAGATTTAGTAAAATAAGGAATCCAGCCACTGGGGATGCACAAGTCAGTGCATTCTTAATAAATGAGGAGGGTTCTGTCAGGGAGGGCACCCGGCATAAAACATTTGCCAAATCAAATATGCATAAATCAGATTTCCATACCAAATCAGTCAAGGCCTGGTTTACTAATGACCGCCAGCCACCAGTACTGTTGGTCAGCAGGGTGGCAGTGAAAACTATGCTACTGTTGGCGAAGGAGAAGAAGGGGATGGCAAACCCAGAGGCAGCGGAAGAGGAGGAAGGGTAGGAGTGTGGAGGTGAGAGTCAGAACTCTAAATGTTGGCACTATGACTGGTGAAAGGAGCGAGCTGGCTGATATGATGGAGAGAAGGAAAGCAGATATACTGTGTGTGCAAGAGACCAGGTAGAAAGGGAGTAAGGCCAGGAGCATTGGAGACGGGTTCAAACTCTTCTACCATGGTGTGGATTGGAGGAGAGTTTGGGGTAAGGGTAATGCTGAAGGAAGAGTATGTCAACAGTGTGTTGGAAATGAAGAGCATGTCAGAAAGAGTGATGAGTATGAAGCTGGAAATCAAAGGTGGGATGATGAATGTTGTCAGTGTCTATGCCCCACAAGTTGGGTGTGAGATGGCAGTCAAAGAAGAATTCTGGAGTGAGTTGGATGAAGTGATGGAGACTGTACCCTCAGAGGAGAGAGTGTTGATTGGTTTGGACTTCAGTGGGCATGTTGATGAAGAAAATGATACACTGATACAATGATACACAATACACAAGCACTAACGTGTCAGGCCAGGACTCCGCAGTCTACACCCATCGACCAGTCAGTGGCCACTCCTTCAAGGATGAAGATGTGCACATCCTTGACAGGGAAGAATGCTGCTTTGAACAGGGCGTCAAAGAGGCTGTCTACGTGAAGAGGGAACGACCATCACTGAACTGAGGGGGAGTGCCTAGGAGTACATCTGTCGCCACTTTACACTGCTGTGATTGCAATCATTCCGTAATCCTCTGTGAATAGTACACATGGCCATTGTAACTTTAGTTAATGGTCACGGCAATTTGCATATAACACCGATCATTGTTTTCAGTCGTTATGCCAGTATTGTTTATAAGGGTCTTCTCCAGGATCGCCACGTTGTCGTGGTGGAGAAGCTTGCATGCACCAATGATTCCAAGAGCTATGCAGTCCGGAGCTTGGCTGCTGGTAGGATCACCCAAGGTGGATAGGTCAAGGGAGAGATTCCAGACGAAGCACGAGCCAACAAAGCTCAACGGTGGAACTGGCGGAAGATGTCTCCAGGTCACAATGGCAGTGAAGGTGGATGAAGGCTGCAACAGAGGGTGGTCCCCAATCATCTTGTTTCTCCATGCCATTGGACTCTGGCCACCCCCCTGCCAAGGACCTTGTGGTGGCTGCAAGGTGCATCAGCCACTCCATGTAAAAAGCTGTCACGCGCAGGCATCCTCCCATCATGCGGCACCAGGATCGGCTTCTACACCCACCTGAGGACCCAGAGGGAGGACGGTCATACTTGACCCCGAGTGACTGCCGATGATTTTAAGGACGGGGATACCTACAGTCAGTTGAGAGTGAAGGAGGACACTTAGATGAGTGATGAAACATTTCTCTCAATAAACGTTGTATCCAGATGAACTGATTCAACTTTCGGTGAATTGTCTGTGAATGTTCGCATTCATCCAGGTCATGGTTATCCAAAGGAGTTGAATCAAGTGCAACTGGACTTGGTATATATCTGTGAAGACGTTTCGCCTCTCATCCAAGGAAGCCTCTTGGATGAGAGGCGAAACGTCTTCACGGATATATACCAAGTCCAGTTGCGCTTGATTCAACTCCTTTGGATTTCGGTGAATTCATTCATGGATTGGTAGACTGCAACAGAAAAGTTATTGACAAGTTTGCCCAGATGAAAGATTGTCGTGCATCTTTTCTTTTCAAGCAATGAACATCACTGGTGAGTATATTTTGCATTATTACAAGGCGTGTCATTTTGGCTGTAGGTTAAGGTCCAGAAGGCAATGGGTTACTCTGTTCTGAAGTGTTGCTTTAGATGTATTATTACAGTTGCAGACCACAATGTTTGTACACTGCTTGACAGGGCTTAAATTGGGCCGGGGTTGTCCGGGGTTCAGCACCGCCACATAACATCTCAAACGTCATCAGGTGGAGTTGAGCACTGGCAAGAAAAAACATCTTCCATCAACAATTAATTTTATTCATACATTTTTATTCTGCCTTCTTTTTTAAAAGAATACATATATTACATTCTGGCCATACAAGTAAGTAAGGATTTAGGTTTTTTTTTCAAGTTTAAAATGACGTTGCGTCATCACTTTCACGGTTAGTGGTGAGCTGACGGTCGTATCCACTGGCTGCCACGCTCGACTCATGCGGGACCCAGCGAAGGCACACCCCAGGGGAAAATGTCCGCTCAGTGTATTGAGTTCATGAGTTTATTAACCGGTGGGGAAATTTCCCCACCCAATGGCTGCTGGGATGGACTCCAGCTTCCCGCGACACTACGTAGGATAAGCGGTTTGAATTAATGAAATTTCCTCACCGTGGCGCAAGTGAGTATACCATGCAGTTCGTCTGATATTCTGACTAAACAATGTCTCCTCTATCAACATTGATATGTTGGCAAACTGCTGTAAACTTAACTACAAACCAGCAACCACAGTGATTCATTATCAAGTGTTTTAGTTTTAAATCAAGGCAAATTCATCCTCAGACAGCCAAGTAAGTTATTTTAGCTAGCTAGGTATGGCAGTGATGTCAGCAGCCAGGGCCATTTTGCTAGGCTTAATTTTGTGACTGAATTGATATGAGCCATCCCGTTAATCAAGTTAGGCCGGAGGCCAGTGTGTGGCATAGGTGGATGGCAAGGTAGGGCGAAATATAGGTCAGAAAGTGACAGGTTTAATAAGACTGTAAATTGCTCTGATATTCCGCTTCAACAATGTTTCAATTTTACAAAATGATAATAACGCAAGATAGTTTGCCTTAGCTTGCCTCCAATCTTTTGAAAGAGAGAAGAAGCCACTTTATTTTGTCATTGTACAGTTACAATGAAATGTGTTCTCTGCATTCAACCCATCCTATTGAATAGGAGCAGTGGGCAGCTGCAGCACCCAGGGACCAACTCCAGTTCTTCTTTCTGTTGCCTTGCTCAGGGACACAGACAGGAGTATTAACCCTAACATGCATGTCTTTTTGATGGTGGGAAGAAACCGGAGCACCCGGAAGAAACCCACGCAGACATGGGAGAACAATCAAACTCCACACAGAAAGGACCTGGGATGGCCTGGGGTTCGAACCCAGGACCTTCTTGCTGTAAGGCAACAGTGCCAACCACTGGGCCACTGTGCTGATTCAATATTTTGGTAGCCAAAAGTCATGGAAGGGTTTGGAAATTTGAAAAGGTGTTGGTAGCCTTTGTATATTTGTAAACTGTAAATTACACCCAGATTAATGTAACTATTAAAGAGACTGTTCTATGCATATTACTTTGGATTATTATTCTCTTCTTTAGTGGTAACAGCACCATTGATACAGATACACAGGCGAGTACACTTACAGAAAGATTTTATTGCCAGCTGTAGTTTTGCGCACTGCCAACAGCATTTGTAGAATGGTGTTTTAGTTTTCAGAGCAGAGGGTTTTCTCACCTAACATCCATCCATTATCCAAACCGCTTATCCTGCCGTCAGGGTCGCGGGGATACCGCAGCCTATCCCAGCAGTCATTGAGCGGCAGTCATTGTCTTACCTTGTTATATTTTGTTCACAGTTTTTCAAATGTTATCAATCAGATATTTTAGTCTATGCGCACACACGTGTACGTGTACCCATGGCAACCGCAAAACCACAGCCCCCCCCCCCCCCACACACACACACATAACAAATCCCAATTCAACCCCTGCTGCTTGGTAACTTTGGATTTGTACTGTGATGCCGTATAACAAGGTAGTATTCCAGTTGTGAGATCAAATGCTGTTATTGATGATGTCACTCATATCCCTGTCTCCACTTCCGCTAATTCCTGCACTGTTACATTAATGGGTGCATTTTTGATTTCATTCATTGATGAGGTGTGTTTGTGTGTGGATTCATTGAGCAAGTAGGTTTACATGTAGTTTAATTTTTTAATCGGATGCTGCCCATACAGAGTTTATTGTACCCCACTAACCCCACCAGGCTTTCTGTGCCAGAGACGCAACTGGCAGCAATCAAAGTCTCCTCCATCCTGGCTCACTAAAAAAAAAAGCTACAGCCAAGTGGGGCCAACTACACACATGCCGTTCAAAGTTCACCTAAGTTCGGCTCCACACGAAGCGAAGATGCGAATTTCCTTCACTGCCGGAAGTGAATGTTTTATTTGCCCCTTCGCTCGCATAGAATGGAAGTGAATGGGAGGCGAATGTTCACCAATGTTCATGTCGCCCAAGTGTGACCGTACCTTTATAGGGGACGGAGAGAAAAAAATTAAACTCAAAAAGGATCTTAAGTGAGAAACGAAAGCAATAGATAATTTCATTTTGACAAAAGATAAAAGATAAAACCCAGTAGAAATGTAAACAGTCAAGACGTATAGATATGCGCAACAGAAGAAACACAATAAAATGGATAAACTGAAGTGTGAGTTAACGTAACAGCAGGTGAAGTTTGACATTCCTTTAGAAGGCTGGTGAATGAAGAGAGAGAGGAGTGCTCCAGATGGTTTCCTCCCCCAGTTATGTCTATACAGTGGGGGAACATCAAAATCACTCGTAATGGAGGCTTAGCAATGTGGTACGGTATCCTATCTGCAAAAACAAATGAAAGTTTCTAGAAAAAATGTTAACCTGTCTTCTAGGTTATAATCAGAATCAGATTTATTGGCCATGTAAGTTTGCACACATGGAATTTGGCTCTGGTTTCATGGCTCTCTGTGTACTTAATATAGAATAACAACACAACAATCTTCAGCTACATACACACAAGGATTGACTATATAGAGAAATACGGGCAAAATAAGAGGCAATAAAGTGCGATGGTGCAGAAATACAGCAAACAGCCCTAAGAGATGTATTCCATCCGCTGCAGGAAGAGGGCACAGGGGTTCATCAAAACCAACACTCGCCCAGACTATCATTTATTCACATTCTTGCCATCTGGAGAGCATTATCGTAGTATGAGGCCACACACCTCTCGTTTTAGGAAAAACTTTTATCCTTAGGCAGTAAGACTCACAACAGCCAGTAATAGTGCTTTTCTAGTCTACCGACCACACAAAGCACTTTACAATCTATGCCTCCCATTCACCCATTCACACACACATTCATTCATTCATACACTGATGGCTGAGGCTGCCATGCAAGGCGCCAATCTGCTCACCAGGAGGAGTTAGGGGTTCGGTGTCTTGCTCAGGGATACCTCGGCACGCTCTCTGGAGGAGCTGGGGATCGAACCAGCGACCTTCCGATAACTAGATGCTCTATCTCCTAAGCCATGCCGCCCCTAGTGAAGTTTTAACTACTACTCCAATTTGTAATTTTTTGTATGTTGGTGTTTGTTGATGTGTACTTTACTTTGTTGTAATGTTTTCAATTGTGTCTGTGTGTACAGTTAACTGCTAGGCTGACAGGTGGTTATTATTGATATGTCGGTATACTGCATGTTGCTGTGTGCGTATTCTATACGGTGATATACATTGTTGTCACAACTCACAAGCTTTTATCCATCCATCCATTATCTGAACCGCTTACCCTGCTCTCAGGGTCGCGGGCTTTTAACTGCATTGAAATGCACGGCGCTTTTTTTTTTAACGCATAGATTACTTTGAAAAGCAAAAAGTATTTATGAAAGCAATTTACTATGCGACTGCCAGGTGCAAGGGGACGAGCCAAACTGGCTCTTCGGTATGAGCACAACTTTCAAAATGACGGTTTTGAACGTTCAAACGTGGTTGAATCAAAGAATCGCCATGAGCGTGGCGTGTAACATCTGATGTTAATCAACAGCAGGTGAAGGAAATACTCAAATTAAGGTGTGTTGCTTGCCAAGAGTTTGACTTTTTCCCCAACTTTTTCCCAACACTTCCCAACTGAAGCACAAACTGTAGCAGTAAACTGTGCCAACGGAATTACACACGCCCTAGTCATTTGCTAGGTTTATGCCCTTATAAATAGGCCAGGATGTCACAACACTTGAAGCAAACAGTAACCAACCCAACATCTATCTTCCTGCCATTACAAGTATATAAATGAATAGAAATAACTGAATGAATTCTTTTTGAAACTCTTAGCCCAAGTTAGTTTAGTTTTGTGCTTATGGCATGCTTACCAGCTACTCATAAACAGGGTAAACATATCTGGGAAGACGTATGTGGCACAAAATTAACTGATTGTACGGTATATTCTGGCAGCACGGTGGCGCAGTGGCTAGTGTGGTCGCCTCACAGCAAAAAGGTCCTGGGTTCAAGCCCCGGGGTAGTCCAACCTTGGGGGTCGGCCTGGGTCGGCCTCTGTGTGGAGTTTGCATGTTCTCCCCGTGTCTGCATGGGTTTCCTCCGAGTGCTCCGGTTTCCTCCCACAGTCCAAAGAAATGTAGGTCAGGTGAATCGGCTGTACTAAATTGTCCCTAGGTATGAATGTGTGTGTGTGTGGGCCCTGTGTGATGGCCTGGCAGCCTGCCCAGGATGTCTCCCCACCTGCCACCCAATGACTTGTAGGATAGGCTCCAGCATCCCCGCGACCCTGAGAGCAGGACAAGCGGTTCGGATAATGGATGGATGAATGGATGGATGGTATATTCCTTTCACCTGTGTGACAGCAGCTGTGATATAATCACAGTATAGCACAGCCTGGAGTGAGCTACAACAACAATGCAATAACAGCAATACAAGGGTTACCAGGTATAGCAATATGAAAGACCATTTTTATTTTCATTAGCATTGTTTCATTAGCATTGTTCTTACAAAGAAATAGGCCCTCCTGGCTGCCTGCACATAGTGCAAGGTGGTTGCTGTACAACGTACTAGCGGAGTGATACAGAATTGTGTAAAGGAATTGGACGCCATCGCCATTGTATACGGTTCTTATACCAAAGGTAACAACCAATCAGATTACTTGGTTTGAGCTATCCGTTTTATAACTCTGAATTTAGCCCATGGCAAACGATGAGCAAAGCCAGTGGTTAGTTCACAAATAAGGATGTATGACAAAACCTTTACATCCTGATCACGTTTAAACTGTGGTAGTGCCAACAGTCATAAAACACCATTGTTTTGTAAACCTCATGTGAAATGTTCTCTTCTTGCATATCATTACACGGAATAGTGGTAGCAACATTGGGCAATTTAACAGTTGGCAAAAGTTAAAAATAAGTTGATTTCATTTTAAAGGGAAATTTCGCCAATGGCTTTGTGTATGTGCAGTCAGTACTGATGGGTAATGTGGTCGATTGAAGCAACAAAGTCCTCGCTGTGTACTGTGTTGATGGAGAAACCGGTGTTGTCCTGCTCATAGTCTTTCCCACCGTGCCTACATGCACCAGAATGCATTGCACGTAAGCCTCTCTTATCGCCGTCCGTAAAATCCTCTGAGCTAGCGTTGTGGGACGTCATTTCCACCATCAGGAAGACGAAAGCCACTTTATTTTGTCATTGTACAGGTTACAATTAAATTTGTTCTCAGCATGTAACCCATCCTATTGTATAGGAGACCAACTCCAGTTCTTCTTTCCATTGCCTTGCTCAGGGGCACAGACAGGAATATTAACCTGAACACGCAACATGACATAACATGAACATGAAGAACATGCAAACTCCACACAGAAAGGACCCGGGACGGCCTGGGGTTCGAACCCAGGACCTTCTTGCTGTGAGGCAACAGTGCTAACCACCTGGCCTCTGTGCTGCTCAAAATGTTGCTTAGCCAAGAGAACGAGCATGTGTTTTTTTGAAAAGTGTGGTTAGGGTAGATTAGAGTATTAGATACCCTGCTATGTCACGATACATCACATGGTGGCCAGGAAACAACTGTTTCACTGCCGGCCCAGAGATACAGAGACCAAGGGGAACGACTGCAGGTGTTTTCCATATGCTATCTGTGTTGCAGATAGACTGAGATGGGGTTGAAAACTGGTGCATTTCCCCTTTAAGTTGTGCTTCCACACGTCTAACTTGATCAAAACTAAAGCATTGATAAAACAAAGACTAGCCCAGTGGTTTTCAAACAAGTGAGTCACAGCAGCAGGCCAGGTCGGTCACAGGGTGTCAACAGTAAACAGATTTTGTTTGGAGAAAGAGAAGAAGAATGCATGCTTATTTTCTCTTTGTGTCATTCAATACCTGTTTTTTTTTCCAAGATTTTTTTAAGATTAGAACAAACATGTTTTTATACTTTTTGACCAAGGCCGACTTAACTGGATTCCAAAATACCACCAAAATACTGTTTAATATTAAGATGCTTTGTGTGTCTCAGTTGATTGCTAGTAGGCCATGGTTGAAGACCGAAAAGGGGACGATTGCGCTGATGAATATAGAGATGATCGATAATTATCTTGCTTTCTGACAGGTGATGAGAATTTACTGCTTATTTTACTGCACAAAACATCTAGTGGGTCCTGGGCCATAAACTATCGTCACAGGTGGGTCACGGCATGAAAACGTTTGGGAACCCCTTTACCGCATTTTAACAGCCCCCCTCAAATAATCCTGTTGACTCATGCCCCCTCGTCAACCTCCATATGTCACTGCTTGTCAACACACTTCTACAGAAGTTGGATTTTTAAAAAAATATATACATATTTTTTAATTTCCCCCCTTTTTCTTCCCAATTGTGTCTGGCCAACTACCCTGAGCTGTCCCGGTCGCTGTTCCGCCCCCTCTCTGCCGATCCGGGGAGCGCCCCGACCGACCAGTGGAGGCGCTAGTGCAGCGACCAGGACACATACCCACATCCAGCTTCCCACCCGCAGCCACAGCCAATTGTGCCTGTAGGGACACCCGATCAAGCCGGAGGTAGCACGGGGATTCGAACCGGCGATCCCCGTGTTGGTAGGCAACGGAATAGACCACTACGCTACCCGGACGCCCTAAAGACTTCATTTCAACATGAAAAAGTTCCCATTTGAAAAAGTGACACTACAGTAATCCATGAGATAATAAGCAGGAGATAGTGGAAGTCAAGACTGGGATACAGAAACGGAGAGACGGTGTTTCTAACCGAGAGAGGAGAGGAGCAGAGGGAGGAGGAGGTTAAGGGGAAGGACCAGTGAGGAGGGGCATTTACACAGACACTTACCCTCCCCTTCTTTCCCTCCTTCTCTCTCTCTCTCTCCACCACACTCTAGATGGAGATGGCTAAGCAGTAAAGCTGAGCATTTATCATTTTGTCATTTCCAGTCTAAAATGTTTCACTCCCATGTTCCCATCTGTGAGCAGCATCGGCGTGATATATAAGCCTGTCTTTGCAACTGACAACATCTCTGCGCCAATGACTCTAAAAGTGGACTTTGCTTCTTTCTATTTGCCCAGGTCAGCCAGATGAACACACACAAACTAGAACTTACACCCAAGGTGAGTATCACTTCAGCCCACCTCCAGTGCTATTAGCGAGTCGTTTTTCAGTTCATTCTGTATGCTTGTGATGTGCCTTCACCCTACTTGTGTTACTTGATTGTTATTCGTGTGTGTGCCTTAAACTCATTGCTTAGTAAATCGCACCTTTTTTTCTTCTCTAAGTCACGTTCATTTGATAACGGAATTTGAAGCACACATCAAAAATTCATCACCCCCACCCCCATCACCTCACTGCATTGATTAGCTTGTAAGTGCGGATTTGCATTCTTTTTCTTTTGGATACACTTTTTGTATTTTTAGTCTTTATTTGATAGGGCTGTAGATAGAAAACAGGGTGAAGAGAGCAGGGGGAAAGACATGCAGCAAAGGTCCAGTGACTGGATGTGCACTCTGGACAGTCCAAGGCCGGAGCTTACATAGTAGACCTATCACCGGTAGAGCCACGAGGATGCCCCCAGTCATTTGTTGTATGATTGTCGATGGGAGGATTCCTGAGGCAGTCTGTGAGACAGTTGCTTTTCCTTGTGCTGTAAGAGATGTCAGGATTTCATCATCAAAAATTCTGGAGAGCCAGATTGAAAAAAACTGACATGGAGCGTAAATGTTTTTCTGATGACATTACAATACCGGCCAATTATTGAGTGAGAGAATTTCAAAACTTTGTTTACCAAAGTATTTGTTTTAAGACTCCCGTTTTAAGTGTCTTCTTGGACTTTTTTCAATTTTTGGCTTCTGCCAAGTTTAATTCGGTTGTCTCTTGTTTATATCCATTCCTTTACTGAGCACAGTTGCCAATATCTTGGACTGTGCTATAACCTTTCACCGAAAACTGGTTTATAAAGACTCGTTGCATGACTTGGCCACATGGTGAAACCGGTTGAAATGGTGTGCAGAATTTAGTCTGGGGCTTTTAGCCAGCTAGGGCTCACAACAGAGAGATTGAAAAGACTTGCAAGAAATCCATGTTGCAGCCATCTGAACGTATCTTTGACTGTGCTGAAACAAACACACACAAACACGCACACTTGTATTTCTATCTTTGTGAGGATCCCTCATTGATTGTATTCATTCCCTAGCCCTTGACCCTAACCTTAACCATCAGTACTATGTGCCCCACTTTAACCTAATTCTAACCCTAACCCTCACCTATGGCCGAGCCCCCCCAAAAAATAGACCCTTACAGAAGGGAGTACCGGCCAAAAGGTCCTCACTTTGCAAAGTTGTCCACACTCTGATGGTTAAAATTTCAAATTGGTCCTCACAAAGATAGGAATACAACACACACACACACACACACACACACACACACACACACACACACACACACACACACACACGCGTTCCCATTAAATTACATTGACTCATTTTTCAGGGGAGACGACACGGCAGATACATGAGTTTCTCATTAGAATTCCATTGAGTTTAATGTATGTGAACTGACATGGCAAGTTGTGTAGGAAAAACCACACATGGCCTAAAACATGTTTTGTTTTCTAAAGTGTTTGGGAACTCCATGTGGCAATTTGAAATGTACAGTCCTTTTTGTACCTAGTTAGCAAACGACGCGTATTGGCAAAGCTGCAATTATCAACCATCTAGCTTCGTAACAGTAAGGGGCTAACCAACCACGAAAGATCAGAGCCACAGATCGGTGTGAGTGAGCCTAAGAGCCGACTCGGCAATGATGTAGGGTTCCTAAGGGATGTGACACACTCCCAAAACCAATAGTTTTAAATTTCACAACCAGGCTTATGTTTCGATAAATGAGTTTCACGCACATGTTTTTTTTTTTCAGCACCATAAAGTTAATGTAATGGAACCCTCCACTGTGAAGTGCTTAACAGGGAGCTATGCACTCTTCACATATTATCAATACATCTATCTATAAAACTACAACAACATGTCAACTGGTTGATTTATTGAACGTGGAAAAGTAATTCCTCGTGTTAACTAGTGCCGAGTATATGTGCATGTCCTGCTAACATGCCATCATTCATCACAAATTAATATCTATAGTTTAGAAATATTCTGGCTCCTATTATGTAGAATAATAAAAACCATGCCCTTTTGTCTGACTCAATACCTTTCCTTAACTTTAATTCAGATTTGGTTAGGACAATTGCAAAAATATTTAATTTGTAACTTGCCCAACGTAAAAAAAACCCAAAAGAAAACCCTTGATGAAACAAAATGTGCTTTTTAATAAACCAGAATTGTAATGTAGTAAGATGCAAATAACGTGACAACACCAGAAATTCGTCCATATCTGCATGTTGATCATTTCAATTTCAATGTTTATTCAATCTTTTCTTTTCATTTAGTCTTGACAGTTTCAAGTTTGGTCT
This sequence comes from Lampris incognitus, assembly GCF_029633865.1. Lineage (NCBI taxonomy): Eukaryota > Metazoa > Chordata > Actinopteri > Lampriformes > Lampridae > Lampris > Lampris incognitus. The sequence goes on along the minus strand of NC_079212.1, from coordinate 137,923,825 downwards.
GGAGCACCCAGTCCTATGCTACCTGCATGCATGCAGGCAATGCAGCTTTTGGGCAATGCTTAATTTGTAAATCAGTAGTTGCCAAAACACTGAGGTCCCATTGATAGTATACGACCGTGCAGGCTCAGATTTGCTGGAACGTGTAACACACACACCAGGTTTTTTAATTTTTCATTGTTGTTGTTTTAGCAGCGGCTGTTATCCCTCCGACATGTGGATACACTTAGGCCCTGTTCAGACCTGGCATTAATATGTATCTTGAGTGATCTGATGACAAGTGGCTAGCTCTAAGTACCTCAGTTCACACCTGGCATTAGAATGCATCGCCACATCATGTGTCTCGAGTGACCACTTGTGATTGGCTCTCACTTCCCCGCTCTATATATAAATAAAGACGTCCATCACTTCTGTTTGCTACGAAAAAATGTGTTGTTGTTTTTAACTAGTGGGGGGGCAGCAATGCACTTCCTGTGCCTAGTTTTGCCGGAAATTAAAAGAAGAGGTTGGCAAAGACCTTGTGGCGAGGAGGCAAAATCAAAACAATACAGACTGTGTCTATTCTTTGGCGTGTTGCAGGCAAACCAAATCACCCAATATGTTTGCTGCACTGGTAATATATCTCTATGGGCTTTTCGAAATTTTCCGACGTCGTGGACAAAGTTGTTTTGAACTTTAATATGACACTGTAGGCACGCAAATGAGTATACTTTCGCTTACCCCTTGCAGTTTGTGCATCAGCCACATGTGGGTGTAAATGATGCAATAATGATGCATCTTAGGATGCATATTTATTTATTGATTTATTTATTTATTTTAACTTACGTGAATTTTTATCGTTCGTCTGGTCCTTGTGTGAGTTTGCATGCATGGCCACACAAGGGTGACAGTATGCATCTCCTCCCCATGTACTGATCTGTCTGTTGTCTCTGACATACTGCTGATTGCCGATTGTCTGTGAGTTTGTGTATGGTCTGGGTAGATTGTGGAACTGAGTTGCCCTTCTGGAATAAATAAAGTTGTCTGAATCTGAATATACCTGCTGCAGAGGCACAGCAAGGCACATTTATTTATATACCACATTTCAGCAACATGGCAATTCAAAGTACTTTACATAAAACATAAAAGTCATTAAGAGAAGGCCAGAGGGCCTGCTCCTTCCTGGAAAGACCCAACAGTGTGGTACGGATTATGTTCTTTGATTTTGCCAGCGCCTTCAACACTATCCGGCCTAGACTGTTGAAGGATAAACTGGAGGACATGCAGGTGGATGCCCCCATGGTTTCATGGATCGAGAACTACCTGATGGGTAGGCCACAGTTTGTGAGGCTACAGAGCTGTGTGTCTGTCTGCACGTCTGGTGAGTAACATCGAGGGCACCCAGGGGACTGTGCTATCTTCCTTCCTGTTCACCTTCTACACGTCGGACTTCAGGTACAACTCCAAATCCTGTCATCTGCAGAAATTCTTGGATGACACTGCCATTGTGGGGAGTGTGTAGGGTGGCAAGGAGAAGGAATACAGGGGCTTGGTGGACCAGTTTGTGAAGTAGTGCGGAGAAAACCACCTGCAGTTGAACATGGCCAAGACAAAGGAGATTGTGGTGGATTTCAGGAAGAAGTCCCCACCTTCTCCAGTCTGCATTAGTGGGTGTGAAGTGGAGCTCATCAAGTACCTACAAGTACCTGGGTGTTCAACTGGACGACAAGCCAGAGTGGTCCACAAACACCAAGGTCGCCTACAAGAAGGGCACGAGCCAGCTTTACTTCATGAGAAGTCTCAGGGCCTTCAATGTATGCAATAAGATGCTTCAGATGTTCTATTAGTCTGTTGCAAGCACCATCTTCTATGCTGTGACATGCTGGGGTGAAGGCATCAAATCAAAGGATACCAACAGACATTAATAAACTCATAAAGAAGATTGGGTCTTTCATCAAGTCTAAACTGGCCACACTGGAGGAGGTGGTAGATGACAGAATGCTGGCTAAAGTACTGGTGATCCTGGGCAACACCTCCCACCCCCTACACAACATCTAGCCAAGCTAAAGAGCCCCTTTAGCAACAGACTAAATCAACCCCGGTGTTTTAAGGAGTGATACAGGAGGTCATTCCTGCCGGGTGCTATCAGACTTTATAATCCATCTGCCTTTGCCAGGCCTGCTGACAATGAACTGCTTGTGGACCAACTCGCCTTTACGAGAACAGTTGAAACTTACTTTTTATTTTATTATTTATTAGTCTTATCTGTTGTCATTTGTATTTTAATGTATCTGGCTGCTGTGACACGTAATTTCCCTCCAGGGATTAATAAAGTCATCTATCTATCAATCTATCTATCTAATCTACCACAGAGGATGTCAGTTGAGCAGCCAGTCCTTGGCCATATGTAGGCAAGACCACCTCCAAATACAGTTTGAGCAATTGGCTCTTAATGGGTCATCAATTCATCTTGGGTGCATTCACCCATTACATATGTTAATGCCAGGTGTAAACAGGGCCTTATTGGCCTTCAGGTAAATATACAGAACAGCAGTGATAAAGAATAGCCTAATAATTTCTCTTGGGCTGTTGGTGTACGTTTGTTGTGTTGGAAGACAATCGACTTCAGCACCAGAGCACCGCATATTTTTTTAATAAAATAGGCAGGCTATATTGCATATGACATAGCACTGCAAACATATTTATCTCTGCCAGGCAGTAGCCTGGAGGGGATTATGCGTTTGGTCGTGTGTGTGCGTGTGTGTGTGTGTGTGTGTGTGTATGTGTATTTATCAGCCTAAAATGTTTTGTGCACAGTTATGACTGTATGATGAAGAACGTCTTGTGGTTGCAGTGATTAAAACCCATCGAAAAAAACGGTTTGTTCTCGCTATCGCTGCTCCCTCTCCTTATTCCTTCTCTGGCTTGCTCCGTCGCTGCCCAATCTAAGTCAACACTGTATGCGCGACTCGTATCTACGGTTGCGTCAGATCAGGCAGCGAGCGACAGTGTCAAAATCAAAACATTATGTATTCAGGTATGAGTCTTGAAAGTAAACGAAAAGTAAATCGTATTTCGTAAGTCTGCAATTCATTCACTGCTGATCTCAGTACAGGACAACTGGAGGAGCACTGGCTGAACCAAAAATAATTTGCCTTATGAATTCGCTGCCAAATGACAATGCCATAATCTAAAATGTTAATACTCTTCCACAAAAATACAATTTCAAGAGTAGGATTAATCACAGTTACAGTTGGAAATCATCTCAGTAGCTACAGTAAAACATTTCAGATGGTTGAGCTATGTTTTCTTACCGCTGTTTTATGAATGAAAGTCAATCAGCAGAGCAGCCGTTCATAGGGATTAAAGTTCTCCAATGTTATGACAGGGTTTCGTCTATTGGATTCCAGAGAGGCCATGTATTACCTTGTGGGAGTGCAGGAATGAGGAGACGGAGAGATCGAGTCGAGTCAATTCCATTTACTCGCCACACAAAACGACACCGATACAGCACAATCTCTCGTGGCAACCAGCTAACCGCTATCCAAAGGAGTTGAATCAAGTGCAACTGGACTTGGTATATACCTGTGAAGACGTTACGCCTCTCATCCAAGAGGCTTCCTCAGTTCGTGCCTTTCTGACTAGACCAAGCTAGTCTGACTGGCTGGTGATGAGACTCAGAATTTATCCTCGAGGAGTCGTTGTCAGAGCTATTGATATGCGTGGCTCTTTGTGATCCGATGTTTGGATGAGAGGCGAAACGTCTTCACGGGTATATACCAAGTCCAGTTGCACTTGATTCAACTCCTTTGGATAACCATGACCTGGATGAATGAGAACATTCACAGACAGCTAACCGCTAGGCTGCTGCAAACATGGCTCCCCCCGGAAACTCTAAGCAGTGCCTACGTCAGCACTCTGAATGTCTGCCTTCAACGAGCAGCAGCCCCTGGTGAATCTACCCTCTTTTGTGTATCACCACACAGGCCCCCCCATAATTCACCATCACGAAAAAATGCAACACAAAAGTACTCAGCGAAACACGAACAGCCAACAGGCGAACAGTCCTCAGTGAAACAGTCAACGTCTCGGGGGGCGGACCAGGCGGCCAAAACGGCTGAGCTGAATGGGTATGGGGGCGGGGGCAGGGGCAGGGGACAGAGCTGGAGCCTGGGCAGGGGCTGAGGCTGGGCCAGGTGCCTGAGAAGGGTGGTGTCCACGCCGCGAGGGCAGGGCCAGTTCGACCGGCCCACCCAGGTCCGAATGGGCAGGCTTGAGACGGTCCACCGAGACCCGCTCCGGCTTGACCCCCATGTCCACCACAAAGTTCTTAGGCCCCGCTTCCAGGACGCGGAAGGGCCCATCGTAGGGGGGCTGCAGGGGGGTATGGTGGCTGTTGTGGCGGATGAAGACGTGCCTGGCCGACAGCAGATCCTTGGGGATGTAGGACTAAGGGAGGCAGTGGTGAGATGTAGGGATCGGAGCCCAAACGTTGGCACTGTCCCGGGCCACAGCCTGATGAGAAGCTGCTGACCAGGGGGCCACAGCGTCTGGGAGAAACTCACCCGGGACATGCAGCGGCTGGCTGTAAACCAGCTCGGCAGACAAGGACTGGAGGTCTTTCTTGGGGGCAGAGCAAAGGCCGAGCATGACCCACGGGAGGCGATCGACCCAGTTGCTGTCCGTGAGGCTGGCATGAAGAGCGGCCTTCATAGACCGATGAAACCGCTCACAAAGTCCGTTGCGCTGCGGGTTGTACGCTGTGGTGCGGTGGAGCTTCACCCCCATTCCCTCCGCGACTGCAGTCCAGAGCTCCAACGTGAACTGCGGGCCCCTGTCAGAGCTGAGGTCAGCGGCGTGCCAAAACGGGCCACCCAGGACCGATGAACACCCGGGCCACCTCAGTAGATGTGGTCGATGACAGGGGAACAGCTTCCAGCCACCTGGTGATCCTGTCCACCATGGTGAGAAGGTGAGTGAACCCGTGGGAGGGGGGCAGGGGGCCCACCAGGTCCACATTCACATGGTCAAAACGCCTCTCGGGCACCAGGAATGGCGCCAAGGGGGCTTTGGTATGGCGATGTACTTTGGAACGCTGGCACGCCACACAGGAGTCAGCCCAGGCCTTGACGTCCTTCCTGAGGCCGGGCCAGACGAACTTGGCCCCCACCAGCTTAGTGGACGCCTTCACATCCGGGTGGGAAAGGCCATGGATAACGTCAAAAACATGGCGCCGCCAGCCGGTGGGCACCATGGGGTGGGGCTGGCCCGTGGAAACGTCACAGAGGAGTGTGGCGTTGGCGCTGTCAAACACCACATCCTCCAACCGCAGCCCCGTAGCGAACGTCCGATAGGCCTGGATGTCCACGTCAGCGGCTTGGTCTGCAGCCATGGCAGCGTAATCGAGTCCCAAGTGAATGGACCCTGCCACCGCCCGGGAGAGGCAGTCAGAGACCCAGTTGTCCTTGCCAGCCACGTGCCGGATGTCCGTGGTAAACTCCAAGATGGCATAGAGCTGACGCTGTTGGCGCCCAGACCACAGCTCGGAGGTCTTGGCCATGGCAAAAGTCAGCGGCTTGTGGTCGACGAAGGCAGTGAAACGGCGGCCTTCCAACAGGAACCTGAAGTGTCAGGAGGCGAGGAAGAGACCCAGGAGCTCCCGGTCGAAGGTGCTGTACTTCCACTTGTTGTCTTTAAGCTGTTTGCTAAAGAAGGCAAGGGGCTGCCAGGCGCCACCCACCCACTGCTCACACACCGCCCCGACCGCATAGTCAGAGGCATTGGTCGTGAGGGCAATCGGGGCAGTGGGGAACGGGTGCGCCAGCAAAGCGGCATTGGCCAGCGCAGCCTTGGCGTCGTCGAAAGCTTGTCCATCCCCGGGGACCAGTCTACCTCACCCTTGGCTTCCTTGCCCCGCAGGGCCTCGTACAAGGGCCGCATGCGGTGAGCTGCGTGGGGAATGAACCTGTTATAAAAGTTCACCATACCCAAGAACTCCTGCAGGGACTTCACAGTGCGGGGGCGTGGAAAACTGGCGACGGCGTCCACTCTGGCAGGAAGTGGAACGGCTCCTTGTGGGGAGATGCGGTGGCCGAGGAAGTCGATGGACGACAGGCCAAACTGGCACTTGGCTGGGTTGACTTTAAGTCCATGTGCACTGAGCCACTCGAACAACTGCCAGAGCTGCGTCAGGTGCTCCTCCGCGGATGCGCTGGCCACGAGAATGTCATCCAAGTAAACAAACAAGAACGGCATATCCCGCAACACGGAGTCCATCAGCTGCTGGAATGTGTGCGCTGCCCCCGCAGGAACTCGGAAGAGTCCAAATGACGTGATGACCGCTGTCTTGGGCACGTCCTGAGGGTGGACCGGTACCTGGTGGTAGCCCCGCACCAAATCTACTTTGGAAATGATGGTGCCCCCCGCCAGGTGGGCGGAGAAGTCCTGTATGTGCGGGACGGGGTACCGGTCAGGGGTTGTGGCATTGTTCAGGCGACGAAAATCGCCGCAGGGGCGCCAACCGCCGTCAGCCTTAGAAACCATGTGCAGGGGGGAGGCCCACGGGCTGTCCGAGTGGCGCACAATGCCGAGGCGTTCCATGGTGGCAAATTCCTCCCTGGCGATCGCGAGCTTAGCAGAGTCGAGGCGCCGAGCACGTGCGTAGACCGGGGGAGGGGGGCGTCGGTGGCAATATGGTGCTCCACGCCGTGCTTGGCCACCGCTGACGAGAACGTAGGTGTCATCAACGTGGGAGTGCAGGAATGAGGAGACGGAGCGATCGAGTCGAGTCAATTCCGTTTACTCGCCACACAAAACGACACCGATACAGCACAATCTGTCCTGGCAACCAGCTAACCGCTAGGCTGCTGCAATCGTGGCTCCCCCCGGAAAGTCTAAGCAGTGCCTACGTCAGCACTCTGAATGTCTGCCTTAAAGGAGCAGCTTTTTCTACCTTTTCAAAACAATGGGGAAAGGTTGAAACCCTCATCACCTTTGAACTGTATCTCCTCCTTCATTTTTTGAGCTAGAAACCCCATTTGAAGCTTAAACCGTTCAGAACATTCATCTCTTTCAGAATCGTATTCAGATTTTAAAAATATCGTATAGTTTTTGAACAATTCAGCTCTAAAGTTTAGCAATTCTGCCATACTCTTTGCCTGTTAGAATGTTCTGTCCTATTGTGACGTCACATATCAATTTGAAACTCAACTGCCAGCCTAATTACTGTCAACTCTCAACACCTGGTAGGTTTGATCAGCTTCTGCCACTTCTTAACTGCTCTTCTTCCCTCTTCAACCTTCCTTCCTTCCTTCCTACAACCCTCCTACCTTGCTTCCTACCGTCTTTCCTACCTCCCTACAACCTTACTACCTTCCTTTCTACAACCTTCTTACCTTCCTTCCTACCTTCCTTCCTACAACCTTCCTACCTTGCTTCCTACCATCCTTCCTACAACCTTCCTACCTTGCTTCCTACAACCTTCCTACAACCTTACCTTCCTTCCTACCTACCTTCCTTCCTACAACCTTCCTTCCTACAACCTCCCTGCTGTCCTTCCTTCCTACAACCTTCTTACCCTCCTTCCTACCCTTCCTCCTCATCACTACTCTTCATCTTCATCACTACCCTTCCTCTTCGTCGCTACTCTTCACCTTCATCACTCTTCATCTTCATCACTAACCCTCCTCTCATTCAACCCCTCCTCTCATTCTACACACATTTCAGTTTCCAACAATCAAACTATTTATGTATTTAGCACATTATGGCAAATTTTTCAGTTTTTATACCTTTAAAACTTTTAAAATATTCAGCCATTTCACATTTCAGTTTCAAGGTATTTCAGGTAGGCTAGTGACTTTCTGACTTTTCCTATTTATCCATTTTCAGCAATGCTTTCGCGATTTCTTTCAGCAGCTCAGCATTCACACGCTTTTTCTGTGGAAAAGCGTTTTTCTAGTTAGTTTTCTTTTTGTATTAAGCATTTTTTTAAATTCATTCATTTTTTTCTTAAGATTTTTATGTAATTGTCTCAACGATGTTTCTATTTCTTGATTGAATTGTATTTTCTGTTCTTTATGTCTTTGAAGCACTTTGTAAACTTGTTTTTGAAAAACGCTGTACAAATAAAGTTTGTTTATTATTATTATCTGCTGGACTGCCCCTTGCCCTATCTATTCCGGCATTGCCGTGGTATATGTGAAAAGGCGCAAAGGTTATCCCAGGAATTTACCGGGAAGCACTTATGGGATCAGTGCGGGGTTTTAGGCGCAGCGCCTGAGCATTTTTGTGCGCAGCATCTAACCTGATTTAACTGGGAAAACTGCTGAGAGAGAACTCTCCCGCTCTGGAGAGGAAGGATACCGTATTGGCCCCAATATAAGACTTTTTTTTATATCTGAAATTTTAGGTTTAAAGAAAAAAGTGGGGATTGCCTTTTATTTCAACAAATATTCTTTTTGAGCGGAGTACCAGAGTAATTACGGTATTTTACAGTGTTGCATTATGGGTTGTTGTAGCCTTACTGTTGCTAGGCTAGCGATTGTTTTTTGGTCTCGTCATAGTGAATCTTTCAGTCACTTCTTGTTCTTCTTGTTCTTGGCGACCCCTAATGGGAGCAGTCGAAAGTAGTAGTAGTAGTAGTAGATAGTGAGTCTTTCAGTCAGTAAACACCGAAAGTGTTTCATTAGTCCAGTTTAACATGCAGGAGTTTCTGAACGCTGCTGTAACATGTTTTGCTGCCAAAGAGGAAATAACGTTTATGACGAGCGAAATGGAGTTCTTAGCGCCTCCAGACGTCTTTACTGCAGAAAAGAACCAAGGAGAAAATCCGTCGAACAGCCAAGAATTACGTCTATCACAGATGATCAGCTCAAAAAGACAAGACAGTCTGAAAAATGTTAACTGTCAGAGGAGGGAATGACGTGAGAGGGATGAGCGTGACAGAGAAATCGACTCTCCACACTAACAGTCAGCTCAGTAGTGACTCCAGGGAAAGTGAGCTGTCTACTGACGGCCAACTGAACAGGGAGTTTGGTAAGCAGCCAAATGCTGTTAACATTGTCAAATGGCTATGGGAGGGTGAGAAAGCTGCAGTTCAAATCCATTCACTGTAAGTCTTGTTTTACAAATGTTATCTTGTATGGCATACAGCGCGATCACTCACAGAAATGTGAAGGATTACTTCAGGACATAGCGCTTATTTAAGCATATTTGTATTTAAAAAAATACTGTAGTGATAATGGTCCAGTGTGACAGGCATGGGCACAAGTCCATGAATACTGGGATGCCCAGATAGCAAAATTGCTGTGGCCCGGACCCGTCCCACACCTGACACTTTCATCCGGCCCACATACCACGTGGAATGATGGCACTTCGGTGGTCCGCTGCTGTTTGCCAGATCTGAGTGGGCCAGAACCAAGCCATAGCAATGCAGCATGTGCCACATATTTGCCAAAGGTGGCCCATATTTGTTTTGTGATATTTGGGCCATATTCACCATTTACCACACGGGCCACTTCAGGGTCACATCCAGATTACATGTTGCCGAGAGCACCGCATCTTTGCCAAAAAAAGGCCCACATTTGATTTGGCATATTTGGGCCATATTTGCTATTATACATGTGGGCCACTTCAGGCTCACATCCATTTTGTCAGGGCCAGAAGAAGGCCATCAGTGCCGCGTCATTGCCTGAAGTGGCCCACATCCGGATGCTATCTGGGACATGCCAGATCAGGTGGCCCAATTAGCGAATTTGGGGAGGGAAAGCAAATGAGTGGTGAAAATGGTTTTATTGGCTGGGCCGGACCAGCAGGCCAGCCCTACAAACGTGAATGTCGCTGATTGAGTGAGTGACTCACTCACCTACTCACTCGCTGACTGAGAGAGTGAGTGAGTGACTGACTGACTGACTGACTGACTGAGTGATCATGTTTGACACAATTGGGCCTCTAGATCAGGGGACCATACTGTCACTGAAGTTACACGATTGTTCAGCTGAGAGCTTAGGTACAAGGAAGAGCGCACAGTTGAAGCACCCCAAATAACAACCACTCTGACAAAACACTTGCTGGTGAATTCACAAAAGGATTGCGTGGCTTTTGCGGCCGCTAAACCTGCACAAACAAGACAAAAAGAAACTGTAATTTTCAAAGCACCCGCTAAGAGTGAAATGCACCCCTAACTGTGCTGCCAAGCATTAGGTAATATGCATACATTTAGCCCCTTTCTATGCAAATGAGCCTCATTGCAAAAAAAACAACGTCCAATTCACCATCACCAGCACTAATAGCCACACGCAGTTACAGTGAAATCGATTAGTGTCTTCAGAGAGTTGGTGGTAACTGACACCCAGACTTTCCAGTGATCATGGTAGCGGTGATTGTAGCCAGTCAAAGACATCTTCATGCCAGACATGCTCATGAGCGGATATTTCGATGGAGAATATCACTTTTTGATTTAACTGAGACCGAAATCATCTGCAGATAGGTACAGGTTGCCAGGTCAAACAATTCTTGCTACCCTTGATGACGTCAAGGATGACATTGAGCCTGCCAACTGTGTTCTTGGCGCAAAGCCACACTTATACTTTGCTACATGAATAATTGTAATCAGACGCAAACCAAGGGCTGCACACTTTATGGGCGTGTTTGCGCTGTAATATTGTTAGCACCAATATCTTTTGTGAATCGGACCTTGAGACAGGCCAGGTAATGGTTGCAAGTGATGTGCAAATCATGGTGCCGTCAGCTGCCGCCTATCCATTCTTTGTGAATTCGCCTGTCAATACGGAGTGAGTCTTGGAAAAACGAGAGACATCTGTAGATAGAAACAGGTGGAAGGTGGAGGGGGAGTTAACAGATATATTCCATCCATCCATTATCCAAACCGCTTATCCTGTGCTCAGGGTCGCGGGGATGCTGGAGCCTATCCCAACAATCAGTGGGCGGCAAGTGAGGGAGACACCCTGGACAGGCCGCCAGTCCATCACAGGACACACACACACACACGCACAATTAAATTAAGTTTTCTCTTTTAAATCAAACATCCCAAGATGTGAGTGGAAAGTATTGTGCTTGCAACTGCATTTATAACCTTTTTTTAATCGAACGTAGCTTAACCGTGTCGTGATATGCTACTTCAGTACACTTTTAACAACAAATATTATTGGGACCACTGCAGAAACTACTATTACTACCACTACAATTGCAGATGAACATTTAATATCCAGGAATTCACATTATAGACACTACCACTGACTATCCCTTTAACAAATTGGCAACAGTTTCGAACATTGACCACACACGGCCCTTGGTTTTGACCTAGTCTTGTTTTGCTTGTGAATATCATAGTACTTACATGACACATGCCAGTTAGTCCATACGATGCTGGATTCACCCAAATAGTTCCCAGAATGCAGATTGTCTAATTTGAGAGTTCCTGGAACAGGATCCAAGAGGATACAGCTGAAATAAAACCCTGCTTTTTGGGGAGACCACAGTATCTGAACCATGGACAAGATTTGGGATAATGACGCCTTAGATATTCTTTACACAGAGGAGGAGGTCTGAGGAACGATACCTGTGCAAGGAGTATTTTAAAAGCTGTCAAAAAGGTCAAATACCGACAGCCTGTCCATGTAAAAACACAGGGTACACTATTCGTTTCAGGATACTCAAATGAATTCTTGGCTACCCCTTTAAAGAACCCTAAAACAGCACTTAAACTGGGACAAGCATACTAGAGGCTGGATACATCTTGGTTGCTTTGTTGTGGACACTTGTCAGAATGCTTCAAACACTATTGAAATTTTATGGGGACCAATCAAAAATGCTGCATCGTACATTTCCCTCAAGCTTTTGTTCCTCAACAATTTGAAACCAATTTGGTGTGTCTGGCGTGTATTACAATGCAGATTTATTTTTAATTTTTTTGTTTATTTGTACGCTTTCAGCACCAAGCCAACGGCAGTGTAGACACATTGTAGAGTGTGCTGGGACATCATTGTTCTCTCTACCTGATTTATCTAGTTTCAGATTGGGGGGGGGGGGCTAGATCCCCTAACACAAGGCAGAAGTCAGGAAGACACCTTGGACAGGTCACCACTTCATTACGAGGGCCTGCATATACAACCACGCACAAATCATTCTTTATTACTGGTAATGAGTGGCAACATAGTCACCTGACATACACAACTGCACTGCGGAAGGGAAACGGGAGTACCCAGAGAAAACCAATGCAAAGGGGAGTGCATAACTCGACAAAATAGGCTCGGGTGGAACTTCACACTCTTTTGTTGGGAGATAAAAGTGCCTGCCAAGTGCTTGCCCATACATAATAATCCTATTTATAACCATCGTAACATTCAAATGCACACACCTATAAAACACTTGTATGAGGTTTTTCTAATTTGTTAACTTCCAAGAGGTATCTCTTTCAAAGACACGTCTTTCTAGGAACTTTATGGTGTGGCCCTCCTATGAAATCTTCAGTATGTATGATGGAGGAAGCTAGTACAGTTGTTTGTTTAGGCGTTAAAGTGCGAGTTTAATAATGTGCTGAGATAAATTGAAGATGGCTGCAGATATAGACACATGATAGAGACTGATTACGTGGAAAAATAATTAATGATAGATTACCTTAGGTTGCCCTGTGATGGCCTGGCGGCCTGTCCAGGGTGTCTCCCTGCCTGCCGCCCAGAGACTGCTGGGATGGGCTCCGGCATCCCCGCGACCCTGAGAGCAGGATAAGCGGTTCGGATAATGGATGGATGATTACCTTAGGTTAAGAAGAATGACAGTCCGTTCTTCTGTACCAGGGGTGGCTAACCATGTGCCATGGAGAGCCATGTGTATGCAGGTTTTCATTGCAGCTGGACTCCACACCAGGTGATTTCACTGATACATTCTTCCCCTTTGGGTGAAGGGCTGCTAATCAGTGAAATCACCTGGTGTGGAGTCCAGCTGCAATGAAAACCATACACATGGCTCTCCATGGCACATGGTTAGCCACCCCTGGTCTATATGAATAGACATACGGGGCGTCTATATAGCAGCTGTCAATGGGTATTTGCTGAAATGTAAAAAAAAGAAAAAAGGGCTTTGAATTTACATAGTTTTGCTCCTCTGACCTCATTACGTATTTTCTGTGATATGGATTTCTGAGATCAAACTTTTCTGTATGCATGTGTGTGTCTATGTGAGTAGACAGACAGACAGACCGGCAGGGAACTTTATGAGTCCCAGGGGGAAAGACCATATGCATGTTTGACATGAAAGGCATTCTTAAATATCCCAACCGTCTTTTGACTCTGCTGCATTTCTCAGTTGCCTTGTTGATCACACAAAGCAAGCTGCTGTGGTAGGCAGTGATTAAATCCGGGGCTGCGTATCCCCCCAAGCAGATCAAGTTTCATCCCACACTGTACTTGCACCAATTTGTTTTTGTTTTGCAAAAAAGTAGTCGGCGTTGAGACATCGCCAAAATCCTTTTAGGAGGAAAAGGGATGCCTTTTGTCTTCTTTTTTTTTCCGTCCTTCATGAGAATCCCCCTTTTTTAGTCCGTTTGACTGAAGGAGGAAATCACTCGTAACCTGTAAATACTTCAACTTTTACTGTGTGCAGTGAGCGCCGAGATACCTTGCTTACAGCGAACAGCTCGCTAGTATTTGAGGCTTTGCAATTGTTGACCTGAAACACATGTGGGCTGAGCTGCAATAAATCATGTCCTAACCCTATATATATATACAGGGTTAGGACATGATTATATATATATACTCCCTCTCCCACACGACTACCTTTCCTCCACTCATAATGCCTTCCCTTTACTTGAATGTTGCTGTGTGCCTCAACAGACATGAATTTATTTGAGATCTTATCTTGAGTTGCAGTTGGAAATATTTCAGTTGTTTCACAGGGGCAGACTGTCACGCAAAAAAACGAGAAATTGACTTACAATGGAGGAACAGCTCATCAACTTCGAGGCCCCCCCATATAATATATAATCACGTAGTGAGGCGCGGGGTCGACCTGCAGGTTCAAGTAAGCTTGCTAGAAAATATCACGGTTCGGGCAGGCGGGCGGGAGGGCGGGCGGGTCAAAAAGTGACAGAGTGGCGCTCCGAGCAAGTTATAAATAACTTGCAGAAACATTGCGTGCAATAAGCTAGGCTGTGCATTACTACCTTCTCTTCCCCTCTTTCTCTCTCTCTCTCTCTCTCTCTCAAACACACGCATGCACGCATGCAAGCAGCTTTATCATCATTTTGCGATTGTGGTTTTGTTCAATGCATGTGCGACTGATGTGTGAGTGCTGAGCCTTCACCTACGAGTTTTTTCCCCTAAGTGGTATCCGTAGCTTTTGTTTACACTCCCAAAACACTTGTGCGTTTGTGCATGTATGTGTAGCCATAGTCTGCAGGATGGACTTTGAAACTACAAATTCACTTCCGCTGCCACCATAGTTAAACTTTTAGCTAACAAAAGTTTATTAGCCAAAGAGTTTAGAAAACCCATCATACCAAATATATCACCCCATAGTTCTCTCCTAGTATGCTGGGGCATATCATCAAACAGTTTTTTGTGTGTATGGGGCGTCTGTGGGGTAACTGACAACAAATAGTTTAACTGATTTCTAGCCCATTTAATACAATTTACCTGTTCACACTTGTTTGTTCACTCGGTGAGCTCAATGGTCCAATTCAAAGAATGTACTAAGAGGTTAGTCTAAAAACATATATTCAGATTCAGATTCGGACAACTTTCTTTATCCCAGAGGGCAATTCAGTATATTCGCCTTCTCCTCGAGGAATAAATCCTGTAGGGTGGAAGGGGCCAAATAGTTGTACAGGTGATATTTTCAGGGATGAATTTATCAAGAACAGCAAAATAAGTACGTACTGGAGGAGTAGCTTTAAGGTCAGTTTTGTGGCAAACAGTATCCTCATTCATTTCACACACATACCATTAACCATGCTTCATCTGTTTTAGTGTTTGGCACAAATATAGTTTTTGTGACTACCAGTTGATCGGAACACTGCCTAATCTGAAGCACTGGGTACAATTACATTAAATAGTCCATGTTGCCCCCCCCCCAGACGGCAGTTGTTAGAAATGTTGGGGAGGTTCACTCTAAATGTGTGTGGGCAAGTAAATGATGGCTTCTGAGGTACAGTATAATGTTCAGTCTGTGAGCAGTTGTATTAAATGTTGAAATGTGTTTGACGATTTCTAGCGAGCCTGCTGGAAATGTAGAAAGGGTGCAAATATATGAACCTGAACGTTCGGGATGAGGGCGCACTAACCACAGGGGGGCTTGTCAGTATGCTGTGTCTTGAAGTCGCACATCAACTAGGGAAGTGGTCTAAAGGTAAGCTGTGCCAAAGTCAACGTGCTTGGTGACCAGAACAATGTGGTTCACTGACCAGGGAACTTGCAGTATAACTTTTTCACATGGCACTGCATCAGCACGTCATCATCTTCTTCTGGGCCACTTTGGGCCTGCAGTGGTGCTGGGGGCCAGGCATTTAAGGCAAAGGCCCACTTTGGTGGAATTTGTTGTCATACATACCTTGTAATAATAGTATAGGTACCCAGTAGTTGTAAAAATAACTGCGTCCGGATAGCGGTCTATTCCGTTGCCTACCAACACAGGGATCGCCAGATCGAATCCCCGTGTTACCTCAGACACAATTGGCTGTGTCTGCGGGTGGGAAGCCGGATGTGGGTATGTGTCCTGGTTGCTGCACTAGCACCTCCTCTGTCGGTCGAGGCGCCTGTTCAGGGAGGAGGGGTAATTGGGAGGAATAGCGTGATCCTCCCTCTGATGTGTAAGTGCTGAGCCTTCACCTACGAGTTTTTTCCCCCAAGTGGTATCCGTAGCTTTTGTTTACACTCCCAAAACACTTGTGCGTGTGTGCATGTATGTGTGCGAGAGAGACAGAGTTCATGTCTTTAATGAAGGGTTACATGTTTTTCTGTTATATCAGCAAAGAACATCATAGTAGCCTAAACCCAGACAACTTAGGCTAATATACAATAGGCTATGCCTTGCAATCAGTGTATTATGCTGGGCAAACAGCCCAAAAACGAAGTAGTGCAACACTGCTCAGTGTATTATTCTTGGCAAACTGCCCAAAAACCAAATAGTGCAACACCGCTCACGTTTGCTGTAGCCTAGGCTAAATTTGGAGGTTTGCGGGCCGGGTGGTGCAGGCCGGGCTCTCATAGCAGGTTAGGTTGGCGAGGGTATTCAGAGACCCTGACCCACACATCACTAATGTCAACTGATTGCATCATAGCTTTATATATTGGGTTCAGAATCCAGGTGTTGGACTCTGTGGTTCTGGTCTTTGAAATGCATGGTAACCTTTTGTCCCTTTGTCTCATTTCACTCTAGGCTAAGCATCTGGGTTTCCTGCTCCTCTTGGGCTTGCGCCTGGTGTGGTGTGGTGTCCCTGGTCCATGTAGACACTCGGTGACAAAGGATCACCTCCTGAGCCTCAATCGCCTGGTGAGAGCTCATTAACTCAATATGCCTTGTAGGAACTGCAGGAATCAAAATCAGAATCAGAAACGCTGTCATTTCTTTTCATGTACACAAGTACATGAAATCAAATGACAAAGTGCAGTGCAACACAAAGACAAAAACACATCCAAAAACTACAAGAACACATATATCCAAACTTACCCATTTATCTAAACTATTAAAAAAAAAAATCACTCTCCAGGAGGACGAACGCCAGCCAGGATGACTGTCGGAACTGCCGGTCTGCATGGGCTAGCAGTTAGCTTAGCCTGCCCTGCTTCTGCATCCTGTCAGAACACCCTAGGTGTTTCCTCTTCGGGCACAGCTCCAGTCAGGGCCGTGGTCCTTGGGCCCACAGAACACAGCAGACCAAGCTCCCTCAGCCAATCCAACACTAGCTGTCCCAGCCAGACACCTTCGACACACCTCCCCACACTCCACACGACGACACTAAAAACACAATCAAGGCTAGGCGAGGCCGCCGCCAGACCACCCTTGGTGTTATCAGAACTGCCGGTCGGCATGGGCTAGCAGTTAGCTTAGTCCGCCCCGCTTCCGCATCCTGTCAGACCGCCCTCGGGTGTTGCCGCCTCGGGCACAGCTCTAGGCAGGGCCGTGGTCCCGGGGCCCACAGGACGCCCAAGGAGACAGACTTCATAATGTTGCTGTTTGAATGCAACTGATGGTGCCCTAGCACCTCTATGGAGGACACAAAACCACATCTGATCAAAAGCATAGAAAAAAATACGCTACTGATGGCAGCCTGAAAGCTTGTGGAAACGGCAGACTGCTCCCAGCACAACTTCATCATTACAAAATCTGAGTTACAATCCAAATACTAAACGTAAAACTGTAACTTATCTTTGTTATTACATGATGATTTAGTTGGGCAAGCATTTCATGGCAATGAAAACATTTGGCAGTTTAAACAAAATTTCTTTTATTCGAACCCTTTGGCTAATCATTCCCTCCCTCTTTTTTACCTCGCAGATTGACAACCAGTTGGACAATGGCTGTTCAATAATCTATGCGTTCATTGAGCGCCAGAGTTTGGTAAGTAAAATGCAGATGTTTTTTTTGGTCAGGGTCTCTAATGCGTCCTGCATATTGAGCTGGTGTGTGTGTGTGTGTGTGTGTGTGTGTGTGTGTGTGTGTGTGTCTGTCTGTCTGTCTGTCTGTCTGTAGTGCGTCATCCAGCAAAATCCATAAGACATATTAAAATGTTATGGGAAACAGATCGCCGTAAAATAATTTCTGGGTTCTTTTCTTCTTCAAATCGGCATAAGAGGATGTCTTCAAGTCGGGCTGGAGCATTTCAGCAGCAATTCAAACACACTTCATATTAAAGATCATGAAACGAGGTGCAAAAACATTGGGGAGAAAAAAATAAATCAGAGTGCTAAAAATTCTCTCGGACAGACAAGACAATCTGAAGTCAGTTTAGTTAAGCGTGTAGCAAGTTAGTTTAACTTTAAAACACTTTTTTTTCTTTTTTTTCTTTTTTTACAATTACTGAAACATGTTTTTATAGCAGTGTTTTATAAAGTTTATGTGGCACCTGGGATCTATTTGAAAGACTGATGGTAATGATCAGAGTGACAAAGTATACATCATTTTTATATTGGACGACAGATAGTTGTATCCAGTGCTCCTAGTATATTGTGCGAAAAGGGAGGAACGTCAAGTAAGGTTTATTTTTCAGCCCAAATTCACAAGGTAGTCCTGAAGGTCTTTACAATCAGTATAATATATAACAATATATGACAGTATAAACCCTGAAGCTGAATAAGGAAAAATTCCACGAGTAAAACCTTGTTAGGAAAACAAATCTATATGGGAGAAACCTCAGGAAGAGAAACAGGGGAGGGATCCCCTCTTCCAGGGTGAACGGACATGAGATAGGTGTCAGACGCACAAAATACACAAAAATAACAGTTATAACGTAACATCATAGCTTACACAGGGTAAGGTCATGTAGAATACACATAGTTAATGCATGAAATTTAGCAAATTTAGATGTGCTGGGCAATAAAATTGTAAAAAAGAAAGTGGAAGGCAAATTTAGTGAATCTATGGCCATCCAAGACAGAGTTGGGAACCCCCACAGATGCAGTCAAGAGCTGGCAGAACCCCGCGCCACAAAACCAGCTCTGCTCAGCGGGGCCCCGCAGAGAGAATGGACTTCACATACACACGAGAGCCGAGGCAGACTTCCACACGGCATTTGCACGGAGAGAGACAGGAGAAGTGACGAGAGCGGTGCCAAAGTTGTCATAGCTAAAACAAATAGTATAAAGAAGCAATTTTAAACAAGAACGGCGCAAACAATAGCATAAATCTCCAGGAGGGGTGGGACGGTGACCAAGGAAAAACGGCGCAGCACAAACGGGCTCCAAAGTCATCAGGCAGTTGAAAGAGAGCGAGAGAGATGTTCCATGGTCATCAAACAGTCCATAAAGGAAGAAAATTTGCCCTGGAAAGCAAGAAATAGAGAGACAGAGATGGAGAGAGGCATAAAGAGACAAATTAGCAGTAGCCATAGTCTGCAGGATGGACTTTGAAACTACAAATTCACTTCCACTGCCACCATAGTTAAACTTTTAACTAACAAAAGTTTATTAGCCAAAGAGTTTAGAAAACCCGTCGTACCAAATATATCACCCCATAGTTCTCTCCTAGTATGCTGGGGCATATCATCAAACAGTTTTTTGTGTGTATGGGGCGTCTGTGGGGTAACTGACAACAAATAGTTTAACTGATTTCTAGCCCATTTAATACAATTTACCTGTTCACACTTGTTTGTTCACTCGGTGAGCTCAATGGTCCAATTCAAAGAATGTACTAAGAGGAAGTCTAAAAACATATATTCAGATTCAGACAACTTAATTTATCCCAGAGGGCAATTCAGTATATTCCTCTGGGCAAGTAAATGATGGCTTCTGAGGTACAGTATAATGTTCAGTCTGTGAGCAGTTGTGTTAAATGTTGAAATGTGTTTGACGATTTCTAGCGAGCCTGCTGGAAATGTAGAAAGGGTGCAAATATATGAACCTGAACGTTCGGGATGAGGGCGCACTAACCACAGGGGGGCTTGTCAGTATGCTGTGTCTTGAAGTCTCGCATCAACTAGGGAAGTAGTCTGAAGGTAAGCTGTGCCAAAGTCAACGTGCTTGGTGACCAGAACAATGTGGTTCACTGACCAGGGAACTTGCAGTATAACTTTCTCACATGGCGATGCATCAGCACGTCATCATCTTCTTCTGGGCCACTTTGGGCCTGCAGTGGTGCTGGGGGCCAGGCATTTAAGGCGAAGGCCCACTTTGGTGGAATTTGTTGTCATACATACCTTGTAATAATAGTATAGGTACCCAGTAGTTGTAAAAATAACTGCGTCCGGATAGCGGTCTATTCCGTTGCCTACCAACACAGGGATCGCCAGATCGAATCCCCGTGTTGCCTCAGACACAATTGGCTGTGTCTGCAGGTGGGAAGCCGGATGTGGGTATGTGTCCTGGTTGCTGCACTAGCACCTCCTCTGGTCGGTCGAGGCGCCTGTTCAGGAAGGAGGGGTAATTGGGAGGAATAGCGTGATCCTCCCTCGCGCTATGTCCCCCTGGCGAAACTCCTCACTGTCAGGTGAAAAGAACCAGCTGGCAACTCCACATGTATCGTAGAAGGCATGTGGTAGTCTGCAGCCCTCCCCAGATCGGCAGAGGGGGTGGAGCAGCAGCCGGGATGGCTCAGAAGAGTAGGGCAATTGGCTAGATGAAAAAGGGGGAGAAAAATAAAATAAATATGTTCTTTGTAAGATCCTAAATTGTTACCCCCTTAATTCCATAACTTCACATCTTGTTTCCCAGTATGTACATAGTGTATGTATTGATAAATACTGTACTGGTACACCATTAGTACAAAAGATTCTACTGTAACTCTGGAGTAATTATGCTCTGTGTTGCAGGCTGTAATCTAAAGCATTACCACCATTTCTGTCCGAACAATAAGGTTAACTAAACTGAATCTTGTCAAAGGTTCCCAGTGCATCTCTTCCCAGACTGAGTACTTTTCTCTGCCTGAACGCCATCTGATGGAAAAGCCTAAGGAGTTAGGACAGTTCACGAGCTCGTCTAAATCCTGGTGGAGATGGGAGTACTTTCCTAATTTAAGAAAGTTGATAAAATGCTCTTATACCTATGTCTAAAAGTAGGACCAAATTTGCATAACTGAGAATTTTTGGCTGGTTGAGACCTGGGGGCCCTGATCTGGCATTCTAGCAAAGAGATAGCTGTTGTGGTGGTAAGGACTGAATTAAATGGCAGCTTTTGTGACACACATTCGCACTTATTTTGATGCAGATATATGTTTTAAATTAGATTATGTTGATAAAATGTATAAGGAATTCACCCTTCGGTATTTCTTATGTCTTAGTTTTACATATTAAAAGAGTGAGAAGTTCAGTAACTTGGAACCAGAAGTCATATTCACTTTTGTCATAGATGACCAAAAAAAAAAAAAAACAGAACTGGAAGTAATCCGGAAGTAATCCAGAAGCCCTGAGCTGACAACAACACTTGAGTGCTGCTTCCAAACAGGGCAGCAGGAAATAGAGGTGGTGGGGCGGGATTGGAACAAGACCATAAAACACTCAATTACCATCAGCAACTGCATGACATTCAGTGTAAGCAACTTAGCAACACAAAATTCAATTTAAAGACCTTGTTGTCCATGGTAGTCAATCCCTTTATTATTAAATCGGTATTTTTTATTCTTATTTAGATTACATGTCCTTTTTCCCTCCCTTTTGCTCTCAAGACCTGTCCGTTGGCTGTCCATGCCGTGCTGAAGGGTGCATATCGGAGGGAAGTCAGGGACATTGTTGTTAGGCTGCATGTTTGTTCACGAGCGTGCATTGCACTTGAAGGTTGTAAATTTCTAATTGAGAAAATATAAGACATTAAAAAAGTGATTTCAGTTGCATGCCATTGTTTGTTGAGTTGTTTATAAGATGGTTTGGTGTGCAGTCATGTTGGGGTTGATTAGAATAGTGGTACAGGAGCGTCTCTGGTTTTTAAAACATGCCTGAAAATGGCAAAGGCTGCCTAATGCCAATGCACGAAGTACTGCACAGGAACTGTTTGTTATCCACCTGTTGCAAACTTGACAGAGATACTGCAAAACTATCAAATTTACCAGCTGCTATATGTTAGTCCACGCATACGACAATCCTGTAATGGCTTACATTCTGTGCTTTTTGGATGAGAAATTCTTGAATTGTTTTGTTTTACAGAACATTTCACACACATTCATTCACAAATTACTTACTGAATTATTTTGTCACATTCATTCATGCAATGCTTGGTTAAAAATTAAACATGTGAGGTAGTCTATAGCTAATACTACTACTACTAATGATAACTTACTTATATAGCACTTTTCTAAAACAAAGTGCTTTACAAAGAAATAAAATCAGACAAGGCAAAAATAAGAATAAGATGAAATAAGTAGGAGTAAAAATCAATAGTATAAATAAATAAAATGTATAGGAGTGGCACAGTGGTTTGTGTGGTTGTTTCACAGCAAGAAGGTCCTGGGTTCGAGCCACAGGGTAGTCCAACCTTGGGGGTCATCCCAGGTCGTCCTCTGTGTGGAGTTTGCATGTTCTCCCCATGTCTGCATGGGTTTCCTCTGGGTGCTCCGGTTTCCTCCCACAGTCCAAAGACATGTAGGTCAGGTGGATCAGCCATACTAAATTGTCCCTTGGTGTGAATGTGTGTGTCGGCCCTGTGACTGCTGGGATAGACTCCAGCATCCCTGCAACCCTGAGAGCAGGATAAACAGTTTGGATAATGGGAAAAATAGACAAGCTTTAAAAGAAGCTAGAGACTTAACTTTGTCTGAGTACAATAGGAAGAGCGTTCCATAGTGTGGGGGCGCTAATGGCAAATGATAATAAATAATAATACATTTATTTGTACAGCGCTTTTCAAAATACTCAAAGATGCTTTACTCCTGTTAAGATAAACATAAAAGGAACAGACCAAAAGCATAAAACACACAACATTAATCACATATTAAGTTTTGATTAATGATATGAATGTGGACAGATCGGTGCAGTCTCTGATGTGTTGAGGGAGACCATTCAAGATTCAGGATTACTTTATTTTTCTTGAGGGGAATTTGTTCTGCACATAAAGGCTGCCTCATAAAAATACATCCATTATCGTGCAGTAATTGACATAAAGTGCAGAGCACAGAGACGTGCAGACATAAAGTGCATTCAAATACGTGCAACACAGCTCCTCATTTCACCTCCTCCTCATATCCTGAGTTTAGGAGATTCACTGATAGAAGGATGAAAGAGTTTTTATACCTCCTCAGTTATCTTTTCCTGTATTTAATAGGAACCCTGTAGTGTCTACCCGATGGGAGCAGTTTGTATTATGCATGCAGGAAATGAGAGGGGTTAGAAATAACTTTCCTAGCCTGTTTAGCTATTGTCTTCTCAAAGAGCATTTGGAGGGAGGGACGCTCCCTCACCCTCATCATTTTCACTGCTGTGTGGATCAGTCTGTTTATTTGTGATTTTAACTTAACTGATACGTTACCAAGCCAAGCTGAGATTCTCTAACGTAATATACTCTCTATCACAGAATGATAAAATAACACCATTACCCTCTGTTGAACCCCAAACACCCTGAGTGTGCACAAAAGGTAAAGTCTCTGTTGGAGCCCGGTACATACAGATTTCACATGGACATTCCAAGACAGATTCCAGTCAACATGTACACCAAGTATTTGTAAGAATGAACCTGGGTAATATGAGCATTATGGATCAGTAGTGGAGAATGATCCCCCAGATTTCCTGGCTCAAAAATCATTTCTTCCGTTTTCTTAATGTTTACAATGAAATTATGGTCATCACAACATTGTACAAACTTTTCAACCTCTAGGTGTCTGGGTAGTGTAGCAGTCTGTTCCATTGCCTACCAACACGGGGATCTCCGGTTCGAATCCCCGTGTTACTTCCGGCTTGGTCGGGCGTCCTACAGACACAATTGGCCATGTCTGCGGGTGGGAAGCTGGATGTGGGTATGTGTTCTGGTCACTGCACTAGCGCCTCCTCTGGTCGGTCGGGGGGCCCTGTTCGGGGGGGGGGGACTGTCAGGGGATAGCGTGATCCTCCTACTTGCCACGTCCCCGTGGTGAAACTCCTCACTGTCAGGTGAAAAGAAGTGGCTGGTGACTCCACATGTATCGGAGGAGGCATGTGGTAGTCTGCAGCCCTCCCCGGATCGGCAGAGGGGGTGGAGCAGCGATTGGGACGGCTCAGAAGAGTGGGGAAATTGACCAAGTATAATTGGGGAGAAAAAGGGGGGAAACTTAAAAAAAAACAGCTTTTCAACCTTTAAACTACATTCAGAAATACCAGTGTCTGTATCCATAAGTCCCAAGATGTCCCAAGATGTCAGTATTATCAGGAAACTTGACAACAAAAGTGTTTGGATGACTGCTTGTACAGTCATTTGTATATAATGTTAACAGAATTGGAGAACTCGCACATCTTTGAGGAACGCCTGTGTTAATGACTTGAGAGTCAGGTAATGTCTGGTTCACTCGGACCTGCTGGGTCCTCTTGGTCAAAAATGAGGGCTACCACCTGATGGTCCATGGGTTAACAGACATCTGTCTGAGCTTACTGAGAAGGATATGTGGCTGCAGGGTATTAAAAGCAGACCTGAAGTCTACAAAACAGCGGTCTGAAAAGTGTATTGAGGGACAGTGCAGAGTGCACCACCTTTTATACTGTGACAGCACAGCAATTGAGAAAGTACACTTATTTTTCCATCAGGTGCACCGTGGGTCTGGACAGTTTCATGCTTGTTTAGTTAGAAGATTTCTTTTTATTAATTTTGCTTATCTGTAACCAGCCTGAAGGAGCCCAGTCCGTCCGAATGGAAACTGCATCAGTGAAATCTTTCTGTCTTCATGCGCTGATGTCAGTTTACTGGCTCAAAGTTCACCCCCCTCCCAACTAAACAACCTGCATACATGCAAAAATCACAATGGGTATATCTTGTTTATGAATTCAAACATCTCTCATGTTCTCGATATAATGTTGTGGCAGAGTGCTGTGGATTGGTTCCACAACCCAAATGAAGACACACCAGAGCCAGGGACAGCCCCGCAGAGCTCTCTCCCCACCGAAAGACTTTTAATGAACATTTGTTTTTAGTGTTTTTAACATGGTCTTAATTCTGGCGTTTTAAAAGTCTTGGATTTAATAAACGGACTGTGGTGCCCTAATTGACTATCTTTTTCCATGTCTCTGTGCCACAGACAGGCTTCCCCGGTACAGAGACACAGACACAATGTATTAAGAACAAATTGAATGCATGAAAAAAACACTGATGTTAAAGTGCTCAAAGCTATGTGTGCCCATTCACTAGCATGTTAGATAATTATTCTCATTGGCTAAGGGAATTAAAACCATTCTTAGAAACTACTAAGATCATAGATGGCTTGTAAAAAGCAGTCTCTTGACTGCTTTTTACAAGAATAGTTGTAATTTCTACTTTAGCATTAAAGTCAATGAAAGTCTTGTACTGACATTTCTTTCCTTATTCTAGCTGCCAGTAGCTGAAATGACCCAAGTGCAAGCTAACGATTGCTTCGTAACAGGTTAACACACTGAGATTAGTTAAAACTTAAATTAAAAGGCATCCGGGTAGTGTAGTGGTCTATTCCGTTGCCTACCAACATGGGGATCACCAGTTCAAATCCCCATGTTACCTCCGGCTTGGTCGGGCATCCCTTCCAACACAATTGGCCGTGTCTGCTGGTAGGAAGCTGGATGTGGTTATGTGTCCTGGTCGCTGCACTAGCGCCTCCTGTGGTCAATCGGGGTGCCTGTTCAGGGGGAAGGAGGAACTGGGGGGAATAGCGTGATGCTCCCATGCGCTACATCCCCCTGGTGAAACTCCTCACTGTCAGGTGAAAAGAAGCGGCTGGCAACTCCACATGTATCGGAGGAGGCATGTGGTAGTCTGCAGCCCTCCCCGGATTGGCAGAGTGGGTGGAGCAGCGACTGGGATGGCTCAGAGAGCGGGGTGATTGGCCAGGTACAATTGGGTAGAAAGGGGGGGGGGACTTAAATTAAGAAAAAGGAAACTTCTCATTTGCATCTTAAGTAATATACACTTGAAAAAAGATAACTTAATAAGGTTCACATTCTCTCAGAGATAAACTGCAATATCCCAGCTAATATATTGACCTAGCACTCAGTTGCTGCAACCACACTGAGGATCTAGAATGTTCTATTCTCGTAGCAAGCCCATGACATGCATATTTGAAAATGAATCATGTTTGAAAATTCTTCTCATTGGCTAATCAAAACACATTCTCTCACACCCATGCTTAAAAGTTACCAAGAACATAAATAAATCTCTGCGCTTCAGAAGAGTAGTTCTAATTTCAACATGAGCATTAACATCAATGAAATAGTCTCTCATTTACTTTTGTCTTTATTTTGACTACTACCACTAGCTGAAATGACTCGCGCGCACAAGATAACGGTAGCTCCTGAAGAGGATATAACTCACCTGAGAATCTTGTCAAAGTTGAATTAAGAGAAAATAATTAAGATAACTCTTAAAACAGTCCACATTTTGTCAAAGAAAAACTGCAGTAGTCCAGCTGAAATACTGACCTTGCACTAGTCATTGGAAGCACTGTGGCTAGAATGTAGCAAGCCCATCACATCTGTTAACACTATTCCCTGTTGGCAGTCATATGAAAATTTAACCCTTTCTTATGCTTTTCAAATTCTGTGGGGTTACAGTAGCAAAGACAGCAAAATCTGTTTCCATCGATTCTGTAGCGACCAGAAAAAGTGTGTGTCGATTTCGTTTTCCTGAGGGTGTTTGTGTTTTCCCTACTGTTGCTCACTGATGAAATTTGCTGGAGACCCTATACCTCTAAAGATAACTAGAGCCTGCAAACAAAACCTATGTGGATATTTACTACTATATACTACATTAATAATTTTTATTTTTTTACTCAGTAATATTCTGTTATCTTTTAATATCTAAGTATCTACTCCATGTGTCCATGCGCCTTCTTTGTTCCCTTAAAGCTTGAAGTTGTGCGCTCAGTTCATACAGGCCCAACTGGATATGAAAGAACTAAAATGCCAATATTCGCCACAGAAATCTCATCTCAGAAACTCAGAAACTCGACCATGCTTGATGATTTACCTTCTTGTAAAGATACAGTCTCGTAACTCAGAGGTTAAATCGTCTGACGACAATTTAGCTCTGGGGACAACAGCCAATATTTCGGAGCTTCCAGTGCTCGCTTCCGTTTCCTATGAACACTTCCTCTTCCATGCGCCCGTCATTGTTTACGGTCGGATTAGTAGTTTAAGACGCAAGAGTGGAGCTGGAGTTGAGAGACTTCTGCGACTCGATTGTTTCACAAGTAGTCAAACGTTTTTCCACACAATACACCAATATTGATACTTCTTGTAGGTGTTTTAGAGCCAGATGCCATTTTAGCCAATGCGTTCCGCCTCTTTCGCTCCCCACGCGGACCGTTACCAACATGCAACTCACTGCCTACCCAAACCAATACCAAAATCATGTTCGGTGCCGACAGATTATATAATTACACATAGATTAGTAAAGACCATATATTGCTCATAATTTGAAATGCAGAATTCTCTCTGAAGCTGTTCTTTAACCTTTTGTTTTATAGAGTAAAGTCTGTTATATCAAAGCAGCCTTTCCACAAATCCTGGAGCTTCTGAACATGCATTTCCAGTATGCAAGGAAGTCAGACAACAGAAGACACGTCAACACACTGAAGAGGGTCATCTTCAACCTCTACTCTCAAAGATGTATACCTGAAATCAATGAAGAGATTGAGGTAGGTTTACAGTCGTATCACAACACCATGTTAAAACGCAAAAAAAAATCTGACACTATCTCTATTTGTAACTTTTTTTTGTACTGGACAATTTCATACAGAGCAACTCACAACAAGTGGGGTCAACCAGGCAGAAGTTCAGTGTCATGCAAAAGGACACTGGCATCTTGGTGGTATTGACCTATGACCTTTTGGACACTGAGTAATCATCCCAAGCACAAAACATTGAAAGCCAATAAGCTACTACTATTGGGTATAAGCTACTACAATACGAAACTACAATACATGCTACTACAGTAATATAAAATCAATGAATAAACATAGTGCAAAGTATGAATGAGGAAATAGGGTTTCAACACTGTGTAGTAAGATGACTTGTTGGTGAGTCAGAAGTTTAGCATCACTTCTACTACAACATTCATCAGCTAACACAAGAAATACAAGTGTGGAGTGATTGATTGTGATATCATAAAACATGTTGTGGTTGATTTTTTTTTTTTTGTTCAGTGCCTTGTCCTTAAAATGAAAAACTTGGCTTGTGGCATGACAGTGCATACACACAAGCATAAATCATAAAAATAAATATAAAAAATAAAATAAAACAATAAATAACTCAAGAAACAATAATATAAAACCGAATATGGAGCAGAAACAAATAGAGTCCACTAAAGTAATAATGCAAAAGTGCAGAGGTTTAAGGTGATCTTGCAGAGATTAAATAATGGGAAATGTAAGCACATTTTTGGACATGGGTGTATGGGGTTGTTGTACCTCTTTCACTCACTTAGTCCGTGGGAGCTTGGCCCTCTGTCCTGGGGGAAGGGGCTATAATCCCTCCAGAAAAAGGGAGATAAGGATAACATAATTTGTGCTAAAATGTCTGCTACGAAGGACCATTGCTTGCTAATGATCTTGCTGACAGGTCTGTACAATCAATATCTGTTCTTCATTTTGAGGTTACTGAACTGAGTACAATGAGTGCGGATAGTAACATGGGCTCAATGAGCAATCATTGCAGATTACATCTGTGTTCATGTCAAAATTTGTTGATAACAGTGCCCAGCGGATAGGAGAATGATGTGACGGTGCTCTTCTACATCCAATTACCATATGCTCTGTTTTAGAGAAATTTGACTGAAAAAAAATATTGCATCATTGCACAAACTCACAGGCCCATGAGCTGTCTCCCCATCTGAGATTAAAATAACAACTAACCAATTCCTAAACTCTGCCCTTTTTTCATAGCAGTCAAGGTACATTGTAAAAGAGAGAAGAGTAACCTAATATTCAACTTTTTTTCCCTCAGGAACTAGTCTAACTACCAACATCCTATTCAGTGTCAGGTGCTGGGGCTAATATAGCGCTGTTGTGAGAAGTTGTTACAGTGTGGGCCAGGTTTCTTGGTTGAGGTAGCTTGGAGAGTGTAAGGGATTAAGAAAGGCAAAAATTCATATGGATCCCATGACGCTTGTCGTTTATTACTACACATCAACCTTACCAAGCCCAGATGTACGGCTGTTATTTTATCAGAAATGAACAAAACAGAGGCCACATAACCTAAACGTTACTCTCGAGTCGAGAGGCAAAAAGAAGTAGGAGCTCGACAGTATGCATCTGTTCTTAGCATGTGTGCCACCCAACTAATGCTAGAAATACAAGGCACTGTCTGATGACGTTGCTTCTGTCATATCTAGGCAACACACTATACACGCCCTGAAGGTGCATTTCACAATTTCGACTGTGTTTCGAGTGTGCTAGGTTTTGTACCAGCTCATGTTGTAACAGAATTAGATTAGATTTAATGGTCATGATCATGCTCAGGATGGACATGATTGAACACGGTGTTCATAATAGACAGTCCATAGTTGAACAGAAGTCCAAAAACATCCCATCACTCAGGCTCAGATTGGACAGGCCATACCCGATAATCACACCCCTTAGAGGTTCCCAGTCATTGTCAACATGTGTCAAAGACTCCCAGGCGCACCATGACGTTGGTAGGTGAAGTATTCACCAGCACTCCTCACACTTTCTCCAAGAAGTGCTCTGAACTGTTATAAGGCCACACACAGTCAAACATCAGTCAGTTTTACTCTCAGCAACTCATAGTCACTTTTTAGAAATCCTCTCATCCACTAGGACAAACTCCAACAATACAACCTTCACCCAGAAATTTGTGAGTATCCCCACATATACCCAGCACCTCTATCCCTGTAGGACATCACTCAGGCTGTTTTTTAGCGAAGGTGGTGGAATGTGCACCTTGACTAGGGAAATTGTGGGAAGGTGGAAGGAATGCAATACGTTTAAATCCAATAGACACACCCCATGTAGGAGTCAAGCCTGGAAGAATGTGGAAAGTCAGAACCCATCTCCTACGCAGAGGATTCTGCGGTGAGTAAAAGTTCATTATTTGCAAGGTGCAGGGTTGGACGAGATGTGCCCAGGAATGCTGAAAGCTTTGAGAATGAAATAGACTGCACAGATTTCAACATTCTGGGCATGGGGAGAATTCTCCACTCTAATGTTACCATGTTCAAACACACAACAGCATATTTCATCAGAAGTCAACAGGAAATTATTTGAAAGGGAAGTTGATTATTCTTCTAAAATCTGCCTTCTGCTGGACGAGGCCCTCAGTTTAAGTAAGCTGCCACTCATAGTCATCTGAAAACATTTTTGTTGAACACATGGATTTAATGGTCATGCGTTTAAAAGGGACATGGGACTGCCTAGGACCCCAGAAGCAAAGGACGGCATAAAGAAAAGGAAGAGGGCTCCATGTCTGTGTTATGGGCTGTTTCTGATGACTAAACAGAAAGATAAGAACATGTGTATTTTTTTCTGTTCTCTGGTGTGTTTTGGATAAATGATAATGATGAGCTTTGTAGCGTGGTATCTGACTGCTTGCTAGAGTAGCTGCAATGCTACATACATGTTGCTCACCCGCAAACTGATGTTGATGCTCAGTCCAATCATTCTCCAAAAGTACTCAGCAAATGCTGAGGAAATGCCTATGTTTTTGCCACTGGGCTTCTCATTAAGGCACAGGCTACTAAACACACCCATGATTTAGGCACTTTCCTAATTTGTTCCTTACACCCCAACCCCCACCGGACTGCAATCCCCCTCCTCCCCCAACCCACCAGATCCGTTTCCTCTCTTTTCTCACGGTGTTCACGAACCTCGTGATTTACAGACTAAGCATTAAGGGCTTAACTTAAAAGTCTGTACTTTTCTCTCATCCTGTCCCAAAATGGTCGAATGAATTCTTTTCTAAGCATGACTGTGATACTGATTTGTGGCATTGCCCAGCTATTTTTTTTGAATCACTTACCATTCATGTCACTTGGGGATCTAGCCCTTATGCACTTGAACTAATTGCACTTGACATGACCTACGATATACACTACCGTTCAAAAGTTTGGGATCACCCAAACAATTTTGTGTTTTCCATGAAAAGTCACACTTATTCACCACCATATGTTGTGAAATAAATAGAAAATAGAGTCAAGACATTGACAAGGTTAGAAATAATGATTTGTATTTGAAATAAGATTTTTTTTACATCAAACTTTGCTTTCGTCAAAGAATCCTCCATTTGCAGCAATTACAGCATTGCAGACCTTTGGCATTCTAGCTGTTAATTTGTTGAGGTAATCTGGAGAAATTGCAGCCCACGCTTCCAGAAGCAGCTCCCACAAGTTGGATTGGTTGGATGGGCACTTCTTTGAGCAGATTGAGTTTCTGGAGCATCACATTTGTGGGGTCAATTAAACGCTCAAAATGGCCAGAAAAAGAGAACTTTCATCTGAAACTCGACAGTCTATTCTTGTTCTTAGAAATGAAGGCTATTCCATGCGAGAAATTGCTAAGAAATTGAAGATTTCCTACACCGGTGTGTACTACTCCCTTCAGAGGACAGCACAAACAGGCTCTAACCAGAGTAGAAAAAGAAGTGGGAGGCCGCATTGCACAACTGAGCAAGAAGATAAGTACATTAGAGTCTCTAGTTTGAGAAACAGACGCCTCACAGGTCCCCAACTGGCATCTTCATTAAATAGTACCTGTTAGAGCCTGTTTGTGCTGTCCTCTGAAGGGAGTAGTACACACCGGTGTAGGAAATCTTCAATTTCTTAGCAATTTCTCGCATGGAATAGCCTTCATTTCTAAGAACAAGAATAGACTGTCGAGTTTCAGATGAAAGTTCTCTTTTTCTGGCCATTTTGAGCGTTTAATTGACCCCACAAATGTGATGCTCCAGAAACTCAATCTGCTCAAAGAAGTGCCCATCCAACCAATCCAACTTGTGGGAGCTGCTTCTGGAAGCGTGGGGTGCAATTTCTCCAGATTACCTCAACAAATTAACAGCTAGAATGCCAAAGGTCTGCAATGCTGTAATTGCTGCAAATGGAAGATTCTTTGACGAAAGCAAAGTTTGATGTAAAAAAAATCTTATTTCAAATACAAATCATTATTTCTAACCTTGTCAATGTCTTGACTCTATTTTCTATTCATTTCACAACATATGGTGGTGAATAAGTGTGACTTTTCATGGAAAACACGAAATTGTTTGGGTGATCCCAAACTTTTGAACGGTAGTGTATATATTATATAAAATCCAGTGAGTCAAGTAAATTCTTTGAGACAGTACAAGCCTGTTTCAATCAATCTATATATATATATATATATATATGTATATATATAATCCAGTGAGTCAAGTAAATTCTTGAGACAGTACAAGCTTGTTTCAATCAATCAATCAGTAAATCAAGTTGCATTTTATATAGCGCATTTCTAGCTGCAACAGCCACTCAAAGCACTTTACATGCCATAAGCAATCATCCATATATGTTCCATCCATGTAAATTCATGATTGCTTATGGCATGAGAAGCAGATAGCAGAGAAGCTATCATAGCTCAGCGGCCATTAAAAAAAAAAAAGTCAATTTGTTTCATTCACCCATGTAGTGGTTACTTACCTCGAGGGTGGAGAGTATCAACAGCTTTTCGGATGCTTCTCCTGGCTTTCATGCACCTGAGGCTGGAGCTGCCAGTGCAACACATTGCCCACCTCTTTCATGTGATCATAAAACACTTTCCCCTACATTTATTGACAACATCTGTTTTGTATGCAAGCCCAAGCCCACTGGTTTGTTGGCAAGACAGAGAGTCTGTGGATCAGCATGCCTAACCAGTTTTTAGAGGTGTTTGAAAACCATATTGTGGTAACTGGACTGTTTCGGTGTCTTCATGAAAAGACCATCAAATCTGCAAGAAAGGGCAAATATTTTCAGCACTAAAAACATCACACCATGAAATACCTCATTGATATCACATTGCAAGAAGCCGCCTCTTTTATTTCTAAGGACTGGGGCTCGAGTGCTGGTGATAAAACTGATGTAGAAGAACGCTTTTCTGACAATCTGTTGCAAGTTGACAGGATTTTAGCAGATTGTGGTTGTGACATCAGAGGAATGAGAGAATGATGTGTGTCAAGGTGAAGGTCCCTCACTCATAAGAGGATGCCATCAATGGGATGTATTAAACAAAATTTTTTTATGTTCAGTTTAATCAACTATGGCTTATTCTGAACTAGATTTAATAGCCTCTTTGAGGACACTGAGGATTGTGGAGCCAAGGATGCCCAGAGGACAATCATATGCTCATATGCTTAGTCCACACAGCGGGAGCTCAAGCACAGTAGCAGTTTACTTGAAACACAAATCAGGCCACCGAAAAACAGTCACTATACTCAGTAGTTGTGTTTCCATCCAAATGTCAAAATTTTCAGTGAATTTACAAAAATTGGGCAAAATAATCAGTACATTTCTATCAGCTACTGTTGTGCAAATCATGAACACAACAAGATCCCATTATTGAAAGCATCAGCCAAACCAAATGGGAAAATGGCATGTAGAATTACTTGCTGTTGTAAAAGTGATCATAACTCTTTACCTGTTGCCCATCAACCTATTACATGCAGTCCAGAGA